>NC_138563.1:3832877-4132197 GCF_964273705.1 Natrix helvetica
CTAGGTAATATCATCAGTGCTAGGAGGTTTGTGAGGTGGAGGAAGGGAGGGGGAAGGGAAGGAGGAGGACTGTGGAGTCCTTGTTGCTCTCTAAGCATGGTGGTTTCCTTGCAAACGTTTCAAGAGCCAGCAAGGTAATGTCATCAGTGCGAGAAGGCCATTTGTAGCAAATTCCTCTTCCTTCTAGCACTGATGATGTTACCTAGTTGGGTCACGAAACGTTTCCAAGAAAACCACCAAGCACCTCCCCCCACAGTTCATCCCTGTCTCCAAATAGTCTCTTCTACTAATACAGAGGCAAGAATTAGCTCCTCGCCTGCTGGGACATATGGGTTTGCCCCCCAAAAGTCCGCAGTCTCACCTGGGAAATACGGAATCTGCTTGCCATCCAGATGGTATTCCACGCCCACTTTGATCTCTTCGAAATTGTCAAGGATGTCCAGCTTCGTCACAGCCAGGCTAGGAAGCGTCCCCCCCCCCCAAAAAAAGTGTTATCATCAAGTCAAAAAGCATCCTCTTAGGGTTATGTTTCACACTTACGACCGTTGCAGACTCCCCGGGGGTCAAAATTCGCACGCTTGGCAACTGACCCATACTTAAGACGGTCGCAGAATCCCGGGGGCTCACACGCTCCCCTTTTGCGACCTTCTGACCAGCCGAGTCAATGGACGAGCCAGGTTCACTTAACAACGGCGTCGCCGATTTAAAGGACAGTTTAAACCAACGTGGCAAGGGAAGCTGTCAACTGGGGAGGCCAAACTCACTGGCCCCATTTCTCACGGAGCAACGTAAGATCTGGGGCTCAATTGTGGCCGTTAAGTCGAGGACTCCCTAAGCTGCGCCGAAAAGGGCGCCGTTCTGCAAAACTTCACGGGGCGTTCAAATCCCACGAGGAACAATAAAAACGAAAGGGGGGGGGAAGAGAAATAAAATTTGGAAGAGACTCACGCGCTGAAACCGTTGATCATGTGGGCGTATTTCACCAGGACGAGATCTAGCCAGCCGCAGCGACGCTTACGGCCCGTGGTGACACCGAATTCCCGCCCTCGTGTTTGAAGCGTCTCGCCGATATCCTGAAAAGGAGATTTTTTTTAAAATGTACAATGTAGACACTCCGTAAGCCAAATCCCGATTTTTTTTCTGCTGAAATATTCAGACATCAACCCCCCCAAAAAACCCCTAAGTAACCATGGTAACTAATTAAAATCAGGGTGGATTTGATTTGAATCCAATCGCAATTGAAATCACTAGTGAAAAGGCTTGATTTTAAACCAACTCGATTTAAATCATAATTTTTAAAGAGCAACTCTCCCGCAGTGGCTCCTCCTCCTTTGACCCGCTGTTAACTCAACGATATTCTCTATATTGCAGAATAGACAACCTCATATGCTACATAACTAAGCTCCACTTCATGCTGAATAAACTAAATTATTAATGTTATCTTAAATGGAAAACTATCTTGAGATGAGGTGTTTACTCCAAAAGCATTTGATTTAAAATAAATGTGATGAAAATCAAGCAAATCCAATTGACGTTTTTTTAAAAGAAATCTGATTTTTTAAAACAAAACCATCTATTTTTTATTCACCCTGGCTAAAATGAGCACACTTTGTGTTATTTCGTAATATAATTTATTTCTTCGACCTTCATCAAGACGATCCCAATAGGATTTTATCTTACGGCAAGGAACTGAGTCCCGGAAGGGATGCAAGGTTGAGAAATAATTAATCTCTCTATATAAAAATCTGTGTGTGAGTGTGGGTGAGAGAGAGAGAGAGAGAGAGTGAGGGAGTGAGAATGTGAACAACGTGATGGGATGCAAGGTTGAGAAATAATTAATCTCTCTATATAAAAATCTGTGTGTGTGTGAGAGAGACAGAGAGAATGAATGAGAATGATGTGATGGAATGCAAGGTTGAGAAATTAATTAATCTCTCTATATAAAAATCTGTGTGTTTGTGTGAGAGAGAGGGGGGGAGAGAGAGAGAGAGAGAGAGAGAGAGAGAATGAGGTGATGGGATGCAAGGTTGAGAAATAATAAATAATCTCTGTGTGTGTTTTCCAGCATAACTCTGGAACGCCTTGAACAATTTCAACCAAACTTGCTACACAGATGACTTACTCTCTGGAGAAAAATACTGTGGGGGTAAGACATCCCCAACGCCCCTCGGGGGTGGGTGTTCTGTTAAGATACAGCCTGTTGTGCCGTAAATTGGCTTCTACTGTACAGCGCAGTGGAGTTGCCACAGTAACGGTTTCACAGTACTCCGCAAGGGGGAGTACCCTCTGGTAAGGGGGAAAACCCAACCTTAGAAATTATGTTTGGTCCGGACATTTCCCCCCCTCCCTATAAATAAATACCCGGGCAACGCCGGGTTATCAACTAGCGGAGAATAAAATTGTCCAGGACACAGAGAAAACAGCTCCCTCAGGTGAGTTCCAAGATCTGGGGAAGACCCACCCCGATATTCGGGCACTTACGTTGTTTTGCTCAGTGGGGAAGGTCCCCACGCCAACGCGGGTGGTGTACGCCTTCACCACGCCGTACACCTTGCCGATGTAATGGGGGGGTATGCCAAGGCCGGTGCATACACCTCCGACGGTGCAGTTCGAGGAGGTCACGAAGGGGTAAGTACCTTTGGGAGAGAGGAGAACATGTTGGGGGGCTACAAAAGGAGATATAATTTTTTGAGTCAGCGACACTTGCGAATTTTAAGGTTAAGAGTATCCAGCTGGAAGTTGCGTACAGCCGCAGGCAACCAATTTCCGACACCACGCTACGAAAAAGACGCGGAGATTTTGGAAAAAGTGCAAAGAGGAGCAACTGAGATGATTTAAGAGACCAAAACATATTTACAATGGTTGTAAGGAATTGTGTTTGGCCCCGTTTTGACCGAGGCTTCCCCAGCAGCACGAAGCCGAGTCCCCGTTCCGATAAACCCCTTTTGATTTAATTGAGAGTGAATTCCTCTTCAGCAAAATCTTTCCTCTCCCACAGTCTTTCAAGAGAGTTCCCAATTACCGACTTTTCTCAGGCTTGGAGAATATCTTTCAGACGCCGCAATGCTTGGCAAGAATGCAGGAATGAACTAATGGCCTCCTGCAAACTCCACTCCCCTGTCGCTCCTCTTTTATTCCCTATGGGAGGGGCCCTTCATCGTCCACCTGTGGCCTTCCTCCCAAGTCTCCCCCCCCCGTTCTTTAGCTCTTCCCTTCGTCTGGCAATTCTGGGAACAGGCTCCAGCTGTTCTTCTGCCTCACTGATGTCTGACTCTGAAGGCAGCTGATAACTGTCATACGGCCCTGGCCCCCTCTCTGCCTCCGACGCAGAGCCCTCCTCAGAGCCTTCCCCAGACTCCAGGACTGGCCCAGGTTCCTCCTCCCCAACCTCCTCACTGTCCGAATCCGCTGGCCAGCCACAACAAGCAGTGCGTAAATTGTGTGGGATTGGTTTAGCCGTGTGTGTGTACGCAGGTCGTTGTGGCCGATTTAATAAACCGTGGTTTGAAGGATAAGCGCTGCACACGGAATGAACCTAGATACTAACGCTAAGCTGGCTTGCGGGCCGTTTTCGATTCAGGAAAGAACAGCGGCAAACAAAACCGGTCAAGTTTTAATTTTTCAAAAGGGACCTTACCGAAATCGATGTCCAGGAGTGCCGCGTTGGCTCCCTCCACGAGGATCTTCTTGGAAGGCCCATGCAGAGCTTCGTACATGAAATAAATCCCGTCCTTCACCAGGGGCCGGATCTTCTCGGCGTAGATCTGCCGATCGAGAAAGATTGACAGAGGCATCAACCGGAGGCTGATTTTCCCTAGTTCCAAGCAAAGAGCTGTGTGCTTCCTTTATTTTTTTAAGAAAGGGCAAATATCCAAACTGCAGTTGTTGAGTTAGTTACGCTGTGGTTTAGCAAATTTGGCTTCCCCTGGATGCCTGAATTGTTACCATGTGACCACGGGGATACTGAACTATGGATTAAATCAGCTTTCAACGAACATTTTCATGAGTCATGAAACCTTCCTGCCCGGATGCCACAAAATACCTTTAGTTGTTCCAGTTCGGCTTCCGTGTCGATATTAAGCGTTGGGTAGCTGGCTTTGTACTGCTGGGCCAAACCTCTGAATCTGAAACGAGTCAATTCGTTACTTTCCAAATTATGATCATTATCCAATTTCTTCGTCTCGCGGTTCAAAGCCGACCTCGAGCAGCTTCCGGTAAGATTCAATATACAAACCTCCAACAATTATAAGCATCGGTTAGAAATAGAATAACAGAGTTGGAAGGGATCTTGGAGGTCTTCTAGTCCAACCCCCTGCCTAGGCAGAAAACCTTACACCACTTCAGACAAATGGCTATCCAACCTCTTCTTAAAAATCTTCCAGTGTTGGAGCATTCACAATTTCTGGAGGCAAGCTGTTCCACTGGTTAATTGTTCTAACTGTCAGGAAATTTCTCCTTAGTTCTAAGTTGCTTCTCTCCTTGATTAGTTTCCGCCCATTGCTTCTTGTCCTGCCCTCAGGTGCTTTGGAGAATAGCTTGACTCCCTCTTCTTTGTGGCAGCCCCTGAGATATTGGAACACTGCTATCATGTCTCCCCTGGTCCTCCTTTTCATTAAACTAGACATACCCCAATTCCTGCAACCGTTCTTCAGATGTTTTAGCCTCCAATCCCCTAATCCTCTTGGTTGCTCTTCTCTGCACTCTTTCTAGAGTCTCTTTTGTACATCGTGGCAACCAAGTGCAATATTCCAAGTGTGGCTTTACCAAGGCATTATAAATTGATATTAACACTTCATGTGATCTTGAGTCTATCCTTCGGTTGATGCAGCTTAGAACTGTGTTGGATTTTTGGCAGCTGTTGGCTCATACTTAAATGATTGTCCACCGGGACTCCAAGATCCCTCTCGCAGTGACTACTATTGAGCAAAGTACTACGGATGAAAATGATAAAAGTTTAAAACAAAACTTTTAAACAGCTTTCAAACTTTCCATTTATGCGACCGTGTTTCCCTGAAAATAAGACCGGGTCTTATATTAATTTTTGCTCTGAAAGATGCATTCGGGCTTATTTTCCGTTTAGGTCTTGTTTTCGGGGAAATACGGTACTAAGCGCATCCCTGTGGTTGATGATCTTAACTGGGTCTTATTTTAGGGGTAGGGCTTATACTATAAGCATGCTGGGGAAAAAATCATGCAAGGGTTTATTTCCCCTCCCTCCCCAAATATCCCGTGGTGAAGAACTGCCAGCTCCCAAATTACTCACTTTTTGGAGAACTCGTTGAAATCTGCCAACAGGTCACAAATTCGCAGTCCGGTACGTGAAGCTTTGGAGGCGTAGGCAGGACCGATGCCCTTCTTGGTGGTGCCCAGGCTGTTGGAAAAAACCAAACGGGCATCGAACGGAGTCTAAAAGGGCACTTTGCACCCTCACCCAACTACAGATAGTCCTTGATTTACAAGTTTGTGCAGTGACCATCAGAAGTTACAACAGCTCTGAGAAAAGTGACTTAGGATCATTATTCACAGTTATAGCTGTTGCCGTATCTCCCCCCTCCCCCAGGTGATCAAAATTCAGACGCTTGTCAACTAATACAATACAATACAATAGCAGAGTTAGAAGGGACCTTGGAGATCTTCTAGTCCAACCCCCTGCTCAGACAGGAAACCCTATATCGTTTCAGACAAATGGCTATCCAACATCTTCTTAAAGACTTCCAGTGTTGGGGCATTCACAAATTCTGGAGGCAACTTCCACTGATTAATTGTTCTGACTGTCAGGAAGTTTCTCCTCAGTTCCAAGTTGCTTCTCTCCTTGATTAGTTTCCGCCCATTGCTTCTTGTCCTGCCCTCAGGTGCTTTGGAGAATAGCTTGACTCCCTCTTCTTTGTGGCAGCCCCTGAGATATTGGAAGACTGCTATCATGTCTCCCTTAGTCCTTCTTTCTATTAAACTAGACATACCCAGTTCCTGCAACCGTTCTTCGTATGTTTTAGTCTCCAGTCCCCTAATCCTCTTGGTTGCTCTTCTCTGCACTCTTTCTAGAGTCTCCACATCTTTTCTACATCGTGGTGACCAAAACTGGATGCCGTATTCCAAGTGTGGCCTTACCAAGACATTATAAAGTGTTATTAACACTTTACGTGATTTCTCAGGCTATAAAGGTGGCGGCTGTAATAGTATGTGAGAATGACCTTGAGGGATGGATGAAAAGATGCCATCGAAGGCAGATAAGAAACAGCGGAGCCCACAGCTGCATAAAGGATGGAGAAAAGGGCTCAGTAGGGACCCTCCCTAGTTTCTCAGGCTGTAGAGGAGGTGGCTGTAATAGTATGTGAGAAAGACCTTGAGGGATGGATGAAAAGATGCCAGGGGAAAGGTCAGATAAGAGACGGTTGAGCCCTCAGCTACATAATGGATGGATGAAGAGGTTTAGAAGAGTGTGTCTTCAGATGCAAAAGTGAAAAGGGAGGGGGGAGAGGTGTACTTTCAAACCAGCATGATTCTGTTCATGTAACTGGCACAATAAAGTCAGAGGAAGTTCTGCTGGGTGTGTTCCCTGCCTGGACTACCTCGCAAGGCCGCCACTTCTCCATTTCAGCCTGCTGAGTCATTTCCACCTGCGGTTTTGAGAGAGCTTCAGAGAGCAAAGCTTCAACCCTTCTTCCCAATGCCCCACTTACTTTTTCCCTCCTTGCTGTTGCCTCTGCTGCTCCTGGATGCCGTCCACGGCTTGGTGGAAATTAAACACTGAAAGAAATAGAAGAGAGCCAGTTTTGTCTGTTAGTTTAAGGCACCAGGCTTAAGAGAGGTCTGGCTGTTCTAAGTGAGGCTTCCCGAGAGCATGAAGCAAACTCCTGGTCCTGACGAAAACCCCTTTTTATTAATTGGCTGTGAATTCTGCTCATTCACCTCCAGCAAAGGCTTTCAAGGGAGGATTTACGGTCACAGACCTTATCTGGCTTGGAGAGCTGCCAGGCCAAGATCTGCAAAACTTGGCCAGGAGCCTCAGAGAGTCACGAACTCATTAAGCGAACTAATGGTCTCCTGCAAACTCCACTCCCCTTTCGCTCCTCTTTTATTCGCTCTGGGAGGGGCCCTTCCTCGTCCACCTGTGGTATTACTCCCAAGTCGACCCCTGTTCTTTAGCTGGGGTCAGATAGTATAACAATGATAGTATCTACTATATGTTTGTTACGTTGATATGATCTTTATGATTATGAGGATGTTTAAATTTTAACACATTTGTTATCTAGAAAACTATACTGTTCAAATTAGAAATGAAATTTGTGATATAAAACCATTAATATATATTGTATATATAATATATATTTGGGCATACCAGGGGTAGTGTAACACACACACACACACACACACACACACACACACACATATATATGTCACTGTGAAAGACCGAAATTGGTGAATGTCGACATTCACCGGTGAATGTCGACACATACCAATTTCGGTCTTTCACGGTGACATATATATAACAAGTCAGCGTAACGCTTTACTTTTGCTTTTCAATTCGCAGTCCTGGAAACTACTCGTTCTAACCGCGCAGGATCGCAGGTTTTAAAAAAAAAGAAGTCCGCGAATAGAAGACGCTTAAAAGGAAGCGAGGAGCCGAGGTGTCGACAGGATAAGGGTATTAGGGTAAGGGTGTCGAGAGGATAAGGGTATATATTTCGGACATACACCAAGCGACTATGTGAATGTCGACATTCACCAGATTTCGGACTTTCACAGTAACATATACACAGAACATTTCCCTATTTTCTAAGACTTACCCAAGTGAGCACGATCGGAAACCACAGTCCGGGTCTCCCAGCCTTCCAACCCTGGGGAGGCAAAATGTTTCTTAATATTAGAGCTCTTCTCCTGCCACCATCAGCCATTTCCAATTTCACTCCGATTTGTTCTCCCCCGAGCCAAAATAATGGAACAACTTCTCCCAATCGTAGAGATCCTACCAAGGTTCAAACTGAACATCCATTTCGGTCCCTTTGGTTCTCACCTAGGCTTCCTGAGAGCATGAAGCCAACTCCTTGTCCCGACAAAAAAACTTTTATTAATTGACTGTGAATTCCTTTCATTCACATCCAGCATTCAAGGGAGGATTTACGGTCACAGACCTTATCTGGCTTGGAGAGCTGCCAGGCCAATATCTGCAAAACTTGGCAAGGAGTCTCGGAGAGTCACGAACCAATTAAGTGAACGAATGGTCTCCTGCAAACTCCACTCCCCAGTTGCTCCTCTTTTATTTCCTCTGGGAGGGGCCATTCATTGTCCACCTGTGGCCTTACTCCCAAGTCGACCCCTGTTCTTTAGCCGTTCCCTTCTTTTGGCAGCTGTGCGCATGCGCACACTGGGAACAGGCTCCAGCTGTTTGTCTGCCTCACTGATGTCTGACTCCGAAGGCAGCTGATAACTGTCAGACGGCCCTGGCCCCCTCTCTGCCTCCGACGCAGAGCCTTCATCTGAGCCTTCCCCAGACTCCAGGACTGGCCCATGCTCCTCTCCAACCTCCTCATTGTCTGAATCTGCTGCCAGCTCTGCTGACGGGCCACAACACCTTTTAGGAACTGGGGCAGTTATGAAATTCATAACTAAGGGCTGGGGCTTCACAAAGTCAATTTGGGGATCTCGAAGTAAGTTCCAGGAAATCTCCGGCAGATGTCAAATCTTGGAAAACATCAGCTCTCTTTCACCTCGATGTTTATGAGAATTAGCAACCTCAGGGTCATCCCAGACATTTTATTTTTAAAAAAGAGAAATTAATGTTTCTGGATTTGGGGAACAAAGGGGGTCCCAGAACCACAATTTGGAGGAACGAAAAGCTTAACGGAGTCTACAGAGGTCAAGACCCTTACGGACTCTCATGGTGGACTTCCAAAATGACATTGGTGATGGGAATCTCAAGAAGATGATGCTGGCCATGGCCAAGTTTACTTTGGGAGGAAAATTAAGGCAATTGGTTCAATGCATTTTTTTATTGTGCTCTTTCCTTCATGCCAAATTGCTCCGGAGCAAGAGGACTCACCTGGTCCCTTTTTTAAGTTCTTCTCAGCTTCTTCAAAGAGCCCTGGAAGGTGGATTACGACCCCGTTCCCTGGAATAAAGACAGCATCATCATACCTAAGTATTTTCTCCGGCTTTTATTCTTAAGATAGTCCTTGATTTACAACCGTTTGTTTAGTAACCGTTCAGAGTTACGACGACACTGAAAAATAGAGTAAAGAAAATGTATATTTGACGATTCAGGTAATAACTGCGGCCGGAATTGTATTTGCACAAAAATTGGAAAGCTGAAGGAATCCCTAAAGATGCAAATGTGATTAAGAGAATATTAGACTGTGCAAAAATGAGTAGATTAACCCTAGCAATTAAAGGAAAGAATCTGGTTATTATAATATATGTGGTGGTTATTTTATCATTGGTTAGAAAATGAACATGGATGGAAAGTATACAATTCAATAATTTAGGAAGAGAAATGTTGTAACAGGAGATACGTTAACTTGTAATGTTAAAAATAAGAATCTTAAAATAAGATTTATTCTTAATAAGAACAAAGAATTTGGTGGTAAGCAATATTATGACACCAAAAAAAATCTGTACTCAGATGACGCGCTGATTGATGAAATGTTTGTTTTAAAAGAAATATAAAAAACTTCTACAAAGAGAAAAACCACTAAAAAGCGACTTAGGACCATTTTTCACACTTACGACCTGCTCACCATAATTGGCGACTTAATTCATATTTACGACGGTCCTGAGGTCACGTGATCCCCTTTTCGACCTTCTGACCAGCAAAGTCGATGGGGAAGCCAGACTCACTTAACAACGGTGTTACTAACTTAACAAATGCAATGATTTACTTAGTGGCTCAAAAGGTGGGAAGTCCGATGAGGCCAAATTCACGTAAATGTTTCGTTTAGCAACACTTAAAATGTTTTGTTTAGCAACACTTAAGTGTTTCATTTAGCAATATACATTTTGGGCTCAATTGTGGTCGTAACTCAAGGACTACCTGCACTGACACAGGGATGAAACCTCACCAATGAACGATGTGGCGTTGTGATTGATCACCCCGCTGGGCAACAAATGGAAATCATATTCCACCGCGTCCACCACAACCGTGTGTCCGGCATTGTTGCCCCCCTGCAGGGAAAGAAAAATCAAAAGGTATAAATACAGAGGAAGAGAACAAAAGAACGCACAAGGCTGTGTTTACACAACACAGAACCACACACTTGTCAGGCTGCACCCATATAACAACAGGAGATTCAAAGACAAAACGTTGAGAAAACACTTTTATTGGCAGGAGGGATCTCCAAACTTGGCAACTTTTGAGACTTGTGGACTTCAACTCCCAAAATCCCGCTGCTAGTCCCATGCTGGCTGTGGGCGATGGGGTTAGCAGTCCTCCACCAAACTGCAGGTGTTCTGTATTCTCCCCAAAAATTTGGGGAAAGTTGCACACTTTGGAGAAAGCCGTCCCCTGCAGGCTGCAAGAGGATGGGTTTTGGAGTCCCCAGCTGCAGAGGATAGGGCTTGTAGTTCCCCCCATCTATACAGGGTGGGGTCTGTAGTTCCGCCAATCTCCATATGGATGGGATTTGTAGTTCTCCGAGCTGATGAGGGTGGGAGGGGAAGTCCTCAGCTGCAGAGGATTGGGTTTATGTCCCCTTATCTGTGGAGGGTGGGATTTGTAGTGCCTCCAAGTATTGGGGCATGGGATTTGAAGTCCCCAGCTTCGAAGGATAGGATTTAAATCCAATCTGATTTATAACCCCGCCCCCCAATCTGTGGAGGATGGAAATTGTAGCTCCCCCAATCTGGGGAGGGTGGGATCCGTAGTTTCCCAAAATCATGAGCATGGGAGTTGAAGTCCCCAGCCGCAGAGGACTTAACTGGAGAGGATGGGAGTTGTAATTCCCCCAGTTGCAGGGGGAATTGGGATTTGGAGTCCCCAACTACAAAGGATTTAAACCCCCCAATCTGTAGAGGATGGGATTTGTAGTTCTCCCCCAATCTGGAGAGGGTGGGATTTGTAGCTCCCCAAAATCATGAGCCTGGGAGTTGAAGCCCCCAGCCGCAGAGGATAGATAGGACTTCCCTGGGGAGGATGGGATTTGTAGTCCTCCAAATTCAGGAGCCTGGGAGTTGAAGCTCCCAGCTGCAGAGGATAGAGAGGACTTCCCTGGGGAGGATGGGATTTGTAGTCCTCCAAATTCAGGAGCATGGGACTTGAAACCCCCCCAGCCGCAGAGGGACTTCCCTGGGGGCGATGGGATCTGTAGTTCCCAGCCGCCGGGGGGAGCATGGGTCTTGTAGTCCCGCCCCGCCCCAACCCCAGAGCAGAGCCGAGGGCTCACCTGGCACCTGCAGACCAGGTCGGCGTCGAGGCTGAGCAGGTCGACCACCTTCCCTTTGCCCTCGTCCCCCCACTGCGCCCCCAGCACCACCGTCACGCGGTTCCCGGCAGGGGCAACGTGGGGAGCCGACCCCAACCGGGCTCGCTTCCCGCCCGGCCCTTCGCCGGCTCCGCCATTCAGCAAACCCGCCGCCGCCGCCTCCGAGCCTCCCTCTCCCGCCATGTGCTTGCAGGCAAAAGCGGCCAGCCCTGCCTAACATGGCGCCGCGCGGGAAGGCTTCGGCGCCAGCAGTCAACATGGCGGCGGAGCGAGGCTCATGCGGCTTCCACCTTTTCCTTCGCTTCTCCAGATGTACGGCGCGCGAGAGCAGACATTTCCAAAGGCGGCGAGCCGGGCTTCCGCCTTCGCCTTTCTCCATTTCCCCAGGTAAGAAAGGCGAAAAAGGGAGGCAGCGTTTATTTATTATTATTATTATTAATTATTATTAATTATTATTATTATTTATTGTTGTTATTGTTATTATTCTTTTATTCATTAAACATGAAACTCAGTCAACGAGCATTTAAATATATGTCCCAAACACCATTGACTAGCCCTGATGGTTGATATAGGTTGCTGCCAGCGTCCTAGGAATCAACCATGTATCTTCTTAAATTATGATATTCGGAGTATTATTATTATTATTATTATTGATACAGCAGTAACACATATCAATCATTAGCACCAGTCAATGGCATTTGCGATGCGTTTTAGAATGTTCAGTTGACTTGAGTTTCATGTTTAATGAATAAAGTAAATCATAATCATAATTATAATAAAATAAATCATAACAATGATGGTTGGTGACAGAGTCAACCAGAGGTTTAGACCAAATTTGGCATTTTTGTCCACTTATGGAGTCCTTTCCCAAGGATTTTGGACAGGCGGATGCTTTTATTAAATAATATTAAAGGTATTGTTGGAAGAGGTCAGCCAAACCAAGCTGCTTTTGCCATTGACCGATGGGGATTTTGTCAATGCCAGATTAGTCCTCAATTTAAAAAGGTAAAGGTTCCCCTTGCACATCTGTGCTAGTCGTTCCCAACTCTAGGGGACGCTGCTCATCTCCGTTTCAAAGCCGAAGAGCCAGCGCTGTCCAAAGATGTCTTCGTGGTCATGTGGCCGGTATGACTCAACACCAAAGGCGCACGGAACGCCATTCCCTTCCCACCAAAGGTGGCTCCTATTTTTCTACTTGCATCGTTTACGTACTTTCGAACGGCTTGGTTGGCAGAAACTGGGACAAGGAATGGGAGCTCACTCCATTACGCGGCACTAGGGATTCGAACCGCCGAACTGCCAACCTTTCTGATCGACAAGCTCAGCATCTTAGCCAGAGCCACAAAGGTTCATTTCGTGATCGTTCCCAGTCACCACTGACGTAGCACCATTTTTCACCCTTATGAACAGCCATCGTAGCATACCCTTGGCCCCAGGATCAAAATTCGGGGTCTTCGCAACTGGTTCATACTTATGACCGTTGCAAGGTCCCAAGGTCCCTTTCACAACCACCTGTCCAGCAAAGCCAATGGGGAAGCCAAATTCACAACCGGTGTGACTAACTTAATAACTGCAGTGAATCACTTAACCTCTGGGGGGAAAAAATCTATGGTGCTACCTTGGTTCGCAAAACTAAAAAATTGGGCTTCTAAAATTGTGTTCAGCTCAAAAATTGCTTCTATTAAGAGGAGAGATCTTTAAGAAGAAGAAAAAAACAAGTATATATCCAAAAAATATACTTGTTTCTGCCCTGGAATCACTGAATTCTTATTCCGGCAGGATAATTATTAACCAAAGTGGCCGAAATTTAGATGATCTGTGCACCAGATCCTGGAGGCTGGAAAAATAGATGATGATTTGAAAAATCAAGGTAGAAGACGGCTAGTTATCGTGGTCATCAAAAGTTGTGAAAGGACACTGACCCAAAATCCCACGTCCACCGAGTTATGAAGTCGTAGTGATGTTTAGCAAGCAGCAAGTTAATTGCTCCGTATTATATCTCACGCCAGGCAACAACGTGGTTTGTTTCACTGTGGTTATGCAGAGCCATCCTAGTTTGTAAACGTCTTTTGGCTTGCCCGGAAGCAACCAAACATTTTATTCAGCGAATCCGCTTAAGAAAACTGTGTTGTAGTGTTGCGAGTGTTTCCTAGAGCAGTTCAACTTTTAAGATGGGTGGAGTTCAATTCCCAGGAATTCCCCGGGCAGAATGATGGGGGATTATGGGAATTGGAACTCCACCCATCTTAAAGTTGCTGGGATGAATGAACCCTAGATTGTAAGATATTGTTGCTGTCCCAGTGCCCAAGTATTATTATATTCTAAGCTTTTCTTTACATAGGATAAAGGTGAAAAATTTATATTTTTAATTGCCCATCTTCCACATAGAGGGACTCCAAATAAGCATTAAAAAGAAACCAGGAAGACGCAGAATATTGGATTAGAAGAGTCGTAACGGAAAAGGACATTAAATGCATAGATTTTCCTCAATCCCTTCCCAAATTTATGAGACTTCTATATAAGGCCTTGCAGTAAATGCTCCGTTAGTGGAAGCCATCAAGAGCAGAAACAAACTGCCGAGTCTTTGCTGCCGTCCAAGCTTGGTGGCTTTCTTGCGGACGTTTCATTACCAAGCTCGGTAACACCATCAGGGCGCCAGGGAGATGAGTTAGCTGGCTGTTTATACCAGTGGTGAAATTCAAATTTTTTTTTTTTTACTACCGGTTCTTTGAGCGTGCCAGGGGAAGGAAAACACTGCAGTGGTGAAATTCAAATTTTTTTTTTTTACTACCGGTTCTTTGAGCGTGCCAGGGGAAGGAAAATACTGCAAAAATCCCCATTCCCACCCCAATCCTGGGGCCAGCCAGAGGTGGTATTGCTTGTTCTCTGAACTACTCAAAATTTCCGCTACCGGTTCTCCAGAACCTGCTGAATTTCATCCCTGGTTTATACTCTCTCCTGTGCACCCATGTTACCTACTTGGATGGTAAAACTTCCGCAAAGAAACCACCAAACTCAAGAGCAAGGGCCCAATAAATAAGGCTATATAGCCCTTGTTTAGCGACCGTTCCATTACAACGTGGATGAAATAATCAACTTTGCAAGCCGTCCATGCACTGACAACCTACACTGGGTCTCTACACCAAAGGAAAGCTGAAATCCGACATAAGAGCTGCTGGCAACCGCTTTGCTTAAAGACCAAAGTTGCAAGTTCCAATGTTGATCGCTACATGAGAACTGCTTGTATTCAATTCCCCCTCCCCGTGGGAAGATGGGTTACGAAAAAAACACTGGATGCGAATCCCGCCCTCAAAGGCGGTCCCCTCTGGTTATCAACGAAACAGGAGACTTCTTGAGAGTACCCACATTCAGGTTTATTGAAGAGGAAGGTTTTTCTGCTAAAATCAAAAATTAACTTCCAGAATGGTTTTGGTCTTTGGAGACTGCGTTTCACTGGGGAGGAAGGAGGAAGAGGAGGAGGAGGAAGAGGGCCCAATGCTTCAAATGACGACACTGAAAAAGTCAGCGGTGCAACAGAAAAAGCTAAGAGTCAAGCGAATGGCTAATTTATTCTAAAAATGGAAGGTTTTTTTTTTGTTTCCAACCTACAGATGCCAGAATTGTTAAGAAAAGAAAAAGTTACAGATGTAAACAACCACACAAAAGTTACATGTTCAATGGCAACCCCGCCCTCCCCGTGTTTTTATTATTATTATTTTTTAATCATTTTTACTGGCCGCTTCAACGTTTCACCATTCGTAAAAACATGTTGTTGTTTTTTTACTGCCTTCGGTTTCGCTTGAGCTTTGTGTCTACAGCAACTAAGACATACAATCATGAAAAAACACTAACAGATTTATTTTTTTAAACAGGCTGAATTTTTTTTAAAGGGTTTTTTTTTGGAACCGTTTGACTTTTTTCTCCTTTTTTTTAAGTTTCTTTTTTTTACCTTTTTTTGTTTTTTACAAAAATGTGCCAAAAAAGAAAAGACATCTACTAAAGTTGCTAAGAACTCTTGCTTGTCTCTCTCTCTCTCTCTGTTGGTCTAAGGGTGCAGCAGTTTTCATTCATTCCCCAGTCCAGAAAGCCAGAAATCCCTTATATTAAAGGTCCCATCTGAAAAAAGACCCTTATTTAAAAAAAAAAAAGCACACCCCTATTTCCTAGAAAGTACAGAAGCTAACTGGGGCCTGGGGCCTGTTCCCCCACCCACCCCTTATCTTGTGAACCAATAGGTGTAACCAAGGAACGTCTTACGGTGATCTCAGCAGCTGGCACTCTGCACATGGGCAAGGAATGCCCGCAGCCAACATTTTCAGAGCCCCTCCATCATTTCAAACTCACGCAAGCGGTCAGCTACTGAAGTTACTCACAAGCACGGATATTCTTCCCTGTCTCACCCTCAGCATATGTGCGCTGTTCTTCTCCAGAAGAGTAAAAAATTTTCCCCCTCGGTGGCCTTAAGTATTGAAAATACCAGTTAACTTTAGATATAAAAACAATTGTTCACACAACCACACACGCATGCATGGAGATAGAATTCTGCCTTTCCTTCCCCTCGTCCGTATCACCTTCCTTTAAAAAAAAAAAGAAATTCCCAGGTTGCCTCCCGAAGTTGGCAGGATTCTGAATCTGGCTGAAATGCAGAAAGAAGCGTTTTTTTTTTTAATTTTACATTTTTTTAAATGGGGATGGAAATAAAAAGCTGCTTGCGAAGACTGGGGAGAGATTTCGGGAGAACCTATTCTTTTTTAAAAAAAAATTAATAACATAAACAGCCAACATTTTAAAAAAGGAAAAAAAGAACACCCACCCAAACCCACCCACCTTCGAATTTAAAAAGTTTGAATTTCAAACAGTGAATCACAAGGAACTAATCTTTTAATCCCTGTGGATGGGAATCAGACATAATTAGCCAAGCTGGAGACAAGCAGCGCCAAGAAGCAAAAGGGGGTATTTACACAATGAGGAAAGGGGGGGGGGGGCACGGGAGGGAAAGACTCCAAAACCCTTTGCTCTGTGAGAGAAGCCAAGAAAAAGTTAATTCATTAATTTGGGGGGAGGGCAAATAGGGAAAGAGGAGGAGACAGAGAAGGGGAAGATGGAGGAGGAGGAAGGAAGGTGAGAGGGAGGGAGGGGTAAAGGAGAGGGAGAGTTTGAGGGAGGGTGGGAGGAAGGAAGGGGAGGGAGGGAAGACAGGAGGGATGGAGGGAGGGAGGTGAGAGGGAGGCAGGGAGGGAGAGGGTAAAGGAGAGGGAAAGATTGCGGGAGGGTGGAAGGAAGGTGGGGAGGGAAGACAGAAGGGAAGGGGATAAGGGGAGGGAGGGAGGGAAGGAAGGAATAGAGGGATGGAGGAAGGAAGGTGAGAGGGAGGCAGGGAGGTAGGAGGTAAAGGAGAGGGAAAGATTGAGGGAGGGTGGAAGGAAGGAAGGTGGGGGAGGGAAGACAGAAGGGAAGGGGATAAGGGGAGGGAGGGAAGGAAGGAATGGAGGAAGGAAGGTGAGAGGGATGGAGGGGGTAAAGGGGAGGGAGGCAAGGAAGGAAGGAGAGATGGAGGGAGGGTGGGAAAGGAAGACAAAACAAGGGAAGGAAAGGGGATAAGGAGAGGGAGGGAGGGAGGGAGGGAAGGAAGAAAAAGAAAGGAAGAAAGGACTAAGCAGAAAGAGAACTATGCTTTCAAATAAAACACCAACATTTTTCCAAGCCAGAAGCAGACACATCTGTCCAACCCCCTCAACGCAGACCTTCTGCCCTGTCCCCACCTTATGTACACAGGCCAATCCGTTTATCAAAACCCCAACCACCAGGGGATGATGGGCTTCCCCTCTCCCACCCACAGCCCTCCTGCACGTGACAGTATTGTTCAAAACAAGACCAAACAAAAAACGACACGACCCTTTCGATGCTCCACATTTAAAGCTACACTCGGGAAGTTGAATTCGACCTGCTAGCACAGATTTTTTCCCCCCCTATATACACGTCAGGTGCTAACACAACCAGGAGATCCGGAAGAAACCCTGAGAGATTTTTTTTTAAAGTTCCTTTCATTCCGTTATCAAAAACAAGAAAAGCTAAAATTGGAGAAGAAGAAAAGAGGAGGAAGAGGAGGAGGAAAGGACGTAGATTCTGTACAGAGATGATCAAAAAGGGGCCGGCTAAGTCTCATAGGAGGGGAGAAAAAAAAAGGGGAGATACAGGGCTTCAAACGGGGTAGGGGGAGATAAACTGGCTGGTTTGCTGGGACGGCGGGAGAGTATCGGTCAGCCTTGCTTGAAAAGTTCGGAGGAGGAAAACGGCGAGGAAAAGTTTTAAGCCTCCAGCCTGCGGCACTCAACATCTAACAGGCCACCCGGCGATTCACTGTCTGAAAACGCGAGCTGATATTTGGACAGAGCGAGGCCACGTTTTCGCCTGGGGGTGTGTTGTACCAAATGCCGAAAGTTTTCTGGAAATTCTTGGAAAAATTGAATTACATGTCGACACACCACCTCCTCCCCTCCCCGAGTTTTAAGTCGAAAACCATCCACCTTCCCCGCACACCTGTCTTCCCTGCATTGTCGTCCCCCCTTCCCCCCGGGGAGCCCTGCCCCTCCTGTTTTGGTGTCCCCAACCCCAACCCCGCCCAGCCCCTAGGACAAGCTGCCAGCCTAGCCGCTCTACCATGTCTTATTTTCCTATCCGATCGTAGACGGCTTTTTTTTTTTAAGTGCTGTTCTTTTTTTTTTTTTATTCCCAGGCGAACAAACGGGGATTACAAATGTCTAAACTAGGGTTTGAAATGTGGTTTTTTTTTCTTGGTTTTTTTTTCTCTTTTTTATAGAATAAGACAATATTTTTTTTTCCAACAAACTTTAAAAAAAAAAATTTACAATTTTCATTTCGGTTTTCAAACCGCTCCCCCTTTGCCCACCCTCTCTTCTCTCTCTCTCTCTCTCTCAAACCCAGCCACCGCTTTCCTCCCCCTCCCCTCCCCCCCACTCCCGATTCCATTGCTTGCTTCTGGAGAAGTGGCAGACGTTGTTCCCCCCCTCTCCTTCTCTCCCTCTGTCGAGCCTGGCTGCTTGGCTTGAAGGGTGGAGGCGGCCGAGGGCTTTCACCGGTACCCCTGGTAGCCGTAGTAATTCCTGTAGTATCGGTCTCTGTCTTGGTAGTAGTTCTGCCACTGAAAAAAAGACCAGAGTGTGAATTAAGAGACCAACTCAAAAAATAGCCAGGGAAAGCAAGCAGAGATAATCTCCAACATAACATTATTTGACCAAACAATGATTAAGGGAGTCCTAGACTTAGGTAAAGGTTCCCTTCACACATATGTGCTTATCGTTCCTGACTCTAGGAGGCATTGCTCACCTCCGTTTCAAAGCTGCAGAGCCAGCGCTGCCCGATGACATCTCCGTGGTCATGTGGCCACCATGACTCAACACCGGAGGTGCACAGAACGCTGTTCCCTTCCCACCAAAGGTGGTTCCTATTTTTCTACTTGCATTTTTTACCTGCTTTCGAACTGCTAGGTTGGCAGAAGCTGGGACAAGTCAGGGGAGCTCGCTCCGTTACGCGGCGCTAGGGATTCAAACCACCGAACTGCCGGCCTTTCTGATCGACAAACTCAGCGACCGAGCCCTAGTCCTAGACTTATGGAGGCCCAAATTTCTGTTGCTAAGTGAAACATTTGTTAAAGTGAGTTTGCCCCACTTTACGAACTTTCTTGCCACGGTTGTTTAATAGAATCACTAAAGTTGTTCAAATTAGTCAAACTGTTGTTTGGTGAATCTGGCTGCCCCATTGACTCTTGCTGGTCAGAAGGTCTCAAAATGGGATCACTTGAAGCTGCGACCGTCGCAGATGTGAGTCAATTGAGTTTGACTCACATCTATGGGACCCCATGGTCCCATAATCAATTGAGCTTTAATCATGAGACCATGGGGTCGTAAAATGAGGCAAAGCTCACTTAACTGTCTCATTTAGCAGTGGAAATTGTGGCCTCAACTGTGGTCATAAGTCAGCACTGCCTGTAGTCAGATCCCTGTTGGAAGGGTAGCGGCAACTCCAGTTTTGGGCAAAATCACGGCCGTCATGAACCGTACGTTCACTTCGCCTCCACGATGTCTGCTTAAGGACTGACACACGCACAAAACATTATGGTCATACGTCGAGGACTACTTGTAACTCTGCCCTGGAAGTATATATTTTTTCCCAACCTCTTACCTCTCGGTTGTAGTCCCTGTAGTAGTCCCGGTATCTGTTGTAGTCGTAATCACGTCCGTAGAAGCGATTGTAATCCCTGCCTCTGTAGCTGTCGTAGAAGTTGCGATAACCCTGTGGGGTTAAAAGATGTCGGTTAGAAGCATCGATGCCCGAGCGCCACTGGGTCAGAAGCCTCAATCGTAGACCATGGCTTGCTCAAACCAGGGTCAGACGTCGCCGCCCTGAGTTTCTTAGACCATTGAAAGGTACCAAGGCTTCTGTTTCCAAACTCCTTTGGCATTTGCATCCTCTAGAATAGGGGTCCCTAACCCCCCCCCACCTACCCACCCATGGACCTGCCAGAAACTGGAACGCCCAAACAAGTGAAGCCCCATCCGTGGGATGCAGGCGGCACCGGAAAACACTGCCTCTCTGGCCCATGGGAAATCCTTTCTCTATGGAACTGATCCCTGGGATCCAAAAGGTTGGAGGCCGCTGCTCTAGAACTAATGGGGTGGGGGAGGGCATTAGTGGTCCCATAATTCTTTAAAAGCTAAGGTGGTGCAATGGTTAGAATGCAGAATGCAACTGCCAGGAGTTCGATCCTGACCGGTTGACTCAGCCTTCTGAGGTCGGTAAAATGAGGACCGGGATTATTGGGAGCAAGAGGCTGACTCTATAAACCGATCGGAAAGGGATATAAATCGCTGCGAAGCGGTATGTAAGTCCAAGGGCTATTGCTATTTATTGCCGATTCGGCTGGCAAGGGCCACTGATGAACTCCCAAAGGAGAATTCTACATTGACACGTTAAAAAAAACTTCCAAGGTTAAAAGCAAGCAAGACCGATCTTCACGAGCAACAGAGAATAATTTTTGGACATTTTTTTTTAAAAGAAACAGCGCTGCCGCTTTTGAAAAACACCTTTATCAACGCGTGGGAAAGAAAGCCAGCCAGATTTGTCGTTATCAGTGACAGGGGAAGCATAAAAATAAATAAATGATAATAAACAACCATAAGCATTAAACACCTTGGGTGCAACGACAAAACCACCTGGACACCCACCGGCGTTGACAAATTCAACACCTGTCAATTGCAAACAACTGACTGGAACAAACTGCGACGAGACCTTTAAAACCATCAACTGTCCACACCTACCTGACCCCCGTCATTGCGTAGGACTCGAGAGGTGGATAGAAAGCCCAGATCCAGTCTGAACATCTGGCTGACTTGTGCGACGACCCACAGAAATAAAAGATGTACTCACGCCTCTGTTTCCAGGTTGCCCCCAGTACTGCTGTTGTCCATAGGCTCGATTGTTGTAACCCCGGCGTTGACCTCCTCCAACTGGGAAAAACAGGAGAGAAAGCGAGAGTTAGACCACAGTTTCGGCTCGGTGAAATCCATCCAGATTTCTGATGAAGTCCGAGAGCCTAGCTGAATGGGATTTGCTACAAAGGTCTCCCCTTCTAGCACTGATGATGTTACCTAGTTAGGTAATGAAATGTCTGTCAAGGAGAACCAAGCTCAGAGAGCATCAAAGACCCCATATGATCCTCCTCCTCCTCCTCCTCCTCCTCTCCACAAACCCCTCTCCCTTTTAGCACTGATGAGGTTACTTGGTTGGGTAATGAAACGTCTGCCAGAAAGCCACCAAGATCTGAGAGCACTAAGCAGCCCCCCCAACTGGATCCCATCATGTGAGCCCCTCCAAATTCCCCTTTGTTCTTCTCACAAGCAGAAATGTCAGAGAAAGAAGGGGGGGGGGGAAATCATAAGTGCCAAGAAGCAAACGCAGACAGAGCCAGGAGAATCATAATACACGGGTCTGAAAGGCGGATTGGGTCAACTCACCGGGGGGCAATTTAACAAACACCAAAACGACATTAATTTCAACAAATAATAACTGAACGAAACAATTAAGGCAGCGTTGAGTTGTCCCGCAACGACTTGGCTTTTCCTAGACCTTCTTGAAAGGGGCCCAGAATTCTTTTGAAGATCTGAACAAGCTCCGGGCCACTCAGCAAACCAAGGCAACTGTCCCCGCTTCCAGCCTCACCGTATCCCTGGCCGCGGTTGCGATTCTGGCGGTTGCGTTTGTTCCGGTTGTTGCGACGGTTCGTCCGTTTCTCGGAGGGTGGGAGGAGCTTCCGGGCCTCTTCCTTGTACTTAGTGACCAGAGGCTGGGC
The DNA here is from genome assembly GCF_964273705.1 of Natrix helvetica. Lineage (NCBI taxonomy): Eukaryota > Metazoa > Chordata > Lepidosauria > Squamata > Natricidae > Natrix > Natrix helvetica. The sequence continues at coordinate 3,854,661 of NC_138563.1, forward strand.
TTCTTCTTTCGCCAACTCTTGAAAGAGGACTTCGTCGATGTAGTCGCATTTGTCCGGAAGGGAAAAGTTGGCTGGGATGGAGGGACGTAGAAGACCAAAGAGATGAGAAGGTCCCCCAGCCTTAATTCCCCCCCCCCCAAATGACTGTCTCACCCCGCAAGAAGTCTGGACTTTTGAATGGGCCGTACCTTTCATTTCCAGCATCACCGATTCCGGCACGTTCTCCCCTTCGGCTTTCTCCCTCTGCTGCAGCCTGTCCGCCCAATCTTCCTCGTTGGGCACTAGCACCACCACTTTGCGAAGGAAGCCTTTGAAAGGCAGCAGTTTCCTCCGCTGGCCGGAATTGTAGACGTTGCACTAGGAGGGGGGGGGGAGGGGTGAAAGGGGGCTTCAGAAAAGCCGAGGTGGCCTCCCCAGGGAAGAAAGCAGCCGTGTCGCCTGGATCGCACACAACGAAGCACCTCCGGAGATGCTGAAGCACAGCTCCCATGTGGGGCCATGTGGGGCCCAGTGGTTAGAATGCAGGACTGTAGGCCCAGCCAGGAGTTTGATCAAGGCTGACTCAAGCCTTCCCATCCTTCCAGTGTGAGTCAAATGAGGACCCAGATTGTTGGGGGCAAGAGGCTGACTCTGTGAATCGCTTAAGAGACACAGCGTTTGCTTAAAACTGGCTCAAAAGACGTAAAACTGGGTCAGCCACATCCTTGAGCCATTTTACGACCCTAAGACACAGGCTCCAATAAGGCCACAACTCGAGGACTACCTAGACAATAATCGTTTGGCTTTTGAAGCTGCCTGAGTCTCTCTGGCAAAAGAACACCAACAATTAAAAAACCCAAGTGTGAAGTCAAAATTTATCCACACACTGAGTTCACACGGGAGGCTAGACCATAGGATGGCAGGCGTGTGGCTTAGCTTAGCATTCGTTTGAGCCATGCCAAATGTGGTCTGTTCGAGAAACAAAGCAGTGTATTTGTTATGTGTAAACCAAGCTCACTTCGCTGGTTCAGAATCTCTTGTAGAGGTGAGATAGAAACTAGATAGATTACCTGATCAAGAATAAAGTTTCTCTTTGTCCGGGGTGCGATCTGGACCAGCTTGCTCACACAACGGGCAGCTTGCTGAAGCAGCGAATCGCGAGCTTCGATAGGCAGCGGCTCCTCAACCACGGGGCCTTTTGTCTGGCAAGGAAGGAAATGGGGCGGGGGGGGGGAGAGCAGAAAGATTAAAGGAGGGAGAAACCCCCACATTTGAGAAAAGGCGAGGGGGAGGTCAAACCAGGAGGAGTTCCTGCTCAAAATTTCGGAAGTTACATATCACCAGATTGGACTGGGTTTTTTTATTTGATGAAATCAGAAGGATGAGAGGCCAATGGGACATCTCCGGTCAGTCCCAAAGAATGACATGCAGAGTTAACCATAATTGACTCTAATTGCTCTTCATCCTCGAGTTACAAGAGTTTTATTTAGTGACCGTTCAGTTATGGCACTGAAAAAGTGACTTTTTTTTCCGACCCCTTATGGTCACATAGATCAAAATTCAGATGCCCGGCAACCGGTTCGTATTTATGACGGCTGCAGTGTAACGGGGTGGGGTGTCACATGATCCCCTTTTGCGACGTAAAGTCAACAGGGAAGCCAGATTCACTTAACAACCGCGCTGCTAACTCAACCGCAGGGATTCCCTTAGCAACTGCAGCAAGAAAGGTTGTAAAACGGGGCAAGAGTGACAGTTAACAACTCGTCTCGCTTAACAGTGGAAATCTGGAGCTCAATTGTGGTCGTGAAGTCCTTGCAGCTGCTAGTTAGGGCCACCCATCTTTTTTCTTTCTTTCTTTTTTTTTTAACCTTCATTTGGTACAGGATGTTGTCGGTCCCCAAGACGTTGAAACGCTTGTCCTGATTCTCCTGGGTGTGCTTCTGGGCCCAAAACGTTTTCCCACAGCCTGGTAGCCCAACCATCAGTAAAACCTGGTTCAGGAAGACGAGAGAAAGAGAGAGTAAGCAACGCCGTCCAACCGAGGCCTCTGCAGGAGAAGGCGCTGCCAAAATGCTATTAAGATTATGGGGATACCTTCAAATACCTTCTCGGGTCGGCTGAGACAGCCTTGAGAAGGGAAAAAAGATAAAAGGGAAACTAAGATAACTGTAGCCAGGAATATTTGCAGCCTTTTAACCAATCCATTAGCAGAGAGATGCACTCAAGGAGAGCTTTGCGCTGCCGAAAAAGCTGCTGCCAATTAAGAACAACAGCGGTTTGCCTATTGTGAGGTAACCCGAGGACTAGTAGCATGACTGGCTTTTAAAAGAGGTCTGCAGGGATTCCGATGATATAGCTATCAGTGGCTGCTAGTCACAAGGACTTTTTTTCCTCAAGGCCTTAGAAGCAGAGGGCGGGGGCCTCAATTGTTCTGGGGTGCTTCTGTGGTCTTCTCAGGGGGCACTGATGACTGGCCACTGTGGGAATCAAAGCTCTAAAAAAACCAGGGTAGCATTTCCGTTCTTTGTTTAGAGAATTAAGAGATCTAAGAATTGTGCAGTCCTTGGTGTTCTGAAGTAACTGTAACAGAGTTGGAAGGGAGCTTGGAGGTCATCTAGTCCAACCCCCTGCTCACGCAGGAGACCTGTACTTGGGATTTGGTTCTTGCTTGCAAAAGTTTCATGACCCAACTAGGTAAACCCCATCATCCGGACAAAGCAAGCCATCTGTATATAGAGAGAGACTAAACCCCATTCCCTCCTAGCACGGATGATGTTACCGAGGTTGGGTCATGAAATGTCTGCAAGCAAACCACCAAGCTCAGAGAGCACTAAAGACCCCACAATTCAACCCTGAGCTACAAGTATCGGTACTCTTAAGAGGAAAAGAAAACAATTTCTGGAGCTTGAGGTTCAAGACACAGCTTCTCCCTTTTGGGAAACTCCCCCTTCCTTGCCACTGATTGAAAGGAGGGAACAAGGCAATGCTCACACCAACATGAAGGAGGGAGGATGCAGACTTGAGGACTTCAAATCCCAGAATTCCTCAGCCAGGCTGAGGAATTTTTAACTCCGGGAGTTGAAGTCCGCTAGTCTTCAAGTTGCCAAGTTTGGAGACCCCTGCCCAAGGAGAAACAAAACAATTCCTATCAGACTAAAAAATGGGAAATGCATGACCTGTATTGCCTTCCTGATCTATAACTTCATCAGACAACTTCCCTAAAGCAGGTTCTTACCTACAAGATACGTAAACCGGTGTTAGGGATCGAATTTAAACGACAACCTTTTTTGCAGCTGCAACCGCAGTTCGAACACAACTGCCAGCTGATCTCCCCAAGGCTGAAACTATCTAACAGGCTGTTTATGGGGGGGAGGGGGGAGGGGGGAGGAAAGGGAACGAAACAATGAGACTTAGGTTACCTCACATTTTGCAGGAGCTTTGGGGGGTGCCGGGGTGCGCACACGCTCCTCAACAGGGACAGCATGAATGAACGTGTAGCCCTCAGGAACCGGGAAAAAGGGCTCATCCTTCTGGCCAAAGTTGACCTCCACGGCGCAATTCTTGCACAGGATGTGGGGCAGGAGGGCCCTGTCCCCCAGCAATTCTTTGCTGATCTGGAAGGCCACGCCCAGGTCCTCTCCGTTCTTGGAGAAGGACAGCTCCACCTCTTCGCTTTCGAAGTTCTGCAAGGCAGGAGGACAGAAGGTGTGAAAGGGAGGGGAGGGGTATCGGCCCTACGGGGGCTTGGGATGGGGGCAGCAAATCGAGCAGGAACTGGTGGTGCTTTGCTGAGCGGCCAGCAAACCAGACAAGACAGATGGGGCCGTTCTAAGGAGATTAGAGCAAAGGCTGATGGTACTTAAAAACAGGCGGGGGTCTCGTGAATGAGACCGGATCAAGGAACAAAGTTCGCTTTTGCAGCTTTTGCAGCCCCTGGTTCCTGCCCCAAACGGGGGTTTCTCCAGAGACCCCCCCCCCCCCAAATCAAGTCTTCGGCACTTACAGCAAAGCAACTGATCACGTCCTGCTCCCCAAAGGTCTGGCCGAATTCTTCAAACTGCCCATTTGCAGCCTTCAGCCCTCGTCCATCGTAGCCGTAAGAAAACTCATCCTCACCTAGGAGACAGCATATGCTTACTTCGGCGGGTGCTGTGGGTACCCCCCCCCAAAAAAACAAATTCCTGGTTCCCCCTCACTGCTAACCCAGGAAGGATCAGCTGAGCTGAGCTGGAAGGTTATTTAGAAGGGCGACTTACCTAGCTGGGAACGAGAGAGATCGACAGACCATCCGACCCGAAGCAGGTGAGTCTCTGTGCAGCCTTCTTTGAGTGGCAGGTTTTGTATCACCTAAGACAGGTGAAGGGGAAGGCCAAAACACCAGGTGGGAAATGGGCCTAGAGAAGATGTGAATCTCCCTTCCTGGCCAGTTTCCCTTTCTGCTTCGACAAGACTTGATTTTGATTTTTAAAAAAGTGCCCTGTGAACAGCAGTTTAAGCAACTTGGCTTCCTGGTCGATTTATTTGTAATGCAAATAATCCTCGGTTTACCAACATTTTAACAACCGTTCAAAGTTACAGCAGCACCGAGAAAAGTGACTTACAACCGGCCTTCACACTTACGTGTGGGGATTGCCATTTGCAATCTTCTCAGCTGGTGTCTTGACAAGCAAAGTCAATAGGGATCTGCTTAACGACATGATTCACTTTAACAATGCAGTGGCTTACTTAACAGCTGCCCAAAAGGTTGGAAAATCAACTCACTTAACAGCCGCCAGCAATGAAAACTCTGATCCCGGTTGTGGTCATAAGTTGAGGACTACCCATTCTAAATGCCCATTATCCAAATCTTTCAAGCAACTGCAAATCTATGTTTTTTTCCCTACCAATTTTCAGCCTTTTCCCTAGAGAAGATGCACCACCATCATCATTTAACGACCCCATAATCCCTTGCTGGGTGGAGTCGGGAGCAGCTGAATGGAGCAGAGTGCTTTAATGGCCGGATGCCTTTCCTGTCGCCAATGCGGAGCTTTGTGCAGCAGATCTATTCTCATCGTGCCCAGAGAGAGAAATATCTGACTCTACTTAGGATCGAATTCATAGCCTCTGGATTGCGAGGCGAGAGCTTCGCCTGTAAGCCACCACACCACTCCTAGTGAAGAGACATCCTGCCATGTAAATTAAATAGGAGTGTCCCCCCGCCAATTGGCTCTGATCCAACTTGCGACCAAGAACTGTAACGCGCGGACTGTCAGCCTCCTCACCTTCGCCTCGAAGCAGACTTTGCCCCCTTTCACCCCGTGTGTGCTTCTCGCCCCAGACCAGAGATTGGGGAATTTCTCCGAAAACAGAGGCTGCCCTCCATAGCGGTCCTTGGTGGCTTTGAAGTGGAGATCGCATGTATCTGGGTGAGAAACGGAAGCGGGTCACGATGAAAACCAGAGTTCGGCTAACTCCGCGACAAACAAAAATAAAGAGTTGAGGCCTGCAATTGATTTACTACATCATTTTTGTCTTTTGTCCTGTTGAATCAGACGCGGGAGATTAAATATAAGCAAAAAACAAACCCATTTTGTTCAGTAAGAACAAATTCCGCTGATTTCACAGAATTATACTTCGAGGAGGAATAAGGCTGCAGGCTCGCCTTATGCATCGATGATTGAAGCGAGGATTGGTTTTGACTCAGGCTAGTGCTTCAAGAGGGCCATTAAAATAAAACCGCAGACTCTTTCGGGTTTCAATTACCCTGTTTCCCTGAAAACAAGACCTCCTAGGGATAATAAGCCCAATCGGGCTTTTGAGTGCATGCATTAAGCCCTCCCCTGAAAATATTGCAGCCATGAGGTGACCATGCTCCTGCACCTCAAAAATAAGACAACCTCCCCGAAAATAAGGCCAAGGTCTTATTTCAGGGGTCAAAAGAAAATAAGATCCTGTCTTATATATAGCTAGAATAATATAGGTACAAAACTGGAAGAACAGTAACATACCAACAGAGGAAAATTGTGATAAGGAAAGTTTTAGAGAGTGCAGAGATGGACAGACTCACAAAAGAACTAAAAGGAAGAAACAGAATATTATATGGTATATATGGAGTGGTACAAATGGTTAGAGGATAGGTGTAAAGCTTAAGGAAAGACTAAATGAAGAAGGCGAGGGAATTAGAAATTAGCAATGTATATGTAGAGATGAAACACGTATAAATGGAAACGATAACACAACGAAGAATTGTAATTTAAGGAACGTATATATTAGTATCACATGTAGAGACAAATTGAAATAAGGGGGGAGAAATGCATACATAACGGATGTATACCAAGGAGGGAATGTTGTACAGAAGGAAATTGTAAAAAAAAAAATCTTTTTAAAAAACTGTTTAATAAAAAGATTTTTTTTAAAAAAGAAGATACTGTCTTATTTTCGGGGAAACAAGGCATCTTCTTCAGGCAACTGGTGCTGCCTTGATCAGCACTGAGAGTCACTTGGTGGTCTGGAGTTATGCGTATTTCACCTCGCATGGTTATCTTTGCCCCTTGAGAGACAGGCGTGCAGAATCGATACATACATGTGTCCAGGATCACGAGAGTCTCGTCATCCTCTGTCTTGGCCTCCTCCTCTGGAGGCGGTGGAGACTTAGATCTGTATTGAAAAGGACAACCGAGAAAACCATCTTTAAAATTCACCGTCATCAAAAACAACAACAACAACAAGGTGTGTAAAAAGAAAACCACCTTCCGCTCTCCCCCCTTCCCAGGTTCTGGCTTCTTTGGAATACAGGTTGGCCGGATGCCCTTCCTGTCGCCAATGCAGAGTTTTATTCAGCAGATCTATTCTCATCGTGCCGAGAGAGAGAGAGGAATATCTGCCTCTACTTAGGATTGAACTCACAGCCTCCTGATTGTGAGGCGAGAGCTCCACCTCTAGGCCACTGCACCGCTCCACAATACGATGTATTCTGTGTTCCACCGAAAGGTGAGGACCAGCCACTCACTCAGCCACCCACTGATACAACAATCGCTATCAACGGCTGCAAACCTTTGATGTTGGTTTTTGTTCTGCTTCTAAGCCACTAAAACCTGCCCGCCAAATTCTCTGTTGCGCTTCTGTTTCGCTCCTCTGGCATCGCGGATTAAATTCCCAGCCCAAACCATCCGTAGCTCACCGGCTGTTGTAAGCTTCCTCTCGAAACTCAAAATAAGCACGACCGTGCTCTTCCTTCTCATCGCGCTGTCTTTTGAGGCCGTGGCGTTCACCGTCCGGCCCAGCCTGTTTTGCCTTCTCATCCTCATTTCCTGGGAAAAGGCAGCAAAAACAAGCAAGCAGATTTTGTTGGAAGAAGAAGAAGAAAAAAAAAACATACAGAAAAGACGTTAAGTCCTTTTGACCATTTCAAATACAGAATATAACCCTCACCTGGTGCTTAAGACTCTTGAGTAGCACAAATCCCTTGTGCCCAATAAATAAATAATTACGAACAAGCCTCGCATCACATCTGTCTACTTTGGGTACCTATCACTCAATGCAATTGCAGGAAAATCAAAATGGCATGTTTCACTTTCCACTTCGGAGTTCTGCCTTTCTATAGTGCTCTCAGAGGGAAGGCCTTTTAACATCTGCATGATTGATACTGTATGTACATTATCCCTTATTCATACTTTCTGGAAAAGCCTCCACATTTTAAAGGATAATGTGGATGCTTATATATTACAAAAGCTTTCTGAATGCAGAAAATCAATCTTGTGCAGATTAAAATCCCCCAAAGACCTTATCCCATATGTACAATCTAAACTTCAACAGGCCTGTGTAGTTAGCTGTGCAATTCATTATGTCATTAGTATGCTTCCTGCAGATAACTGTGAAATTTTATTATAAGTTCTGTAATTAGCCAAGTCCTCACTGGGTCTGGGGACCAACGATTGTACAAACTAAAGGAGAGCAGCTTAAGAAAAATATACAGCTAGAAAAAACTGATTAAATATTATATTTGGGACCTGCTATTTATTAAATCTCAACAGAGCACAAGAAGCACTCCAATTGCTTGCAAAAGACCCTAGCAAATGCATCAGATGTGTAGTGAAAACTGTATAAATCATCTCACAACATTGTTAGAGCGTGATAATTAAAATATGCATTGCATTCCAAGACCAAATCTTACTGCCTTATTTAAACGTTTATACTGACCATCACCCTCAAAGCAAAAAGGAATAATAATACAGAGAGGGCTGTTGGGAATGTAAAGAAAATGTTCTAGCCTATAAAAGGTTAAAACCCCAAAACATATTTTTTTAAAGTATTTTCTTGAAGCTAGCAAGGAACGATAGAGCAACTGTTCAGGCAATCAAGACTTCCTATCTACTAAGCACATAAATTGAAATTGTAACAATTATTCTTTAATTATAATGATTCATACAGTATCATCAGGATAATTCGAGAATACTCAACTTTATTTCCAACAAATTCTAGAGCACATTCTATCCTTAAACTTTTTTAGTTTTATTAATAGCTATGATGTTTATGAATGATTTCTGCAGGTGTTTGTTTGTTTACATTGAGTTTTTGTTTTAACTTTATTGTACTCCATCCAGAATCTGCCAGCAAGGAGGAATATTTTAGATTTTACTCACACCTCAAATTCAGATAAATTTATAGTTTTAACCCACCCCATGAGCTTCTTTAAAGTGTGATATTATACCATTATGCCCCCTTTTAACCTAATTGAGAAAGAAAGGTAAAATGTGTGTCAAATCAAGACCATCCAAGGCAACTGATGCTACCCAGGAATTCTGGAATTTATCTAGAGATTCTGGGCTTCCCTAATAATGGGAGAGGGGCACCAATGGGGATCACACTCTGTGACAAAACAACATCAAAACTGTGCTTCACAACGTATTTTACACAAATCAATGCCATGCATATCCTATCAAAGCAATTTCCTGCAAAATAAAAAAAAATGGGAGCAGTCCTAAGGAGTCCTATCTAAGATTTAACCACCACCCCAAAAAATAAAGTTATGCTGTATAGATTATTCTGCTACAACAGCTTTTAAAGGATACAAAAAACAAACAAACAAACACCTCAACAGCATTAGTACATTTGTAAAGGAAGAGTTCCACAGACCAAATGTCCTTGATTTCAAACATTGTTTCTATTTACAAAAAAACAGTAGTTGGCAAAAATCAACTACTTTTTTTCTAGTCACCAACTAGAGTCTTCAATTTCAGTTGGCTCACCATAAACCCTGATGATCTTTCGGCAAGCTAGAGGACAGGGTCATTTTGGGTCACGATTTTGCTGGTTATGCCCTTGAAAGTGTGTGGATGCTGCATCATGGGTCCCAAGGGCCAGGATCCATTTTTCGGTGCCGTCACAACTTCAAACGGTCACTAAAACGAACCATTGTACCTAGAGGACTATGTCTAGTCTTTTAAGAATGCCCATGCCCTTTGGCTGCTTCTAACCAATTCGTCCTTCTCTCTCTCAGCCCAACCCCCCACCCCACTTTACTGAGTGGGAAAAAAACAGGGTAAGGAATTTGTCTATGTTTGCTGGCTCGAGTTATTTTATAAAGTGATTAAAAGCAGGATAAAAAAAATCAAGAAAGGAAGAAAGCAAATTGATGCCCGATTCTCTGCCTGTTCACTGCGGGAAGCCAAATAGCAAACAAATAAATAAATAAATATACAAGCAGACAGGTAAATAAATAAAACTGTAGCCCAATTCTCGGCTAACTCACTGCCAGAAGCGAAAAATCCAACAAACGAACTAACCAACCGACAGATAAATAAATAAAAATGGGAGCCAATTTTTAACCTGCTTACTACCAAAAAGCACCCTCTAGGGATTAGCTCAAAGGACCCCCCCCAAAGCCCACCAGTCATGCCATTACCATATTTCCAACAAAACAAGCCGCTTGTTTGGTGGGGAGGCTGGTGGGGAGGCGGGGAGGGGGGTTGCCATCCTGCATCCCTTTCTCCAAATGCCACACAACAAGACCATTTGGATGTCTGCAAGGTGGCCAGGACACACAGATGCTGCCCACCCCCACCCCCTGATCCCACAACCAGGGACTCCCCCAAGCCTCTGCAGCAGCCAGGAGGGAGGAGAGAGAGAGAACGAGGCACCAACAGGTTGTTATTATTATACAATCCATAAAGATCAAAAAAGCGAGGGAAGCTAACTCCCAGCTTGCTGAGGATGGGTCCTGGGGGAAAAAAGAGAAGACAGTGGGCTGGGGACGGTGGGAGCTGCAGGGCTAGAGGAGAATGAATAAAGGGACACCTGGTGGGGAGGGACTGTCGGTCTCTGTATCTCATTAAAATACTTAATTCTGCCTAATGGTGTATATCAACCCAGAATGTGGCTGTGATATTACTATTTATGCCTTTTATTTTCTTTATTCCCCCATTTTATTTGAGGTATTGTTATTAGCGATAGCATTATCCTTGTTATTATGGTTCATCATACAGTCAAGCCAGATGTTCAGACTGGATTGGGCATTTTTTTCCCGCCTCTCCTTCCCAAGGACCCAACAGGCAAATGTGGATGTCTGATGGGGTTACAAATATCCTCACAGGATGTCAGCTTTATTTATCTATTCTAATTTATTACATTACAATCCAACACACATTCCGCCCACTGTTCAGCCTGGATTCATCATCATATTTTTATTTTTGTAAAAATATTTTTTTTTATTTTTAATCTTCAATTCAAAGATTCAAAATCCGGGCCTGTTAAAAAAAAACTTCACAGTTGAAGTCCTAACCTAAAAGTTTTAAGATATCTGATTATTATTATCTCTTTTATTCATTATTTATTCATTATTATTATTGATTTAATCTTTGATTCACAGTCTGAGCCTGGGAAAAACATTTCAAGTCCTAACCAAAGACCTAAAAGCTTTAGGGTACCTGATTATTATCTCTTTTATTTATTTATTTATTTACTTATTATTATATTATCATCATCATTGATTTAATCTTCGATTCACAGTCCAGGAGAGGTAAAAACATAACTATTCCAGTCCTAACCAAGGACCTAAGAGCTGCTAAAAGTAACACGCCTAGATATATAGGCAGTTCCAAGTAAGGTGGGTTTATTATTGTTATTATTTTTGCAAAGTCAAAATATTCAGGTCTAAGAAGTTCAAAATTTCCATATATCCTCATCCCCCTTCTTTGATGCCTTGCAATTACACTGGGAGCTTCTGTCCCTGGGGCCAATCCCTTGTTTGCCTCTTGGCCCCAATAAAAGCATTCAATTCAATTCCTCCCCCATCCCCCAATAAGGATGGGGGGAAGGGGGAAGAAAGAAAGAAAGAAAGAAAGAAAGAAAGAAAGAAAGAAAGAAAGAAAGAAAGAAAGAAAGGACAAAATAGAAGGGAATCAAAAAGAAAAGGAAAAGGAAAGAAAGAAGGTTGAGAAAGAAAAAATGGAAGGAAATAAAAATGGAAAGGGAGGGAGAAGGAAAAGAAAGAAGGTAGGAAGGCAAAATGGAAGGGAATCAGAAAGGAAAATGGAAAGGGAGAAGGAAGGAAGGAAAGAAATAAAGAGAAAAGAAAGAAAGACGGAGGGAAGGAGGGAGACTCAGCCATCACCACCACCACCACCGCCATCCTTACCTTCCTGGTCGCCGCCCTGCTCGGCCTCTCCTCCCGCCGAACTACCCGCCGTCGCCGCCGCCTCCCCCGAGGCCTCCTCGCCGGCTTCCGCGGCCCGCTGGGCGCCGTTGACCCCTCCAGGCTGCGCGGGGCCTTCCGCGGGCTCGGTTTGGGCCTGCTCGCTGCCGGCCGCCGCCGCCGCCTTGGTTGCGGATGCCGCCGCCGCCGCCTCAGGCTGCTGCGGGGGCTGCTCCTCCTCGTCGGCCAGCAGCGCCTCCTCGTCTTCCTCCTCCTCCTCCTCGTCTTCCTCCTCTTCTTCCTCTTCCTCCTCCTCCTCCTCTTCCTCCTCCTCGTCGTCGTCGTCTCCCTCAACCCCCAGGCGGGCCCTGGTCAGGCTCTGCCCGCCGCCTCCCGCCGCCCCGGGCTCGGCGCCCGCTTCTTCAGGCCCGGCGGCCAGCATCTCGGCGTCGAGAGCCTCCTGGAGCCGCTGGACCAGGTCGAGTTTGAGGCCTCGCGAATCTAGGCCCCGCCGCCCGAGCTCGGCCCGCAGCTCCGTCACCTTCAGCCGCTTCACGTCCATGGCGCGCGCGCTCCGCGGATAAGGGAAGGGGGGGGCGGGGCGCGCTCCCCGACGCCAACGCGCCTGCGCGGGCAGCACCGCCGCCGCGCGCCAGGCAGGAGGACCGCGCCGCCCGGCGGCTACACCCTTTGCGCAGAGAGAGGGGGGGGGAAAGACCCGTCTGCGCCTGCGCGAGCTCTTCCCCCCACCCTTCCGCCTCTTCTTTTCTTTTCACTGGCGCGCGCGAAGGTGCGGGAGGTTAATGCGCAAGCGCGGACGGTGGGGGAGGTTAAAGGGGGGAAGCGAGCGGGCGAATGGAATGAGAGGAAAGGCAGGCCGAGGAAAGAAAATGGGGCGCGCGCGAAGGGGAAGAGGCGGATGCGCAAGCGCGGAAGGGCGGGGGGAAGGTGGTTGAGGCCGGGTGGGGAGGCAAGCGAGCGAATGGGAGTGAAAGGAAAGGCCCGGCCGAGGAAAGAAAAAGGGGCGCCCGCGCAGGCGCGCGCCTCTATGGGCCGATGCGCGCATGCGCGGGAAACCCCGCTTTTTCTTTTTTTGAAAAAAAAATAATGTCCCCCTTTTCTCTCACGTTTCGACTTTTAAACGGAGGGGGCGCTTTCTTTTTCTTTCCCTCTCTCTCCCCCCTCCCTGTCGCTAATATAATAATATCGTCTCTTTGAAAAAGACAACCGTCGCGGAAAACGTCTTTCGTGGTCGTGGTGTTGTTTTTTGAAAGGCTTGGCTCGCTTTATTTTTTTTTAAAGCTCTGGCGCATGCGCGCTCGGGCCCCCGGGGCGCGCGCGGGCCCTGCGTCGTGTCGATTTGAGCGGGCGTCAGGCAACTGGAGGAAAAGAACCAGGCCGAGCTTTCTGATTGGCTGCGGCTCCGCCAATTCGAGAAATAGAAAAGGTGTTGGGTCTCCTGCTTTGATTTTTTTTAAAAAGGTCCAACCAGACTCTGCGTTGATTGGATGAAACGGTTTCTCTTTTTTTTATTTAAATTGGAGGTGCCGCCATCTTCCAACACCGCCCCCCCCTCAGAAAATAATATCTCAGCAAAAGACAAATATAAAAATGAGTTTGTTTGTTTTTCTTGGACAAGTGCAGCTTTCAACTCATGCCTTCTATGCCATGGGGGAAACAAACAAAGCAGCTTCATTGTTCCTTGCTTGGCCCTCTTTAGCAAAAATAAAAACCTCAGCTTGGACAATCTTTTATTTAAATATTTTTGTTTTGTAAAGCTTTTAAGGGGTTCCAGGGAGCGGGGAGGGTTGGTTTGGCCCTGGGGTATGGATACAACCAGGCCAACATGTAGGGTCAAGACGGAAGGGAGGGTCAAGACGGAAGGTAGCGAAGCGGAGCGGGTGGGAGGAAATAACATCCCTATAAGGGGAATTCCAATCACGACGGTCGTAGGGAGGGGCAGGCACGAGGACACCAGAAGAACGTATAGTCGGTTGGCAGACCGGGGCCACTGGATACGCCCGGTCGCTTGCACCAACCCCCGCAGACTAGGTGGACAGGATCAGCAGAGCCTGGGCCTTAGGCTGATGTTATGTAACGCGAGGTCCGTGGTTAACAAGGCCCCCCTCATCAGTGACTTGATCACAGAGGGGGAGCCGGACCTCGCAGGAATAGCGGAAACCTGGTTGGGCCCGGAGGGGGGGTTACCCCTCAGGGAAATGTGCCCTCCAGGTTACCGTGTATTCCACCAGCCACGGGCCCAAGGTAGGGGTGGGGGGGTAGCAATTATCATCCGGGACGATCTGGCACCGAGAGAATTCACTGTGTCGCAGACATCTGGTTGTGAGTCTCTGGGCGTAAAGTGGGGTCCAGGGAGTCAGTTGGGCCTGTTGATAGTATACCTGGCTCCCCGCCATACATCAACGGCCCTGCCCGAGCTCCTCGAGCGGATCGCGGAGATGGCGGTTGAGACCCCCAAACTACTAGTGATGGGGGATTTCAACCTGCCGTCAACGGGAAAGGCATCCGAGGTAGCCCGGGAATTCATGGCTTCCATGACAGCCATGGGTCTGACTCAAGTAATTCAGGACCCCACTCACGAGCGAGGCCACATTCTGGATCTTGTGTTTGTCTCCGACCAGTGGACGAGTGATCTGGGAAGAGGGCATTTAGTCATCACGCCCCTGTCATGGTCAGATCACTCACTTCTCCAGCTTGACTTCCCTGGCGCTACTCCCCACCGCGGGGAGGCGGAACCAGATTATCCCAGATGGTTCCGCCCCAAGCGCCTGATGGAACCGGATAGGTTCCAGGCTGAGCTTGGGCCATTTCCTGCTGACCTGTCCCGCTCCCGGGCTGAGGACCTGGTAGCCGCATGGAATAGTGCGGCTGCCGGTGCCTTGGACCGGGTGGCGCCTTTGCGGCCTCTCCGACGGCCACGATCGACCCGGGCCCCCTGGTTTAACGGGGAGCTAAGGGCGATGAAACGCCTTAGGAGACGCCTGGAGAGTAAGTGGAGATCCTCCCGCTCCGAAGCTGACCAAACACAGGTAAGAGCCTACATAAGGACCTACCTTGTGGCAATAAGAGTGGCCAAACGTCAGTATTGTGCCACTCTTATAGCGTCCGCAGAGAACCGCCCTGCTGCCCTGTTTCGGGTGACCCGCTCCCTTCTGTCACAGGAGCAGCGGGACCCCCCATTGCAGGGCAGGGCAGAGGAATTTGGAGAGTTCCTGCAGGATAAAATCGATCATATCCGGAGAGGTTGGACCCACTCCAGTGCTCCAGTGGGGACGTCCGAGACTAGTCTTGAGAGACCATGCTGGGAGGAGTTTGACCCTGTTGTCATCAAAGATTTGGACAGGTTGCGCGGGCGACTGCGGGCCACCACATGTTTACTGGACCCGTGTCCCTCCTGGTTGGTGCTGGCCTCCTGGGAGGGCTCACGAGGCTGGCTACTGGGGCTGGTGAACGCTTCGTTGGGGGAGGGCCGGATGCCGGCCGCCCTGAAAGAGGCGGTGGTCAGGCCCCTGCTCAAGAAGCCTTCTCTGGACCCAAAGGAACTAGCAAATTATCGTCCTGTCTCCAACCTTCCTTTTTTAGCAAAGGTTGTTGAGAGTGTGGTGGCTCAGCAGTTTCCGCGTCACCTGGAGGAAGATGATTATCTAGACCCGCGCCAGTCCGGCTTCCGACTCGGTCACAGCACGGAGACGGCCTTGGTCGCGTTGGTGGATGATCTCTGGAGGGCAAAGGATGAGGGTTGTTCCTCCATCCTTGTTCTATTAGATCTCTCGGCGGCCTTCGATACCATCGACCATGGTATCCTATTGCGCCGGCTGGAGGGGTTGGGGATTGGAGGCACCGTGCTACGGTGGTTCCACTCCTACCTCTCTGGCCGGACGCAATGTGTGTTGACGGGGGAGCAGAGGTCGACCGCAAGGCCCCTCATTTGTGGGGTCCCACAGGGGTCGATTCTCTCGCCTCTCTTGTTCAACATATATATGAAGCCGCTGGGCGAGATCATCCGTAGTTTTGGGGTGAGTTACCATCTGTACGCTGATGATACTCAGTTGTACATTTCCACCCCAAACCACCCCAACGAGGCTGTCGAAGTGATGACCCGATGTCTGGAAGCCGTACGGGTCTGGATGGATGACAGCAGGCTCAGGCTCAACCCCTCCAAGACAGAGTGGCTGTGGTTCCCGGCTTCCCGATTCAATCAGCATATTCCATCGCTGACCATCGGGGATGAGCAATTAGCCCCGGTGGAAGGGGCGCGCAACTTGGGTGTCCTCCTTGACTATCGGCTGACCTTAGAAGATCACGTGGCGACCGTGGCAAGGGGGGCGTTCCTCCAGGTTCGCCTCGTGCGCCAGTTGCGGCCCCTTTTGGACCGGGAGGCCTTGCGCACAGTCACTCACGCGCTGGTGACGTCCCGCCTGGACTACTGTAACGCTCTCTACATGGGGCTCCCCTTGAGGTGCGCCCGGAGACTGCAGTTGGTCCAGAATGCAGCCGCGCGGGTTATTATGGGGAGATCGAGATTCTCCCATATAACACCTATCCTGCGCGAGCTGCACTGGCTTCCTGTGGCCTACCGGGTGCGCTTCAAGGTACTGGTTACCATCTTCAAAGCGCTCCATGGCACAGGGCCTAGTTACCTGCGGGATCGCGTCCTGCCCCATACATCCCTGCGACCCACTCGCTCACACAGGGAGGGGCTACTCCGGGTGCCGTCCTCTAGAGAGTGCCTGGGGACGGTGCCCAGGAGTAGGGCCTTCTCTGTGGTGGGCCCTACCCTTTGGAATGACCTCCCCCCAGACATCCGGACAACAACCGATCTTCGCTCCTTCCGTATGAAGCTGAAGACCTACCTGTTTTGTCAAGCCGGCCTGGCATAACGTTACTATCTTGCCACCCCAGGTCATTTTACAATGGGAAATTTTGTTTTTAATATTTTTGGGGTTTTAAACTTTGTAAGTATGCTTATTTATGGACTTATTTTTACCTCCTCTGCACGATTTTATGGTGCTATCTTGATTATTGCTCTGTACGTCGCCCCGAGTCCCTGTGGGGAGAGGGGGCGACTAATAAGTTCAATAAAATAAATAAATAAATAAATAAATCCTTAATTAAAAAGCGTTGCACGTTTCATGCACATCATTTATTTTAATACATTAAAAATTAATATACGTCATGCACATCTTTGCCTATGCATTTTCCAAGAAGCGAAAACAATAAAAATGCCATTTAAGGAAACCAGTCAAGTCACTAGAATCTCCTTTTGTCCTCTTTTTGACTCAAGAAATTTGCTATAATTAAATCTTCCTACATCACTTTCACCCACCCTCCCTTTGTCAATGGACCTTTAAGGCCTCATTAAGGCCTCAGCCAGTCTATTCTACATAACAAAGATCTACCTACTTTAGGGAGAGAAGTAATAGGAATCCCAAAGCCCTTTCCTTACATTATCACCCAGCAACAGCTCAACCAAGCTTGGGACTCAAAAGACAGAGAGGGCATAAAACCAGGGACTTTCAGCATCTCTGCCCTTTTTCTTCTTCACCCAACATCTGGAAGCATGCTATCCCCCTTTTCTGTTCAGGAGCTCAAACCATGTGGTCCTGTCCACCATTAAAACCATCTTTTCAAGCAGCTTCCATGTTTCCAGTGTCTTTTTCCCCACTTGGAACTGAACCCAGGAGGACATTTCTCCCAACACACTATGCATTCTGATGTCACTGTAGTTTGCGTCTGATCCTGTTTTTTATATAATTGTTTTTCTCTCCTGCTTTTACTATATTCAAAGTCACTGAATTGGAGCATAGAAACCTAGAAAACTGACAGCAGAAAAAAGACCTAACAGTTCATAAATTATGCCCTTGAAGTTGTTTTTTAATGTTTTTTATTTTTAATTTATTTTTTGGGTCAGATGATGGACATGCGTTTATCCCAAGCATAATAATTTAAATTTAATAAATATCTGATACCATTTTAACAGCTACTTTGATTGCTATATAGTCTATCTTGTTTTTTAGCATCTATATTTTTGACGGACACTAGGATATATCTTTTGGACAATTCTTCAGGGAAAGTTTGGTTTATTTAGGTTGGCTCAGTCAGTAGCTAAGATGCTGAGCTTGCCGATCAGAAAGGTCAGCAGTTCGACGGTTCGAACCCCCAGCGCTGCGTAATAGAGTGAGCTCCCGTTCCTTGTCCCAGCTTCTGCCAACCTAGCAGTTCGAAAGCACGTAACAAATGCAAGTAGAATTAAAATTACTCTATATTGTTATGTACGTTCCGTGTTTTGTTTTGTTTTATTGTTTTTTCTTCCTTTAAAAAAATATTTTATTAACAAACATATAAAATATACACACACAAAACTTAGACGTGCAACACATTTAAACAGTGCAATACAAACAGGAGCTTCCTGTTCTTTCTAGTAGCAATTATCAATCGATAGCACTCTCCTATATATTTCCCATTCAATTGTATTTCATTTGAGTTTCACCATTCTTAACTTTCTTATTTTACTCATAACTATTATTTTTGAGTTGTGTTACATTCCTTCATTGATTCTTGTTTCTTTCCTCCATCCACCTATACCATTTGTCCCATATCTGGTAGAATTCTGATTCTTCTTTTCCCTGAATTTCTTTAGTTAGTTTGTCCATTTCAGCACAGTCCATAACCTTTCTTATTATTTCATCTTCACTTGGAAGTTAGTTTGTTTTTCCATTTCTGGGCAAAGGCAATCCTTGCCCGCCGTAGTTATATGTAGTATTAAATACTGCTTGCTCTTCCTTGTTGTGTCTTTTTTATTGTTTTTAAAGATGAAAACATTCAATAAAAATTAATTTAAAAACAAAACAAATGCAAGTAGAAAAATAGGAGCCACCTAGCTTTATTCGTCCCCAGGTTGATTAGATAGACGAGGAAGTAGTCACCAGTGCAGCTTTCAATGCACAATGCAAATAGGGAAAACAGCAACAAAAATAACAATACTCCAAGGATGCAACCAATAGAAGGGGGAAATTATAAGAGAGAATAAAAGGATAAGTAACCCTATCCTATGGGTTAATAACGTCCTAGTTTACAAACCAGCTTTTTCATCCCAAAGCTAGAAAAAAAAGCAATGAGAGGTTTTGCCCCTAACAAGGAAACCCCCCAACTCTCAACTCAGCTGGAGTTCAGCGGGGTCACAACCCGCGCCGTCCATTTTGGTAGTTTTTTCCCCCCACACCGCCGGCCACTTGGCTTCCGGTCCCGAAGGGGGCGTGGTAGACCCTGGAAAGCAAGGAGCAGCAGCCGCAGCGCGCTTTGCATGGCCGGTTGGCGGGAGCCGGTGCTTATCCCGAGCCCCGCATGGCGTCGGCGAAGGTACCCCGTGCAAGCAGAGGGGGCTTCCCTTCCTCCCTTTCCTTGCATTCCTCCCAGGGATTAAAAATGGGGGAGGGGGCAAAAAGAGGAGTGCGCGTGTGTGTCTTCCTTGCAAATTTGCAAGTTTGCAATTTGCAACACCCCCCCCCCAAAAAAATGCATCCAGAAGTTGCATTGGGAGGCTTGCATTTTGCGTGCCCTCGTTGCAATGGGAAGATCGAACCGTATCATCCAAAATTATCATTATTATCTTACTATAATTATATATTATTACTATCGTTATTATTACGGCGGGTTGCACAGTCAGCCAGATGTTTGGCTGGAGTTTGCACGTTTGGCCACCCGTGGAGCCCTTCCCAAAGGCTTGGGAGAGCCAGATGTTGTTTCATAGCTATTAAAGGTCTGGTGGCAGGAGGAGGGCAGCTGTTCCAAGCCCAGCTGCCTTTTGCAATTGGCGGGTGGCGGTTTGGTCAATGCCCGTGGTATTAAATGAATGGTAACAATTATTATTCTGGTTGGCTGTACAAGTCAGCCAGATGTTTAGAGCCTGGGAGAGGCAGGTGTGGATCTGTTAAATGGCTCCCTGCAGGATGTCAGCTGTTCCGAGCTGCCTTTTGCAATTGACTATGGAGATGTTGTCAATGCCCATGATATTAAATGGGTGTTCACAATGATTATTCTGGTTGGTTATACAGCCAGCCAGATGTTTAGAGCCCGGGAGAGGCAGGTGTGGATCTGTGAAATGTCTCCCTGCGGGATGTCAGCTGTTCCAAGCCGCCTTTTGCAATTGACGGATGGGTTTTTTGCCAATGCCCATTGTGTCCTATTACACCTGGCCAGCCAGATGGTTAGAACTGGATTTCACCCTTATGTCTATTGATCCAGTCCTTCCCGAAGAACCTGAGTCTCGCAGATGTTTCATAACAGACAGATGTTTACTAAATCTCCTCCCAGGCTGGCAGCTGTTCTAACTCCAGCTGCCTTTTGCAATGGACTTGGCTGATTGGAAAGGTCACCAAAAGGAGATCCCCCTGGGGACACTGCGACCGTCGTAAATAGGACTCCGTTTCTGCGCGTCTGTTGATCCTGTGATGCTGCGTGTGGGGAAACGGTCCGAAGTCACTTTTGGCCGTGACGTCCTTTTGAACGGTCACTAACTGGGCTGTTGTAAGTGGAGGACTGTATTTTATGGCACTTTTCTTCTCTCCTGTGACGGCCAGGTTCCTTCCCAAGCAATCCCCGAGCAACGGCTGCAGCAGGCTCGCATTTTTAAGGAGGAAGGGAACCGCTGCTACAAAGAGGGACGTTTTAGGGATGCCGTGAGCCGTTACCACTGGGCCTTACTGCAAATTAAGGGCCTGGACCCCAACATGCCTTCCCCCCTGCAGGAATTCATGGCTGACAAACCGGCCGTGACACCGGAACAAGAGAACCAACTTTACACCATCCAGTGCGACTGCTACAATAATCTGGCCGGTAATTTTATTTTTCTGATCTTTTATTTTTCTCTCTTGTCACTAAATGTACCGGCCAGCGATAGACATCAGTCCTGGGAGTTACGACCACAACAGACACCCCAAATTTCTCTTGCTCAGTGAGACGTTGGCGACGTGAGGCTTGGCCCATTTGAACGAGCTTTCTTGACAACCCGTTGCAAAGTCCGAATCCCTGTAGGTGTTAAGTTCGTCAGGCGGTCGTTAAGCGGATCAGGTTGCCTCGTTGTCAGAAGGTTGCAAAAGGGGGCTGCGGGACGCTGCGACCGTCGTAAATGGGTGTTCGTTGCCCAGGGTCTGAATTTTGATCACTTTATGGGCACGGGGATGCTGCAAAAGTTGCGTGAAAAATGCATTTTTTTCCAATGCCGTCGTCGCTTTGGTCACTAAACGAACCGTCGTAAGTCGAGGACTACCTGTAACAGGCTAGGTTGATTTCCCACGATGCCCCAGATCAGTGCTGAACCAGGGGCATCCCTAGTAAACTACCTTATCGCTCTTTTGAGGGATAGATCTTTTTAATAGATGAACAGAGTTGGAAGGGACCTTTCAGGTCATCTAGTCCAACCCCCTACCCAAGCAGGAAACCCTGCCTTTACCTAGGATCGAACTCACAGCCTTCTGATTGTGAGGTGAGAGCTCCACCTCTAGGCCACAGCAGCAGCAGGTGTGATGTATTTTTGTATGTAGGCCTTGATTTGCGACCGGATTCGTCACCTGCCAGTCAGAGGTGCAGGCTGTGATGGTTGTAAGGCAATGACAGGTCCAATTTTACAACTTGTTTGTGGCTGTTGTTAAGCAAATTTCTTCCCCCTCCCCCCCCATTTTGTTGTTGTGTCCTGGAAACCACACACGTGTGTCTTTATACCTGCCCCTTTCTCCAGCTTGCCTCCTTCAGATGCCGCCTGTGCATTACGAGCGGGTGAAGGACTACAGTCTCAAAGTCCTAGAGAAGCAAGCCGACAACGTCAAGGCGCTGTACCGAGCCGGTGTGGCGTTCTACCACCTGGGAAACTATGACAAAGCACAGCACTATCTGTTATCAGCAACCAGCCGGCAGCCCAAAGGTGAGTAACACAGGCAGTCCTCGACGTACGACGGCAACGGAACCCAAAATTCATGTTGCTAAGCGAGACCTTTTGTTCAGCAAGCGTGGCCCCCTTTTACCAACGTTCTTGCCACAGTCATTAAGTGAATCACTGCACCTGTTAAAAGCCCCCCCCCCCCCAAAAGCTGATAGCAAATTATGCAAGCAAATCCTGGAAATTGTAAACTTTTCTAAAACTTTTTCCTTTCTCTCTTCCCCAGATGCAAATGTCAAGCGTTACCTGCAGCTGACCGAGTCACAGCTCAATCTTTATCTCCAGAAAGAAAAACAGTTGTACATGGGAATGTTTGGGTAGCAAAATGAAGCCTGCGATGGAAATCCCCGCAGGTTGCAAAATTGCGCGTTTCATTCCCATGGCCGGCGCGCAATCGGTTGATCGATTCTGGAGTTAGGTAGTGCCTTGAAAAAAATAATAATGCTAACAGCCAACCCAGCTAGGAAAAGCATCATCAATGCCAAATGTTCCCTTTACCCATTTCCAACATGTTTCTTTCCTTCCTTCCTTCCTTCCTTCCTTCCTTCCTTCCTTCCTTCCTTCCTTCCTTCCTTCCCTCCCTCCTTCCTTCCTTCCTTCCTCCCTCCCTCCCCACTATTTGTTCATAAAATATTGCGAGAAGTTCACTCGGGCTGGATGTGATTTCTTTGAATTCGGGGAGGGGGAGGGACGGGAAGGAGGTAAGCTGAATGCTGAAATTTGAATTCCTTGCTAATCGCCTTCCCGTCTCCAGAGGGGAAGAAGAGAGACGGCGTTTTAAGTCAGTGGTCCCCCAACTGGTGCTCCCCGAGAAAATGTCGGTGGTCCATGGAAAAATGGTTTATGTTTTTTATATCGCACTCAATCAGGGGTCCTCAAACTACGGCCCCTGGACGGATACGTGCGATGGACGCTTGTGTTGCTGCAGAGAGTTTTCCCCTTTCGGGGTCTTTTTGTGGGAGTCGGAGGGGGGCAGAAATTCCCACTTGGGGTCTGCTTCAGCCTCCTGGTGGGGGGATTTGGGCGAAGGCTGGAGGGAAGCGCTGCTGGTGGGGAAGAGCCGGAGGGCTTCGTTCCAGTGGGACTGCATCATGGCCTGGAACTGGCTGACCATCTCAGCCCTCTGAGCCTCCAGGCGCCTGTCCCTGGCCTTGCAATCCCGCAGGTCTTGCCTCTGCTTGGAAAGCCTATGCTGGTAGTCCTCAGTGAGTTGCTTCTGCTGAGCCTCCTTCTTGGTCAGATCCAATGTGAACTGAGCTGTTTTGCCAACTCTTTCTCCTGGGGGCTGCTTAGCTCCAGGAATTGCTTCCTGTTGGGGCCCTAAGGAGCCCGGGCGGGCAGGCGAGGAGGGGCTGGGAGGGGAGGGGAGAGTAGAGACTGGTCAGGTGCCCGTCGATGTGAGTGACATCGAGTTGGCCACGCCCACCCAGTCACATGACCACGCCTACCCATCCGGTCATAAGGCAGATCATATTAGTGGTCCACGGGATTTAAAATTTTGGAATTTAGTGGTTCCTGAGGTCTGAAAGGTTGGGGACCCCTGGTTTAAATCACAGCCTGGGAATCACTCATTGCTTCAATGAATTTTATGGAAATTATTTTTTTCCCCCCACGAAATGGGCAAAGCCCCAAGCAAGCAAATCAGGCTTTGCGTAAATCTTTATACTTGGGGCAGTTTGGGTCTATCTACCTTGTGATCAAAGTAAAAATACAGTAGAAGCTGGCTTGTCCCCTTAAAGGCCCGTTTGTTTGTTTTAAAAGGTTGATTCTAGGTTCATGCAATAGCCAGATCTAATATTAAGGAAGGGGGATATTTTGCAGCTCAGGGTTAGACACGGGGGATCAGTGAAGAGGAAGTAAAGAGCCTCTTGATGGGGGTGAAGAACAGTGCAAAAATTGGCTTGAAACTCAGTGTGAAGAAAATTAAGATCATGGCATCCGGCCCTCTCAACTCCTGGCAAATAGATGGGGAAGAAATGGAGGGAGTGGCCGGTTTGATTTTCCTGGCCTCCAAGATCACCGCAGATGGGGACGGCAGCCAAGGAATTAAAAAACGCTTCTTCCTGGGGAGGAAAGCGATGGCAAATCTAGACAGCATCCTAAAAAGCAGAGACATCACCCTGCCAATCAAAAGTGTGTCTAGTTAAGACGATGGTTTTCCCAGTTGCAATGGATGGCTGTGAAGGTTGGAGCATTAAGGAAGGCTGAGGGCCAAAGAATGGAGGCCTTTGAACTCTGGTGCTAGAGAAGACTCCTGTGAGTCCCTTGGACTGCAAGATGATCCAACCGGTCAGTCCTAGAGGAGATCCACCCTGGCTGCTCTTTAGAAGGCCAGATCCTGAAGAGGAAACTCAAAAGACTTTGGCCACCTGATGAGAAGGAAGGACTCCCTGGAGAAGAGCCTCATGCTGGGAATGATGGAGGACAGAAGAAGAAGAAGGGGACGGCAGAGAAGGAGGTGGCTGGATAGAGTCACTGAAGCACTCGGCATGAGCTCAAATGGACTCCAGAGGATGGGAGAATGGGCCAGACACAACAAGTACCCCTCCCTCCAAATCCCAGTATTTTTCTTCTGCAAAGAAAGGATGACCTTAAAACTCTTATTTTGACAATTCTGCAAATATCTTTTTTTTAAAAAATGGTTATCTCTATTGCAGGCTCACATCCTTCATTCCTGCTATGCAATCAGGCCTCCTCCCTTATTTCTAAGCAAATATTTTCTCCCTGTCAGCAGCTGGGAAACAGGGCTGTTTGAATTTCCCAGCTGCCTTGTCTCTCTTTATCCTTTGCAAATAAAAAGATATTTCTTTTTTTGGCTGTTGGTTTAGTTTGCGTCTTCCTTTTCACCCAGGGTCAAGGTCTCCTTCGCTGTTGCTTTTGTAACTCTTTTAGGAATATATTCTGGAAGCAGAAAGTCCAAAAATATAAATGCATGATTCAGTTTACCCATTGCAATAAGCCATAACATGGTTTGTTAAATTCTGCATTAGTTCTGTCTGGACATTAAGGGCATCTTATCAGCAGTCTATCCTACAAAGATAAGATGTCCCTAAACTGTATCGTGGCTCAAATTCTGACTCTCTCTCACACACACACACACACAAAATCTCCATTAACGCCGCACACAAAATTCAGCATTAAGGGAGCATCCAAATTTTTAATTCTTAATTAAAGGTAAAGGTTCCCCTTGCACATAAGTGCTAGTCGTTCCCGACTCTAGGGGGTGGTGCTCATCTCCGTTTCAAAGCCGAAGAGCCAGCGCTGTCTGAAGACGTCTCCGTGGTCATGTGGCCGGCATGACTCAACGCCGAAGGCGCACGGAACGCTTTTCCCTTCCCACCAAAGGTGGCTCCTGTTTTTCTACTTGCATTTTTTAACGTGCTTTCGAACTGCTCGGTTGGCAGAAGCTGGGACAAGGAACGGGAGCTCACTCTGTTATGCGGCGCTGGGGATTCGAACCGCCAAACTACCGATCTTTCTGATCGACGAGCTCAGCATCTTAGCCACCTAATTCGTAATGAGGGCTGGCTAAAATCACCGTCCTTTTTGGGGGGGCAAATGCCTTGGTTTCTGTCTTGTGAGGCTGCATCACAATGAATATTGCCAGAGGGGACTTCGAAATAAATCACACACCCCTCAAAATAAATTGGGTTCCAACTGTTATTAAAATGCACAGCTGGGTTTGGTTGCGGTCGACGAGAGTTCCAGCTTTTTCCAGGTGGGAAAACTGCCTTTTCCAACAAAGAGAGGGAAGTCCTCTACTTTACCACCGTTCACTTAGTGACGGTCGGAAGTGACAACAGCATTGGAAAACGTCGCTCAACCCTTCGGACCAACGTAGCATCCTTGCGGTCCCAAATGATCCAAGATTTGGAATGCTTGGCCACAGGCTGGTATTTATGACGGTTGTAGAGTGAGGAAGCTTGGACAGGCTCCCAGGACCGTATGGCAAGAGACGTCAACGGAGAAGCGAGATTCACTTAACGACCGCGTTCCTAACTTAATTAGGAACTCCTTCATTTCCAGCGATTCGCTCAACAACTTTGGCAAAGTCCCAAAATGGGGCAAAACTCGCTTTAAAAAAAAAAAATGTCTCGGTTACCAACGAATTTGGACGTCGATTGTAGTCGTAAGCCGAGGACTATCTTTATTTTATTTTTAACAAGCGTCTCGCTTATCAACGGATATTTGAGGCTCAATTGTGGTCTGTCCCAAACAGGCTTTTTTTTTTTTTCCAGAAGATAACCGGACTTTCTAGTTTTATTCCTCTTTTGAGGACATTTCGCTTCTCATCCCAGAAGCTTCTTCAGTTCTGACATCCAGTCCCCACCATCCACTCAGAGCTGAAGAAGCTTCTGGGATGAGAAGCGAAACGTCTTCGAAAAAGAAAATAAAAAGTCCAGTTGCCTCCTGAAAAAAAAAAAGCACCTCTGGGACTCCGTTGTGGTCATCCACCCGAGGAGCCCCCCCTGTAAAACAAACAATGAGGGCTAGAAACTTGAGAGAAATAAAACAAAAGAAGGGCCATTTTGGAGATTTTATCAATCCGAGATATACAAAACACCTTGGATGTTTTGCGTTGGGCATTCCTCTCGCCCCCAAAGGAATTCGAATCGCGTTTCATCGGTTCATCGAGGTCAAGTCGATTAAAAAAATTATTATTTTTTAAAAAGAGATTGGGTTAGGCTGCAAAGTTGTTGAAGCAGCATTTCTGGGAACAGGGAAAAAGAAAAAAAAAAGCAGATTTAGGGAGAAACCCTGCACCATCTTCACCAAGCAAGTTTTGACTTGCTGCCATGCGCCTTTCTGTCTGTCTCCCAGCTCTCGTAATTACAGTTATTAGCAACGCGGTGCCAGGGAATCAAATCGCGATGTAAACAGCAATTGGTAGAGGGCCTTTTATACCCTCGGAAAAGTGGGGAGGGGAGGGGGCGAAATAAAACCAACAGGCATCAGTTATACAAAATTGCATAGCTTGGAGGTGGGGAGGACAGGAGAAAATTCACCTTCGTGGCACCTGATTTGAAAGCTGGGGCGTGGCGCGTTACTTTTAAGTACATAAATAAAGTACCCTCTGTTGTGAGTCATGAAATCGGGCAAAGAGCATTCTTTTCGAGGCCCGGGAAACTGAGCGGAGGGGTGGAAGCCGTTCTCCCATCGGCTACCATGTCCTGGTTTTGCTGGACTACAATGCCCCATCATCCCCAGTCAGCCCTGTTGCTCCCCGTTGAGGACGAGGGGAAACATAATCCAAGGATAAGATTCACACCGAAGACGCAGAACTGTCTCTCCAGTTGACGCCGCATTGAATAATTTCAATTTAAACGGGGCTGTTTAACCCCCGTTAAACCTGGGATTAGCTATAAACCAGCTTCTTTTTTTAATGTTGTAACAAATTAACCACCATGGGTGACAGATATGAAAATGGATAGTGGGCTCCATTTTGGTGATCCAAAGCTGAATTGGGAAACACAAATAGCCCTCGATTTATAAGCGAGTCCAAAGTTTCTGTCGCTAAGCGAGGCGGTTGTTAAAGAAATCATGACAGGTAGTCCTCAACTTACAACACTTCGTTAGTGACCGTTCCGAGTAACCACGGGACTGAAAAAAAAGTGACTTAAGGCCATTTTTTCGCACCTGCCCATTTTGATCCCCGGGATCAAAATTCGAACATTTGGCAAACTTGATTCATATTTACAATGGCTGCAATGTCCCGGGGTTACGTGATCCCCTTTGGTGACCTTCCAACCAGGGATGTCAACGGGGAAGCCAGATTCACTTAACAACCGTGTGACTAAGTTAACAACTGCAGAAAGGTCGTAAAACGGGGCAAAACTCCCTTAACAGCTGCCTTGCTTAGCAACAGGAATTTGGGGGGGTGATTGTCAGTGTCAGTCAAAAGCTGGGTGCAATAGAAGATTGTCCTCACTGAGAACTAGCTTCAAATCCAGATGATTGGGAGGTGTGGCGGCCCGTCGGCAGAGCGGGCAGCAGAGTCGGATAGCGAGGAGGTTGGGGAGGAACACGGGACAGTCCTGGGGGCTGAGGAGAGCTCAGACGAGGTCTCTGCGTCGGAGGCAGAGAGGGAGATAGACAGCAGTGAGGCAGAAGGACAGGTGGAGCCTGTTCCCTGTGTGTGCCTGCGCAGAGCTGCCAGAAGACGAGAACAACTAAGAAAGCAGGGTCGACTTGGGAGTAAAGCTACAACTTGGAGGTGGGAAACAAAAGAGGAGCGAAAGGGGAGGGGGCTTTTGCAGGAAACAATTCGTTCCTTCGATCGTTTCAGGAGTGGAAAGTTCTGTTTGTGACTATAAGAAACTCTCTGCCAAGTTTTTGCCTTGCCCTGCGTTTGGAAACTAGTTATCTGGCAGCTCTCCAAGCGAGATAAGGTTCGTGTGGATAAATATTCCTCTGAAAGACTGTTTGCTAAGCCTTGCGGACTGTGAACGAAAGGAATTCACAGTCGTGTAAATAAAAGAGGTTTTGCAGGGACCCAGACTTAGCTTCTTGCTTTCTAAGGAAGCCTGGGAGGAAAAGTGACAACATAACACCGACAGCCCCTCCAATCTTCCCATGGTTCTTGGAAACCCAACATCTTTTTGGTTTTATTGTGTATGAAGAACCCAAAAACAACACTTGGCAATCACTGATCCGGCATAGAACGGCCAGAGCATGGAACAACATCCGTGGCAAACATTAAGAGAACTACACATTGTCCAACCAAGACTTCCACCAAAGTGACGTATCTTCTATCCCTTCTGTGCTCCTCACGCCAACGTTAAGAAAGCCAGTACAAAGTGAGCTGATAGGAAACATCTTGGGGGGGGGGGAGGGTTTCACGGGAGTTCAAGTTCAGCTTTGGTTTGCATGCGGGACCGTCAGCGTCCCACGTCTCAAGAGGTTAACGTTTGAATTCAGGACATCCTTGGCTATTTCAGGACACTGCCATGGGGAAGAATGCCATCGTACAGGAGGCTGTCCCATCGTCCAAACTAAGAGAGGAAACTTTTGCAACATGAGCGCGACAAAAAACGAACTGCCCCCCTCCCCACGGCCCAACGCATTCAGACACGAATTTATCTTTCACGCACGTCCCAAACGAATGTCCCAATTTTTCTTTCTCTCTCTCTCTCTCTAGTATTTGGCAGTTCGGGAACTCTTGAAGGAGCGAGACACGATCTTCTTCAGTTCTTTGAAGGAACGGCTGCGTCGAAGCTTAAAGTTGTGAGGCGGCAGATTGGACGAATCCAACGTAGCAGAACCGTGCAGCCATGGGTCTCCGAGCTGGTGGAACATCCAGTCCCCGTTCAGGCTGACGGCGCTGGTCGCTTCCACCTTGCTCAGCCTGGAGGCGTGGCTGGGATGTCCAGCCCGTTGCCGAGACGGCAGGTCAAAATGACTGTCTTCCGGGAAGCCGAAGGTTGCCGGCGCGTCGGAAGAAAAGGCAAGATTGCGGTTCAAAACAACCGGCGGCAGGAACGTCCCGGCTTTCGCCCGATGGCGTCCGGAGGACTTGCTGGAAATTTCCAGCACCGACGTCCATTTCGGCTTGACGGCCTTCCCTCGGTTGGGTTGAAGTTGGCTGGGACACACCAGCCCTGCGGCCAGGTGGACGTTCATTTCTGAACTGGCTCGGGCCCTGCCCACCACGCGGGACGATGGTTTGCGCCGGAGACTCAATCTGCGGAGCAGTTCGCGGGGACTCAACCAGCTTCTCTCGGCTGCCTTCTCACCTCGCTCAGAAGTTTTCACCAACTCCCGCGAAGCGTGTTTGCCTTTGTAGAGCTTGTCGACGCCAGTCACGGCCCGCGGCAACGATGTCTCCTTCCTCAAAGAGGACTCTGTCTTGATTATCAGTTGGTGGGGCACTGCTGCCCAAATTTGTCTATCCGGCGGGGTAGATGGCTTGTTCAGGACGAGTTTGGCAGAAGGATCCTGCGGTGTCGGGAGGGACATAACAGACGACTCGCTAGGTTTAACCAGGTTGGTGGTACTCGATTGAAATGAGTTGATCTCTGGGAATGGCGGTAAGTCCCACAACCCATCCAGGACCCGGGAATCTCGTGCTCCCTCTGAACCTTCCGGAGAACGCAAGTGAGAACAAGTGGAGATCCTCCGTCGGACCTTCCATCCTGGAATCGGACCCAGGATTTGACCAGCCACAGGCCCCGAACTGCAGATGGACGTCAGGGATAAACTTTTCTGATTCCCCGCGAGGTATCCTGATTCAGTGCGACTCGCCGCTGTGCGGCACTTGTACCGTCGCACCAATTTCGCCATGTATTGATCCAAGCGGATCTTTGGGAGTTCTCCGGAGCAGAGAGGGTCTCTCTTGGGAGAGTCGGATCTGGGAAACCTGGGAGGCGTCTCGTCGAGATCTTCCTGGGACGAGCTTTGAGAGAGGCCGTTGGTGAAGAGAGGGCTCTGTAACGCTACTGCATGGAGGGGACTGGGGTAGTGGTAGATTTCGTTGGTTTTTCGGGAGACCAGATCAGACTTGTACCGTAGAAGCTGGAAATTCGGGGGTCTCGGGAAGGGCAGGGAGCCAAGGCCCAACAGGAACTCGAGGTCACCTGTCCCAAGAGACACAATGAAAAAGATCTCGTGAGGTACAGGAATCTTACAATTCTGCGTGAGAATTTGGCCGAGTATCTAATAATTCGACCAGGTGTCTATCCGATTCTTTAGCCCTGCTGAACAAAACTCCGCGTTGGAGACAAGAATGGCATCCAGCCATTCAAACACTCTGCTAGCTCCATTCAAGTGCCCAGACTCCACCACACAAGGAATTATGGGATTGTTAAAAGAAGATGATGATGCTTTTAATGAAACAGAAATAGGGAATAAGTAGCTCC
This sequence comes from Natrix helvetica, assembly GCF_964273705.1. NCBI lineage: Eukaryota > Metazoa > Chordata > Lepidosauria > Squamata > Natricidae > Natrix > Natrix helvetica. The sequence goes on from NC_138563.1 coordinate 3,885,061, forward strand.
TAAATGCACTTAGGGATGTTTACCTACCCACTTAGAACAACCTAGTCCTTGACGTACAACAGTTTTGTTTAGTGATGGTTTGAAGTTACAACGGCACTGAAAAACGTGATTTATGACTTCTGGAGGCAACTTCTGTTCCACTGATTAATTGTTCTCACCGTCAGGAAATTCCTCCTTAGTTCTAAGTTGCTTCTGTCCTTGATTAATTTTCACCCATTGCTTCTTGTTCTACCCTCAGGTGCTTTGGAGAATAGCTTGACTCCCTCTTCTTTGGGGCAGCCCCTGAGATATTGGAAGACTGCTATCCTGTCTCCCCTAGTCCTTCTTTCTCTTAAGCTAAACATCCCCAGTTCCTGCAACCGTTCTTCATATGTTTTAGCCTCCAGTCCCCTCATCCTCTTTGTTGCTCTTCTCTGCCCTCTTTCTAGAGTCTCCACATCTTTTCTACATCATGGCGACCAAAACTGGATGCCGTAATCCAAGCATGGCCTTGGTTAGAGTGCCATACTGCAGGCTACTTCAGCAGACTGCTAGCTGCAGTTCGGCAGTTCAAATCCCACCAGCTCCAATTTGACCCATCCTTCCGAGGGGGGTCAAAGGAGAACCCAGATTGTTGGGGGCAAGGGGCTGACTCTGTAAACCACTTAGAGAGGGCTGTAAAAGCACGACGAAGCGGTATATAAGTGCTATTGCTATAAAGTGGTATCAACACTTCGCCTGATATTGATTCTCTCCCTTCTTTTGACACAGCCTAGAACTGTGCAAAAATCTTAAAGCTGCCTTTCCCCAGCTTCTAACACAGTAACAAATTCAGACTGGATGACGTGCCGAAGATTTTGCTTTTAAGCCATAATTAGGTGGGGTACTTTGTACCTTGCCTGGAGGGGACGATAAAACGGAGACATCTTCACGTAAACAAACAGGTTGGAACAGGGGAAGCTGACTTCGTGGCACGAAAAAGCAAAAACACAATTAAACTCTGGTGCCTCTCTAACTTGGATCATTTCCCTGGATCGACAGCTGAGAGATAGCATGCCAGGGTTACTCATTCGGGGCTGGTGGGGTGGGGGTGGTAGAGTCCCATCGGACTTTCTAGAAGATTGAGAAGACACCCCCAAAACACCTCCAGGAGGATGTGCTTCCTATCGCATGGCGATGAAGTATTCAAATATTGAATTAATAGATCGATCCAGCCTGCATTTTACCATTCCTCGCCTCGATGTGAACCGACAAAGTTTCTAGTCCTCATCTAGTATTCTATTCTATTCTATTCTATTCTATTCTATTCTATTCTACTCTATTCTCCGATTTATTTCCTATATTCTATTCTATTTTCTTAATTCCTATTTACATTCTATATTCTATATTCCATATTCTATTCTATTCTGCTCTCCTCTACTATTCTATTCTCCTATTTATTTCCTATATTCTATTCTATTTTCTTATTTCCTATTTGCATTCTATATTCTATTCTACTCTGATCTCTACTATTCTATTCTCCTATTTATTTCCTATATTCTATTCTATTATATTTTCCTATTTATATTCTATATTCTATGTTCTATATTCTATATTCCATATTCTATTCTATTCTGCTCTCCTCTCCTCTCCTATTCTATTCCCCTATTTATTTCCTATATTCTATTCTATTTTCCTATTTCCTATTTACATTCTATATTCTATATTCTGCTCTGCTCTATTCGCCTATTTATTTCCTATATTCTATTTTCCTATTTCCTATTTCCATTCTATATTCTTTCTATTCTACTCTGCTCTACTCTATTCTCCTATTTATTACCTATATTCTATTCTATTTTCCTATTTACATTCTATATTCTGTATTCTATTCTATTCTTCAGTTCACATCAAGGAGAGGCTGAGAACGATAAACACAGGGCGAGATCGATTTACTTATTCGATTTATAATAATTACCTTATTCCAAAGACTAAAGGCCGCCAAACATTAAAACATCCTTCTAGCATCTTTCGCCCCCACCTTCCTTTCAACAACCCTTTAAGGTAGGCTGAGTTAAAAGGGAGACTTTCAAAATCTGCCGGGGGGGGGGGGGGGAGCTTCCATGGCCATGGCAAGACTCGAACCCAGACCTCCCTGGCTCAGCGCCCTCACCCTTCGACCATAGAGTCTCTCGCATTTTATGTTCCTATTAAGGATATCCCCTCGTATCCATCCCAACAAGGAAGATGGGGCCTTACCTGTGGACACCGGACGTCGGTTGTCGGTCCCGGCTACGCTGGCGAAGGTCAGGCGCTGAAGCTGGAGGTCAAGGAGCCGGACGGCAGCCTCGTCTGTGGATCGCGGCCGGATGAAGCCATTCTCGCGCAATCCGGGCAGGTGAGGGAGGGAACCGATGCTATACCGCGAGGCCCCCGCTCCGTCGCTGTGCACCGAGGCGCAGGAATCCGAGAGGGACCCCATCTCGCTGGTTTCGTAAAACCCTGAAATGCGCAGAGAACCCTGGTTACGACAAGCTGGGCTGCAAGATCCGGGTAGTCCTCGACTTACGACCGCAAACAGCGCCCCCATATTTCTGTCGCTAAGCAGAACATTCACTCTGGAAGTTTTGCCTGGTTAGGGAAGGCAAACAAAGGCAGACATCCGAGAAGGAAGAGGAAAATATTAGGATCTGGATGGTCTGAAGACGGACATACCTGAACTGGGTCGAGAATCAGCTTCTAGCACTTCCGTGGTGTCTCCTCCGTTGAGGCCCACTTTCTTGGACTCCTCACCCATCATCCTCAGCCCCAGACCTTCCTTGTCCGCACCATCTTCAGCATGAACGCACAACTCCATGTTCTCCGACGAGGCGTACAAGCCACAGTTTTGCTCCCCGCATCCTGCTTTGTTCTGCTCCAGCTTTGGGCCGTTGGGATGGGTCAACTTTTCAACTCCGAAGCCATTGGGCTCCTCCTGTTTGGCCAGGGGGAAGAAGAGAGGAAGGTCAAGAGATCTCTTTTGGAGGGGAGGGTTGCAAAGACCCCCTGTCAGGCCTGCAGCCGTCTTTTCTTTTGGATCTTTGGCTGGCCACACTTTCTATTGTTCTACTATGCCTTTCTCTATTGTGGGAAAATGGGAGGAGGGATTGTAAGGAGTTAGATGATATTAAGCCATAACAACATTCTTTCTAGAAAGCCAAGGTCATCCTTTGTCTTTGCACCTTTGTACCTGACCGGAATTGGATGGGTGGAACTGACAGTACGGCAGTGGGAGATGGGACCATGGGATGGACTTGGGAGTGTGGGCGGCAAGATCTTGAACTTTCAACTAGGTGGGGGAAACCAGGAAGCTTTCAGATTCGGGTTTCCCCAGATGTGCCAACATGGCTCTCTTCATAAATTGGAACTTTGAGCAATACTTTGCCTTGGACTCTGATTTACTTTTAGATGCTATTTGGTACCCTGACAGTACTCAACCTCGGAGGGATCCCGTGCTTGCTGGAGTAGATCCCTCACACACCCTGTCCATCCTCCCCTTGTTTCGGCCTCCTGCAGGGTTGCCGAAATTGTTGGCCTGAAAGTATCATATTGATTCCCGCCATGGGGGAAACATTATGGCGGCCCCCGAGAAGCGAAATACAGGGCATTCATTTGTTAACGTGGGTAGGTGGGCGAGGCTCATGAGAAGAGGGGTACAATACAATACAATACAATACAATACAATACAATACAATACAATGCAATACAATAGTAGAGTTGGAAGGGACCTTGGAGGTCTTCTAGTCCAACCCCCTGCCTAGGCAGGAAACCCTATACCGTACAAATTCAAAGTCGACTCGCAAAGCACCCCTGGCCTGCTCTCGAGTTGCCATAGGAAAGGGTGGGATGGGAAACCGGTGAAACGGCACGGCAGCAAAATTCCAGACTTATCTCTCGCAAGGCTGTATCCCAGAGTTACTTACAGCGGCTGGAGGGGAATGATCACTATAACCTACGAAATTGCCCCATTGGCGAATGTGATTTGTGACACACCCTGGGGGGAGGAGGGAAACAGGCTCATAATTGGGCCTTAAATGATGCGGGGTCAGAGCTGGCTTCACTTGGGAAGGTGCGGGCATGAAGCTCCTAATAAATAACTGCATTTCTTTTGAAGTTTGGCTCGAGGCTCATGATTTAATGAGGGAACCTTGACCTGTTTGTTTTCCTTCTTTCTTTTCCTTCCTTTTCTTTTCCTTCCTTCGCTCTCCATATTTTCCTTTCCTTCTTTTTTCTTTTCCTTCCTCCCTTCTCCATATTTTCTGTTTGCTTTCCTTTTTGCTTTCCTTCTTTCTTCTTTTCCTTCCTTCCCTCTCCATATTTTCTGTTTGCTTTCCTTTTCTTTCCCCCCCTTTCCTTTCCCCCCTTTCTTCCTCACTTTTTTTCCTTCTCCATATTCCTCCAATTTATATCACCTGCCCGTCGAGCAAAACCAGTGGCTGACCTCATACTTTTTGTCGGATTCCTAAGGTTGGCATGTAAGACAAACCAACCAACGAAGTAAGCAAAACATAATCCACCCATTACAGTACATTCCAAGCCCAGCAACTTCCCCGGATCTCTTGAGCAAAATACATTCCATCGTTTCACGTGGGTTGATCCAAACACTTCCTTGTGCAAAGCACCATTTTCAGCGTAGGACACTGAGCAAACCAGTTTGACAGCTTACCCACTCGGTTCCCTCTTTGTCCGCCTTCCTGAATCTGATCAATAAACAGTGCTGGCCATTGTAGCCGACAGAGAAGGAAGGTCGCGAGATAGGAGAAGTGATCCAAAAAGAGAGAAAACATTAAAAAAAAAAACCCCAGATACTTCAACACTGAAAGACGGATTTATGTCAAGGTGTTTTTTGGGGGGAAATCCAAGCAAAAAAAAGAGAAGCTGCGTTTTTATTTTGCGCCTGACCAATTTTTAACAATAATTTAATAGCTGACCAGCTGCTGTAAGGCTGTAAACAGAGATGATGCAAAGAGAAGGAGTGAGCAGGGTTACTGCCACTTTAAGAAGCTGTATATATAAGGGAGGGCATCTCTCTCTCTCTCTCTCTCTCCCTTTGTATCTCTCTCCATGTGTATTATCTTCACAGTAGTTCTCCGTGTGGAGTTGGAGATTGCTTGCTTGCCTAGTTGTGCCTAGAATGTGTGTGTGTGTGTGTGTGTGTGTGTGTATGTATGTATGTATATGTCCTGTATGCCTTGTATTATAAGTGGCTCAGTGGCTAAGATGCTGAGCTTGTCAATCAGAAGGTAGGCAGTTCAGCAGTTCGAATCCCTAGCGCTGTGTAATGGAGTGAGCTCCCGTTCCTTGTCCCAGCTTCTGCCAACCTAGCAGTTCAAAAGCACATAAAAAGTGCAAGTAGAAAAATAGGAACCACCAAGGAAAAAACGTTCCATGCGTTTTCGGCATTGAGTCATGCCGGCCACATGACCACGGAGACGTCTTCGGACAGCGCTGGCTCTTCGGCTTTGAAACAGAGATGAGCACCGCCCCCTAAAGTCGGGAACGACTAGCACATATGTGCGAGGGGAAGCTTTATCTTTACTTATGCCTTGTATATAGACGTCTTGCATATAAACCACTGTTTGTAAGACAAACCTCTATGTCCTGTATTTTGCTCCTGGGTTGTCTCGCTGTGGTCACTCTGACAAATATATATATTTGTCAGGTTCAAATCCCAGTAAGGGTATGGCTAGCTGATGAGAGCTAAATAGCTTGAAATAGATCTATACTAGTCTCCCTTTATTTATTTATCAGCACAAATACAACACAAACATAGCAAAGGCAACTTTAAAAATAAAAAATCTGGTTTTCTGCCTGGATGGTCTTCAGTATATATACTGAAAGCATCTTTTAAAAAATATTAATATCAGAATGGGCAGGAATACCAGCTGACATGAAATGAGGAACAGCCTTTGCAATGAAGTCAGAGCCGAGGAAAACAGCTGATAGCAGAAAAATTAGATTTATTGGCCATTTAGTGAGGCCTCCGGGCCAGAGGTAACATTACTTCGCTAATCATTAATCTACACCTTGAACCAACAAGAGACCGGGGCAGGACTCCACAGCCAGAGGTGTAAAAGATTACAGTTTTATAATGAGGCTGTTTGATAAAGATATCATGAAGAGGCCTCCAATTTTCTTGAACAGCGGTCACAAATAAGTTTATATTCTATCTTTTCTCTCTAAGGCAGTGTTTCTCAACCTTGGCAACTTGAAGAAGTCCGGACTTCAACTCCCAGAATTCCCTAGCCAGCACTTCAACTCCCAGAATTCCCTAGCCAGCACTGGCTAGGGAATTCTGGGAGTTGAAGTCCGGACATCTTCAAATTGCCAAGGTTGAGAAACACTGCTTTTAGACATGACCGCCGGAAGAAGGATGGACTTCAACTCCCAGAATCCTCCTGGCTAGGGAATTCTGGGAGTCAAAATCCACGTACTTTAAAATTTGCCAAATTTGAGGCACACTGCTCTAAGACGACATCGTGGCTTCCTTCTTTTCAAATTCTACCCTTTCTGATCATCCAACCCATAAATCACATTTTGCCCCTCATTTTCAGCAAAACAAAAACCTCCACAAAGGACTTTGGGTCCCTGATAAATGTAGTTATTGCTTTTTCCACTAATTGAGCAAGTCCATTTTTTTTTTGCCAAGTTTGCAATTCTTCAGCAACCCAATGAATATTTCAGAAACTTGCTCTCCGCTTGTGCATCAAATCATCTTACAATACAATGCAATAGTAGAGTTGGAAGGGACCTTGGAGGTCTTCTAGTCCAACCCCCTGCCTAGGCAGGAAACCCTATACTCTTTCAGACAAATGGCTATTCAACATCTTCTTAAAGGCTTCCAGTGTTGGGGCATTCACAACTTCTGGAGGCAACTTCTGTTCCACAGATTAATTGTTCTAACTGTCAGGAAGTTTCTCCTCAGTTCTAAGTTGCTCCTCTCCTTGATTAGTTTCCACCCATTGCTTCTTGTTCTACCCTCAGGTGCCTTGGAAAATAGCTTGACTCCCTCTTCTTTGTGGCAACCCCTGAGATATTGAAACACTGCTATCATGTCTCCTCTGGTCCTTCTTTTCATTAAACTAGACATACCCCAATTCCTGCAACCGTTCTTCCTATGTTTTAGCCTGCAGTCCCCTAATCCTCTTTGTTGCTCTTCTCTGCACTCTTTCTAGAGTCTCCCCATCTTTTCTACATCGTGGCGACCAAAACTGAATGCAGCATTCCAAGTGTGGCCTTACCTATCTTCATAATTCATATTTTGTTTCCTAATCGTCTATCCATTAACGCCAGCGAGAAAAGTTCTGCCTTCGACGGAATATTTAAAATTCTAGGCATCATTCAATGGATTGGAACTTAATGCTTTCTAACTTGAGGGGTCCTTGCTGCTCTCTGAGCAGGGTTTATTTATTTATTTATTTATTTTTTTGTGGTTAAAGACGTTTCATGACTCAACTAGGGCACATCTTCAGTGCTCGGAGGAGCATTTGCAGCAAAACTCCCTCCCCTTCTAGCACTGATGAGGTTATCTAGTTGGGTCATGAAACGTCTGCAAGAAAACCACCAAGCTCAGAGAGCACCAAGGACCTCGCAGTCCTCCTCCTCCTCCTATCCACAATCCCCATTCCCTTCTAGCACTGATGACGTTACCTAGTTGGGTCACGAAACATCTGCAAGAAAACAAGCAAGCACCCAAGGCCTCGCATTTCCACCCTGAGGTACAAATATTCTCTTCTAGCCAATTCACTTGTCTATGAACAGAGATCAAATCCCACTCTCTTCTAGCACTGGTGATGTTACCAAGCTGGGTCATGAAATGTCTGTGAGAGAACAACCAAGCTCCTCCTCCTGCCCACAATCCCCATTCCCTTTTAGCACTGATAGTGTTCTCTAGCTGGGTCATGAAACGTCTGCAAGAAAACTACCAAGCTCGGCTAGCTCAATAAACCCACAATCTTCCTCTTCCCTGAAAACACTCCCTCCTTCTAGCACTGATGACGTTACCTAGTTGGGTCATGAAATGTTTGCAAGAAAACCACCAGATTCACAGTCCTCCTCCTCCTCTTTGCAAACCCCATTCCCTTCTAGCACTGATGATGTTACCTAGTTGGGTCACGAAACGTCTGGAACAAAACAACTAAGCTCAGAGAGCACAAACAATCAAGCTTGAGCTACAAACATTCTCCTTTATTGTTTTTTTTTTTTGTTTTTTTACACACAGGTCAAACATCCCAATGATCCCCATGGTTTAATCGGCACTTTCCTGAATCCTCCCACACGTGAAGTTGAACCGAAACTGAGGGAGGGAAAAAAATATATATATCTACCTTCGCGGAGGCAAAGTCTGAAAAAAACCACAGGAATGCCAAGAGGTTAAGGTAAGCGAAGCGAAAACAATTTATTTTTTCTTTACACACAAATGTAAGCATGTCAACCTTATTAGGCGCCGGTCGAGAGGTAGCTGGTGCCAAAAGGAAGTCCCCAGCACCGCAAACATAAAGTTTATTGTTTTGGTAAATGTACCTCCCTCCCTGGGAGGGACACTAAGATCGTGGCATCCAGCCCTCTCAATCCCTAGCAAATAGATGGGGAAGACATGGAGGGAGTGACCGATTTTATTTTCCTGGGCTCCAAGATCACCGCAGATGGGGACTGCAGCCAAGGAATTAAAAGAGGCTTGCTCCTGGGGAGGAAAGCGATGGCAAATCTAGGCAGCATCCTAAAAAGCAGAGACATCACCCTGCCAATCAAACGTGCGTCTAGTCAAGGTTACGGTTTTCCCCGTTGCAATGGGTGGCTGTGAAGGTTGGAGCATAAGGAAGGCTGAGGGCCAAAGAATGGAGGCCTTTGAACTCTGGTGCTGGAGAAGAAGACTCCTGCATTGAGTCCCTTGGACTGCAAGGCCACCAACCGGTCAGTCCTAGAGGAGATCAACCCTGGCTGCTCTTTAGAAGGCCGGATCCTGAAGAGGAAACTCAAAGACTTTGGCCAACTAAGGAGAAGGAAGAAGGACTCCCTGGAGAAGAGCCTCATGCTGGGAACGATGGAGGGCAAAAGAAGAAGAAGGGGACGGCAGAGAAGGAGGTGGCTGGATGGAGTCACCGAAGCAGTCGACCTGAGCTTCAATGGACTCCAGAGGATGGTAGAGGACAGGAAGGCCTGGAGGAACGTGGTCCAAGGGGTCGCGATGGGTCGGACATGACTTTGCAACTAACACCATCTCCCACCCACAATGCCAAGGCAAAACTCCCGTGAAATAGCAAAGAAATGTATGGTAAAGACATCAATACTACCCTAGCTGTAAAGCTTTGCAGACCCACCAAAGTTCTAGATTTTCTTCCCAGCTTGGCTTGGAACGGGGTGGAGACAACACGATGGGGAAGGAAGGACCGAAGGGTAGCCCTCAACTTAAAACACAACCGAGCCCCAAAATGTGTGTGGTTAAGCAGGACGCATTTCTTAGGTGAGTTTTGCCCCGTTTTTACGACCTTTCCAGCCACCGTTGTTGAGTGAAACCTTGTTAAAAGTTGGGAAGCGAAGCTAGATCCCCCCTTGATGCTCCTCAGAAGGTGGCAAAAAAAGGAATCCCGTGACACTGGAACCGTCATAAGTATGAGTCAGCTGCCAAGCGTCTGAATTTTTTGATCATGTGAAGGTTGTAAGGGTGAAGTATGGTCATAAATCACTTTTTTTCCGGTGCCGTTGCAAAGACGACTGTGGCAAGAGAGGTTGTAAAACGAGGCGAAACTTAACACATGTCTCACTTACCCACAGAAATGTTGGCCTCAATTAATGTCCACCTGCAAAAACGTTGGTTTTTTTTTTAATCAACATCTTATTTGGTTATTTTTAAAATAATTTTTACAGGACGTCTATTTTCGTGCGCGGCTTTATTATACTAGGCTTCTTCGCGTTCGGTAAATAAACATGTTATTATTGTAATAAAGGTTTTCAGAGTATCCCATACCTCACTGATTTTATAGTTGTACAAAGTTGTGTTTTGTAGTGATATTGTTGTTGATATCATTGTAACTCTCCTGTCAAATCCTGATGATTTGATTTATTTATTACAATTTGTCAAAACAAAAATGAGAACAAGAATAAAAGAATAAAAATACAGGGACAGGGACGAGAGGCGTGTTAGGGGTATTTACACACGCCCGCTCTACTCACCACTTAAGTATGATGTAAGGTCCACGGAAGTCCATTACTGTATTTGTTATCTTTTATTCCCCTTTTTATTATTTTCTGCTGCTGGCCGTCGACCAAATAAATAAGTGCAATCCTTCCTCGTGCGACGTCCATGTTTTTTTTTTTTAAAAAAAGTGGGGAGATCTTTTAAAACTCGAGTTATTTAAGGATGAAAATTAATCCTTGCAGACTCATTTTGCAAACGCATTATTAGATTCCCCCTAACTGCATCAACCGTCCTGGGCAATCTTGAACCCAAAAAGGTTTGGCTCACATCTGTGTGCACACCTGGGAGACTTTTGGCTGGCAGCAACACCCAATGCTCCCTTCAGATCAACGAGACCCCTTGTTCCTTTTTTGCACGCCCTTAAGTAGGCTAAATTTTTGCACGAAAGGGTCAGGGATTAAAAAAAAAGAAGAAGCATTGCTTCTCTCTCATTTTGGGGGCTGGAGGGCATCGATTCAAGAAAACCTCCCCTTGCCAAACCAAAGCTGGCCCTGAAAAAACAACCCCCCCCCCAAAAAGAATTACGGTGGAAACTTCGATTTTAATCTATGTTTGTGTTTGGAATAGCATAGAGGAGGGAACATGGATGGCTCCCGATTGTCAAACGGTGGGAGCATTCCCATATGTTAGCTGTCACACCCGATATGGAGAACACGCCCAGCCCAATTCACACCCATCCCCCTTCGTCCAGCCCACCCCTCACCAAGCCTCACCCTGATCCTTCCCCACCCCCTTTGCAAAGCTTCGATATTAATTGCCCATCTGCCACGTTGCAACAAGCTGTTTTTGCTCTCACGTTGTTGTTTTTTTTATATACCTGCTCCGTCTTCCTCGTTCCTAGCAGAGCCTTCAATCTAGCCCTTCCGTGTTTAGGAAGCAGGCGTGATCCCGTTGCTCTGCCCCCTCCCAACCCGATCCAGGCTCAAGTCCTCCCCACCCAATCTGCCACTTCCCACCCACCCCTTTTCCGGATCCTAATTTCCCACCCACAGACCTGTCTTTTTTACAACCTCCCTTGCTTTGCAAATTTATGTCCTTACTAGCTGATACTCGTGCTTCGCGATGAAACTATGGGATCGGGCAATGCACCGAACACGTAACGCATACGGGACTATCGCTCCCCCCGCCTTGAGTCCGGAAGCAATTCCGTAGATGGAAAGGCGTAGACATTTTGGTGAGGTACCGATGTTTAGTACTGTAAGGAGCCCTGGCCCGCTCCTGAGTGAAGGAGTGGAATGCCTGCCAGTTTGAACTGAGGTAACAGAATGTGAGGCAACTGGCAGTTGGAACAGAGTTCTTTTCGGGTGGGGAGGGGGAGTAGAATGTCTAACTCCTTAGCACCAGAGCGTTTTAATTACTATATAAGAAATACTGACGATCTGATAGTCATTTCGAAAAATCCTTTCTTAGTGAGTACCTAGAAGCCAAGAACAACATATGTGCCAAATTTCAAGTTTGTAGGCTTTACGGTTCGTAAGTCACTTTTTTTGGTGCCGTTGTAACTTTGAACGGTCACTAAATGAACGGTTGTAAGTCGAGGACTACTTGCACGACCACACCTTACCTATATGGCCAACTAAATTGGGTAGTTCCACTTTTCTTCTTTCCTTTTCTTTTTTCTCCTTCCCTACTTCCTTCCTTTTTCTTTCCTTTCCTTCCTTTTTCCTTTCTGTCCCTTCCTTTCCCTCCTTTTTTCTTTCTTTTTCTTTCTCCTTCTCTCCCTCCTTCCTTTTTTCTTTTCTTCTTTCTCCTTCCTTCCTTCTTCTTACCTTTCCCTTTTCCCTTGAAAACATTTCGCTTCTCATCCAAGTAGCTGGATGATTGAGGATCTCCTTAGACATAAATTTGGTGGCAGGCAATTTTCCGTCTCCTGCCTCTGTTTTGATAGCCAAGGAATCAAATAATACAAATATAAAAAAAAACATGGATCATTTTGCTTAAGTCTGGAAAAGTGTGCCGAAGACTGACTGAGTTTAACTCCTAATAACTTTATGGAACAGCCATAAATAAATAAAATGGTCTGTTTTCCGGGATATTTTTTGTGTTTTCTCAATTCTAGCCACACCCGTGTGATTTCCTGGTGGTCTTCCATCCGCGTATTAACCAGACTCCGTTTCCCTTGCCAGACATGAAACAAAAACATGAGTGGTTTTGAATTGAATCTGAAAAGGTGTACAGAAGATTCAATCTGAGTTGAATTCCTAATTATTTTATGGAATATGCATAAATAAATAAAATGTCTGTTTTATATATTCTGGTTTCTCAATTCTAGCCTCAGCCGTGAGATTTCCTAGTGATCTTCTTTCCAAGTGTTAACCAGACCTGAAACGTTAATTTTTTTCTCCAATTAGAGTAAAACAACACACCCACATTTGCACACTAGCTCTGTTTTTCTGCCTTTTCACAATTTGCCTGGATATACACACACACACACACACAAAATCCAAACAGGTGAGGACTATACCACTCAATTTTCTCAACCATCTCAGCCCCCCTGGGGGTGTGACCAGGCTGGAAAAAAGCAGCTGAATATTTCTAATTAAACTAAGACTTTAATTGCAATAAATCCTGATTCCCCACCCCCTTTCCTTCCACTTTTCCAATTTTAGCTTGTAAGCAAGCAAATTTCTTCTTCAGATTTCAACGCCAGGTAAAATTAAATCGCGGAGAAGTGAAATATTGAAATCATTATTTTTAATTTTCTTTTTCTCCAACTTTGGGGCAAGGGTTTTTAACTTAGAACCAAATCCAAGCAAGCACAGTTCATTCCTGGCAAAGTAACCGGTAATTTCCCCCCCCCCCCAGACACAAAGTATAATATCCACATTCTACATAGGAATATAATTCATCTTTTCCCCCACCCACCCCAAAAAGAGATATGGTTTAGGGAAGAAAGGAAGGCCAAATCTTTCCTGCCTGAGCTTCCTTTAAGCTCGGCGTTTTGAAATTTTTAAAAAACGAACAAGTCCAGGAAATATTTTAAATAGCATTCCGGATCAAAAGAGGAAAAGATACAGCCCCCTCTTCTCTCTCTCCATTTTTTTTTCTTCCTCCATTCAAATCTACAAATCCCAAACATGGATACTGACCACATGGCAGAAGGGGAAATCCCCCTCCCCAAATTCCAGCCTGCTCTTTAAACAACAAAAGCCGCTAAGCCCAGCTGCGGAAATGATGGGAGTTGTAGTCGAAGGCTTTTACAGCACAACAGTCGCCCCCCCCCCTAAAGGATACACCCCCCCTCTAGATTTCCACCAGACCCATTTGCTCTAAAGCCCCAACTTCTCCTGGGCTACCCCTCAAAGAGAGATTCTTTAAGGGTGGATCCACCCCAACCACGAGGCCAAAACATTCAGAGAAGCTTGGAAATGTTAAAATAAAAAAGGTGGGGAAAATTAGAATCTCTTATTGCACAGGTGAAATCTTTGGCAGGATTCCTCAGGGCTCCTGGGATGGTGAAGGGGAAATCCACCAGGTTTCCAGAGAGAAGCAGAGAAATCCAGATCTCAAAGTGGCTGCAAACCCACTGGATCCCACCAGTTTGCTCACCTGTTTCATTATTATTATTATTATTATTATTATTATTATTATTATTATTATTATTATTATTATTATTATTATTATTATTATTATTATTATTATTAATTATTATTAATTATTATTATTATTATGGCTGGCAAATAGAAGGTTTATTTTTTAAGCCAAGATTTTCTTGCCTCGCCTAAGAAATACAGAGATTCCCGGCAAGGATTTACACGCGTGTAATTTCCCCGGGAGGAGAAACTAGGGCTGGCTATGCAGCCCACCCACCCACCTACCCCCCCAAAAACATATCCCCCATCTCACCGATCCGGGCTCCGACCCAGTCAGGGCATTCTCCACGTTGGCTTTCTGCATCTCGCGTAAGAGATCCAGCTCCCACAGACCGGCCAGGCTGGCTTGGAGACGCTCCCCGATGCGAAGCCGCTCGTGGCCCGACCACAGCGAAGGGGGCACGGCCCGGCGGCTGGCCATGGAGACCCCCGGACGAGGCGCCCGAGCCCCCAAACCGTGCGCCTTTGGAGAGAGAGGTGGCTGGCATGCACCTGGGGCCAGGTGCCTTGGGGCTAGGGAGCAAGCAGGTGGGGAGAGGCAGAAGAGGGGTGGGTGGGTTAAAACCCAAAGAGGGGAGGGGTCGAGGAGAGGGGGCGCAGATCTGGGGGGAGGGGGCGAGGTTGTTCTCCACCCACCCAAGCCCCTTCCAAGCCTTGGAGAACTTCAGCTGCTTCCAGGGCGCAGCGAAGCGCAGTTCAGACAAAGGAGAAAGGTTTGAACGCGTCACGTGCAAACGGGGCTTTTTTTTCCCCTCCCCCCTTTTCGGAGGGGTGTGCCCACGCCCCTTCCCCTCCCACTCGCGTCTCCGGCTCCTGATTGGCCCAACCCACCGGGAGATATTTCCCCACCCACCCAACCCAAGCCCGACGAGAGAGAGAGAAAAGGAAAAAAATAACAAGAAAAACTTTGCGAAAGTTGCGCGCTTCGCGAGGAAGGCCAGGTGGCTTCAAGCAGGTAGCTCAACCTGGTTGATGAATTCCTTGTTGGCCAAGGGTGATTGTGGACACACAAGGAATTTGTCCTTGGTGCGTTATACTCTCAGTGTAGGTAAAAAGACAAGATACATTCGTCGAGAATCCTAAGGTACAACACTTAAGGAAAGTCACAGGGAACAAAGGAGCAATGAGGAAACAATATCAATATAAATGGAATACAATGTAGAATAGAATAGAATACAATATTAGAATAGAATAGAACAGAAGATAATAGATAATGGAATGGAATAGAGGAGAGATAGGAGAAAAGGGAAGGGAAGGGAAGAGAAATGGAATTAAATGGAATAGAATAGAATAATAGAATAGAATAGAATAGAATAGGAATAGAATAGGAATAGAATAGGAATAGAATAGGAATAGAATAGGAATAGAATAGGAATAGGAATAGGAATAGAATAGAATAAATAGAGAATATAATAGAATTTAGAATAGAATAGAATAAATAGAGAATAGAATTTAGAATAGAATAGAATAAATAGAGAATATAATAGAATTTAGAATAGAATAGAATAAATAGAGAATAGAATAGAATTTAGAATAGAGAATAGAATAGAATAGGATCCTTTATTGGCCAAGTGTGATTGAACACACAAGGAATTTGCCTTGGGTGCAGATGCTCTCCGCGTACATAAAAAGATAAGATACATTCGTCATGAATCCTAAGATACAACACTTAGTGATACTCAGAGGGTACAAATAAGCAATCAGAAAACAATCAACATCAATATAAATCGGAAGGATACAAGCCACAAAGTTACTTGTTTGTTTATCACTATTGTTAAAAACACACACACACACCACAGCAAGAGAGGTTTTAAAAGTTTTTTTTAAAACACCTGGCAATGAAAACAGGTTGCCCAGCTAATCGGATGGACCAACAGGTGGATTCGTTTTTTGTTTTTTTTAAGGATAACAAGGATAGGATTTAGAGAAACGCACAGAAATACACACAACCCACCCGCGTCAGCCTTAAATGAAGGCTTAGGTTTAAGAGAGACTATCAGACGTTTGAGGCCCGGTTTATTATTGTTTTTAAACAAGCAAAAACGAGGGGGGAAAAAACAGACGAGGAGGGAAGGGGAAAATGCAGTCGAAATCTGGCAAAAGGCAACCAAAGAGCGATAAAGGGTTTTTAAGTAGCCAAAGGATCAATACATCGAAAGTTCCCCACCTCGAGGAGCTTCCAAATTAAACTAGAAGGGCTGGAGAAGTGAGAAAAGGTGAAGGATGGGGCGAGAACCGTGTGGCTGCCCGTTCCCACGACCCGTTTAATCCCTAGAACGCGTGCAAAAGAAATCATCCAGGTTTGCCGTTGCAAAGTCGGTTACCCAACGCGGCTGGTGTAAAGAGCTCTTGCAAAGCTCTCCCCCCCCATGCCCCAAATCGCCGGTCAATCTCGTCTTTTGACACCTAGTGGTGGGGAGTTCCCACGACCCGTGGAAAAACTCCTCCCAGCCTTTCTCAGGATTGGGTTAAATTCCAGCGGTTTCCGAGGGGGTGGGAAACACGCCTCTGCAGCTGTATCCTTGCGCTGCGGATCCCCCCATCCCCCCGGGAAGCAGAATTGGCCTGATCCTGAAGCGGGGGGGGGAGGGGAATTTGCGCATCTTGCGCTATTTAAGCCGCGGCAGTCTGGGGGGACGACGACGACTGCAGAGCCGTTCTCGGGATTTCGGCGCGCCTCCGCCTCTTTTTGTCAATTGGGCTCCCGCGACTGGATCTCCCGATGGCCTCCTTTCCTCCCTTTAAACACCGAAAACCGTTCGGTAAGCCGTCCATTTCTCTCCTGCTCCGGGTTGAGGTGTGTCCCCCCCCCCAATTGCTACCGCCCCCTATTGGACCAAGGGGCCAATTCACCTCTTTTTTGGGGGGAGGGGGTTGTATTTTCTTCATTTTTTTTGAACTGTAAGGGTTAATGAGCAGGCTGCGTTCCCACGATACGTCCCCCCACCCCACCCTCCGCCATACGTTTCCCCAGATTAAGTAAATCCGACTCAGTTAATTCAGTTTTCTGGGCATACATAAACTCCAGCTTTTTGGGAGGGGGGGTTGGACTAGATGACCTCCAAGGTCCCTTCCAACTCTGATAATCTGTCTCTGAATTGCTAATTGCTCGGTGTTTGTGGGCCTAGAACCCCAGGGGGTCTCGAAACTCAAAATTATTTGCTAGCCTGTGTAGAAAAAATAATTGCATATTAAAATACTATCGTGCAATTCTGAGAACTTGTACGGCAGCAAATCGATTTTTAATAAATATTAATATAGCAACAGCAAGCGCATCTGTTTTAATAAGTATTAATAAATACCCATACCAACAAAAAGACTTTTGTAATTTTTAGAAGCGGTGCCAAGAGAGCATCAAATGTGAGCTTGTTTGTGTCCTGCTATAAAAATGCAGGAGACTGCACTTATAGGAATCTAACTAACTTTCCAAGCTCTTGAGAGAGGTGGTATTACAGATCCCATTGTTCCCAGCCAACATAACCTTGATGTTTTGGGATTAAGGCTGCTTAAAGGCCGGAAGCCATTCCCCTGCAGCTAGACAAACTTTAGGGGTTGTCCTAAATTACAATTAAACCATCTTTGACAGTCATGGTTTGGTTTTAGGAAAGGATGATTGACTACAGTCACTCATTTGGTGTGTGTGTGAGAGAGAGAGAATGAGAGTGAGTGAGTGAGAGAGATAGAGACAGACACAGAGAGAAAAAGACAGAGACAGGACAGACAGAGAGAGAGAGACAGAGAAGGAGAGAGACAGAGAGAATAGAGATAGAGAGAGAGAGAGGAGGAGGAGAGAGAGAGGAGAGAGACATAGAGAAGGAGAGAGGAGAGAGGAGGAGAGACAGAGACAGGGAGAGGAGAGAGAGAGGAAAGACAAAGAGAGGAGAGAGAGAGAGAAAGAAAGAGAATCCCTAAGTATTTTGTGAGTTGTAAACCCAGCTGTTGTGCACTGCAAAGTCACTTTTTATGACTTAGTGTGGAGTGGATTTTGCTGCTCATCCGGAATTCCTTTCACAAACCACGGTTAAACGGAGGCTTGGTGTGATGTGTAGGAAACCAGGCTCTGGGAATTATTGAAGCTGGGACGGTCCATCCACAATACATGGTGAATTCTTTCCCATTTTCCAAAAACTTTTTATTCCAGCTTCCAGGAAGAACGAAGTGGCTGCAATCCGGATCAGATTTCCTTATAAACTACCGGTAGGTGTGTTTTGTGAATTTTCTTAAGAGCAGATCTCTTGCAAAACTGGAGTGGAGTTGGGTCTCTTTTCTTTCTTTCTTTCTTTCTTTCTTTCTTTCTTTCTTTCTTTCTTTCTTTCTTTCTTATTCCTTCCTTTTTTTCTTTCCCTTTTTTCTTTTCTTTTCCATTCCTTCCTTTTTCTTACCTTTCTTTCTCTCCTTCCTTCCTTTTTTCTTTATTTTCTTTCTCCTTCCCTCCCTCCCTCTTTTCTTTTCCTTCATCTTTCCTTCATCTTCTTTCCTTTTTCTTTCCACTTTCCTTTTCTTTTTTCCTTCCCCTTCTTTTTTCCTTCTCCTTCCCTCCCTCCTCCTCCTTCTTTCCTCTCCTTCCTTTTTTCTTCTTTCTCCTTCCTTCCTTCCTTTCTTCTTACTTTTCCTTCCTTTTTTCTTTCTCTCCTTCCTTTTCTTTTTGGTTTATCCTTTCCTTTTTCTTTTCTTTTCCTTCCTTTTTCTTTCTCCATCTATCCATCCCTTCTACCTTCCTCCTTCTTTCCTTTTTTCTCCTTTCCTCCTTCCTTTTTATTTCCTTTCCTTTTTTCTTCTTCCTTCCTTTTTCTTTCTTTCCTTCTCTTGCTTCTGCTGTTTGTTGAGGGGAGGGGGATCTGTTTAACCTCCTCGGGAGTTTCTTATGCATATGTAAACACCAACAGACCCCTTTAAGCCCACACCTATCCTCTACAGCTTCTCAAACTCCCCTCTGGGTTAATTGCAGGTGGTTCTAGAACGCTATTCAAAGGAGAAAATATTGCCGGCTTTAAACAAAGTGAAGTTTCTAGTCCCCGGAGAGTTCACCATGGGCCAGTTTGTCGCCATCATTCGGTGAGCATTTGAAAACCTCGTGGCAAATTCATTAATAAAGGATGGAGGGGGGGGGAAGGGCCTTCTCCCAGATGGGGGAGAAAATTAGAAATGCACCTTTACAGGATGTTTTTGTAAAACAGATGAGGATGTCTTTAAGGAGTTCACAAATGACTACATTATCATTTGAAAACCAAATCGTTAAATGGTGATTAACAAGGAAGTGTTGGGTTTCCCCCAAAAAGAGCAAGTTTACTGACCAGAATCAAGATTTTAATTGGGGGGGTTGGTCTAGATGATCTCTAGGTCCCTTTCCAACCTGATGATTCTACACCCCCCCCCCTGCAGCACATACGACATCCCCCACCCCCCCGTTTTGGCCTCCCTGCAGCCTCCTACTAGCAAAAACAGGCGGGGGGGGGGGAATCACCAGGAGACAGGGAGTTCTAGTCCTGCCTTAGGCCTACAAGTCAACTAGGTGACTTTGGAACAATCACCAGGAGACAGGGAGTTCTAGTCCTGCCTTAGGCCTAAAAGTCAACTAGGTGACTTTGGGTCAATCACTAGGAGACAGGGAGTTCTAGTCCTTCCTTAACCCTAAAAGTCAACTAGGTGACATTGGATCCATCACCAGGAGACAGGGAGTTCTAGTCCCACGTTAAGACACAAAAGCCAGCTAGGTGACTTAGGGCGCTCACCAGGGGAAGGGGAGTTGTAGCCCCGCCTTAATCCTGCTTGGACCATCCTTGCACCCGCACAATTGCAAGAAACTTTGGAAATGGCAAACACATGCACACACAACCCATGTCAAGGACCGTGAGAATCTCAACATTGCCTTGTGTCTTCCTTCCCCCAGCAACCGGATGTGCCTGAGGTCCACGCAGGCGTTCTACTTCCTGGTGGACGGCAACCACAGCCTCGTCAACATGTCTGCCACCATGGCCGACATCTACGCCATCTACAAAGACGAGGACGGCTTCCTTTACATGACCTACGCCTCCCAGGAGATGTTCGGTTGAGGGCCTTCAGACCTTCTTGAGAAGATGGCCCCCGGGAGATTGTCCTTTCGCTCTCCTTCCTGGCCGCCCGCTTTTATTCTGAACGTGTTTCTCAAACTCGGGGGGCTTCTAATCCCCTCCACCCACCCACCCCGTTGCACAGAACTGACTTTACGGAGGACGGTTTTGGGGTTCCCGAGCTGTAGGGACCTCTTTGGTGGCCAATTTATCTTCTGCTTGGTGGCCTTTAAAGGATCCCAAGCTTAAGAATCTGGCCACTTCCCAGTTTTGGGGGGATTAAATGTCTTCTACTCCCCTGCACCCTTGTTCAATTTGGGGGTGAAGGCTGAGCCCTCTGCTATTCCCAATCCCCAAAATTTGGTTTTTCTCACTCCCCCCCAAAATAAGACGGAAATGAGATATCTCTCGCTTTTTAGTGTTTCTCAACCGTAGGCGCTTGAAGATGGGTGGACTTCATCTCCCAGAATCCTCCCGCCACGGGAATTCTGGGAATTGAAGCTCCACTGCCCCATCTTCAAGCTTGCCAAGGCTTGAGAAAGCAGTATGGGGTGCTAACTCCCAGCATTCCTTTCTCTTGGTCGTACCGGCCGAGGCTGCTGGGACTTGTAGTAAATTCAGCTCAGCTGAACAGCGGCGGGAACGGGACACTAAGGTGGTGTGAATCGTGGACTGGCTTGCCCTTCGCCGATGAAGGAATCTCACAACTACCTCGGAGTAGTAAAGTTTTTGCTGGGAGGAAAGCGTTTGTCACGACTCGTGAATTGAAGTGTTTAAAAATGTGCAGAGCAAAAATGTTGTGAAATGGCTTAAGTATAAATCCGTAGTAAACTTGCATTCAGCTGGCAAGA
This sequence comes from Natrix helvetica, assembly GCF_964273705.1. NCBI lineage: Eukaryota > Metazoa > Chordata > Lepidosauria > Squamata > Natricidae > Natrix > Natrix helvetica. The sequence goes on from NC_138563.1 coordinate 3,905,747, forward strand.
CCCGGTTTATTTGGAGTATTTCATGGCTTATTTTTCGACACGCAAACTTACGCCTGCTTTCTTTCTCCTTTTGCTCCCAATTTGGGAGTAAAAAACGTTGCTTTTCTTGAGTTTTCTCGATCTAAAGCTCCGACTAAGACTTTAATTTTTTTCTCGCTGCTCCAAATCAAACTCTTTTTAATAGTTTCAACTTGGGGCGGAGGGGAGGCCTACCTGAACGGTGTAAGGGGCTCAATCCTGAGTTTTGAACTCAAGTCTTGCCAAGTCTCCGTTTTCAAATGGAGAATGAAAATTAGGAACCAGAAATAGAAGTGGTGTTATGGCCCACCAGTGGAGCTGGCAGCCGATTTGGACAGTGAGGAGGGTTGGGGAGGAACCTGGGCCAGTCCTGGAGTCTGGGGAAGGCTCTGAGGAGGGCTCTGTGTCAGAGGCAGAGAGGGGGCCAGAGCCGTCTGACAGTTATCAGCTGCCTTCGGAGTCGGAGATCAGTGGGGCAGAAGAACAGCTGGAGCCTGTTCCCAGTGTGCGCATGCACAGAGTTGCCAGATGAAGGGAAGAGCTAAAGAACAGGGGTCGACTTGGGAGTAAGGCCACAGGTGGATGGTGAATGGCCCCTCCCAGAGGAAATAAAATAAAATAAAAGAGGAGCGAAAGGGGAGTGGAGTTTGCAGGAGGCCATCAGTTCGCTTAATGAGTTCGTGACTCTCCGAGACTCCTGGCCAAGATCTGCAGAGATCGGCCTGGCAGCTCTCCAAGCCAGATAAGGTCTGTGATCGTAAATCCTCCCTCGAAAGACTTTGCTGGATGTGAAGGAGCAGAATTCACAGTCAATTTATAAAAGGGTTTTTTGACAAAACAAGTTTACTTGGTGTTCTCGGGAAGCCTCGGTCAGAACAAGCGGTTGAAGAAGAAGAAATAAAAAAAAGAAAAAGATTTCAGATTCCCAATAATACCAGGAAGATCTTACCGAAGTAGGTAACGTTATCTGTGCTAGAAAGGAGTGGCGTTTGCTCTGTATGAAACTGATAATGCTACCTAGTTGGGTCATGAGACGCCTGCAAGAAAACATTCGATTCAGAGAGCACCAAGGACCCCACAATTATCCTCCTCCTTCCCCCTTCTAGCACTGATGATGTTACCTAGTTGGGTCATGAAACGTCTTCAAGGAAAACCACCAAGCTCAGAGTCTGAAAAGACCCCCCAATATACTTAGAACAACGAATACAAAACAAATTTCAATGGGGTTAGGAGGTGTACCTTTAAAAGTGGAAAATAAAAGCCACACGTACCGCAGAGATTCAGGAACACTGGGGGGGCTTTTCCTTATTTTTTTTGTTCTTTTTACTGCGGAATATGAGTCTTGTCAATAAGGCTACCATGGAGCTACTTACAAACAGGTTAGAGAATTGCAACGGGGCGGATGGCAGTGGTTTGCTGCAAAAGGAGGCAGGGAGGGGACACCCCTCGGAGGCAGGGAAGGAGAATTCTAGGATGCCTTCCCTCCATTTGAGTGGGTGTAGGCCTCAGACCCGGTTCTCGTCCCCAGGTGTGTCCGAAGCCCTGAACTCCCTTTAGGCTGCATTATGGCATTTTAAAAAGATTATCCTGTGCCTTTCTGTCAATCACGTCTTCCCCGCTTGGTACTGTTCACAACCGACAACAGATTCCGGAGACCCTTGGCGAGCAAGAGCGCCAATCGTTTCCCGTTTTTCCCGCAAAGAAAATTCTGAACCGCCCCCGGCACGGAGAAGAGAGCCCCACTCCCCCCAAAACCAACAAGGCTCTTGGGAGGGCTAAAACGCCACGCAAGAATCACTGTTTCACCCACAAACGCACAAGCGATCCTCGTTTGGGGATGGTTGACGGTGCAAATCCTTTTCGAATCGGACACAGGGATTGGCCGGCGTCGCCTCTGCGTTGTTGGAAAATTCCCCCGATAAAGGAGAAAACCGAACCCGAACATTTTTGCAGTACAGTCCGGGACAGTTTGGATAAGATGACGACACCCGAGCGAGAAGGAATGGGAAAATTTAGACACCAGTTGCGTGGCTTCTTCCACCACAAATGGAGACGAGCGGAGAATTCCGACTCCCTTGTTTCGGGAAGCGTTCCGCGCTGTGGGGAAAACCCCCTAGGAAGGGTTTTCCACGTCATGTTTGCAGCGTTTCACAGCCAGGTCTTCGTTGTGAGCTTTGCGAATGTGCCGGTAAAGATCTCCGGACTGAGTGTAACTCCGCATGCAGTAGCGGCATTCGTACGGCCGTTCCCGGGTGTGGACGGTCGCGTGGCGCCGCAGCGTGTAGGAGCAGGAAAAGGTTTTCCCACAGGTCTTGCAAGTGGGGACGTCCTCGGTGAAAAGGCTGAAATTGGAGTGGGAATCGTAATCCTGCAAGTACATCTGTTCGTGCAACGGAGGAGTAGCCATGGTGGAAAAGGTCTGTGCTCCCGGCATGGGGATCAAGTGGTACGGGGCATTTTCTGGAGGTAGGAAATTGCCCTCGGAAGAGACCTCTTCCATCCCGCCGGGCTCTTCGAAAGCATCCGAGTGTCGCCCGCAGCCCAACCCCGAGCCCACCTCCCCGGCAGATTTTGTAAAGATGCTTTCTAGCCTTAGCTCCGGGCCAGAAGGGACATCCAGCGGCTCTACTCCGTCGGGTTCCTCGTCGGAAATCACGATCGCTTCCACTTTGACCCGGACGGACCGATTCGCGGACTCCTTGTGTCCGACGCGCTGTTCTTCGTACCTCTCCGGAGGCGGCTCCGGGCCAGAAGTCCCCTCGGCTCTGGAAGGATACGAGCTACACAACATAGTTTCGGTGGAGCTGCTCGGGCTGGAGAGAGAAATGTCCATGATGGGGGGCGGACGAGGCCGCGCGACGGATGGCGCGTCCATCCCTGGTTGCGTGGTGTCTGCCACATCCAAAATGGAAGCCGATAATTCTTCAGGAGGCGTTTTCTGTCCGAAGTTCCAATCTTTTGGGGGGGTTTTCTCGGGGTCGCAGGAGTGAGGTGGGGGCAAGGATGCAGGCTGGCATTCGGCGGCCGGTAACAAACTTTCCTCCTCCTTCTTTGTGCTGTCAGCTTCGGCCAAGCCTCGGGCTTGCAGCTTCTTCTTACACACCTTGACGATGTCGTTCATGTGCAAATAACTGGCCGCGGCTAAGATGTCCTCCACCGGCATGTCGCCGAAGGTGAGGCTGCCTTTGTACATGAATTCCAGCAGGAGGCCGAAAGCCGGGGCGGTGACGATCTCGCTGTTGATGGAGACCAAGTCTCGCTTATCCAGCCGTTCCTTGTAGAACATCTGGAAAAAGGCACTGCAGGAGGCGAGGACGGCTCGGTGGGCCAGGAAGCGGGTGCTGCCCACCAGGACGGTACAGTCGCACAGGAATCCCTCGTGTTGCTGCTCCCAAAGCTTTCGGAGTAAGTTCTTGCTGTGATCGGGGAACTCCATCGTGGGGCCGGGAGTCTAATTCACGAAGGTTGGAGGCATAGTCGGGCCCAACTAGAAGCAGCCGGCAAGAGAAGGAGAAGAGTCATTGTTGGAAAAGGAAATAATAATAATTGCGTGGCAAAATAACTGGACACTTGGGACAGCTAGTGTTTTTCCCGCCTCGTGCCATCCCTCTGCTGAACCTGTACTTCGCCCAGTGCTGTCTTATTAAGTCTATCTACCCATGGCTGTGGTACGATTAGCATCCTTCCCATCTTCTCTACTACCCACTGTTATTGGTATCGTATTATCATTATTACTCTGTTGCTTTGCCATGTACACTTGAGAGCTTTTGCACCGGAGACAAATTCCTTGTGTGTCTAATCACATTTGGCCAAATAAAAGTTTTCAATTCCTATTCTTATACCTATTCTATTCCATCTAATTTCTCTATTCTAATTTCTCTATTCTATTCTAATTTCTCTTTTCTTTTCTTTTCTTTTCTTTTCTTTTCTTTTCTATTCTATTCTATTCTATTCTATTCTATTCTATTCTAGTCCCTTCGGGGAGAGGGGGCGGTCTATAAATTTAATAAAATAAATAAATAAATAAATAATTTCTCTATTCTATTCTATTCTGTATTCTATTCCATCTAATTTCTCTATTCTAATTTCTCTATTCTATTCTATTATCTATTCTAATTTCTCTATTCTAATTTCTCTATTCTAATTCTATTCTAATTTCTCTATTCTATTCCATTCCATTCTATTCTATTCTATTCCATTCTCTATTCTACTTTTCTCCCAATATTGAAGTCAATTGGACCCCCAGCTCCCCTTGCTGCTCCCTCCCCAACAATGAGTCCTTAATTAGCCCCCCCCAGGACCCCTTGCTGCCCACTCCCCATTACTTAGTCAATTCATCCCCCAGCCTCCTCACTGCTGCCTCCTCCCCAATATTGAAGTCAATTGGACCCCCAGCTCCTCTTGCTGCCCCCTCCCCAACAATGAGTCCTTAATTGCCCCCCCCAGGCTCCTTTGCTGCCCCCTCCCCATTAGTGAGTCAATTCATCCCCCAGCCTCACCACTGCTGCCCCCCTCCCCAATACAGAAGTCAACTGCCACCACCCAGGGCCCCTTGCTGCCCCCTCCCCAATACTGGGTCCTTAATTGACCCCCACACACTGATGCCCACCCCATCCCCCCAGTTTAAGGGATGACTGGATCCCGGGGCGCCCTTCTTCCTCCCCCCTCATAGGGGGGGCGTTGGGCGACGAAGGGACCCCCTTCCTTCCCCCACTTACCTACCACAAAGCAGAGGCCTCCCTGGGCACGCCCCCTTCTCCCTGATTGGCCCCACGACTCTGTCCCTCTCCGGGAAGGCGGAGTAACGCCCGCCACGCCCAGAGAGCCTCGCCTCATGATTGGCTCCCTCGCTCGGCCTTTTCCCGCCCGTCGCCGCCCTCGCCCAACCTGGGCGCGGCCGGGAGATGAAAGAGGATCGAGGCTGGGCCCCGCCTGCTCTTTCTCTCGATTGGCCGGCTTGACGCTGCCGGGCGTTCTGATTGGAGGAGGCGCGCGGAGACGCCGACGTTTCTCAGCGTCGGCGGCCCAGCAGAGGGCCCGCCCATAAATGATGATTGGCGGAAGGAGGCGAGGAGGCGGGATTTGCGTTTCCGTGGTTACTAGGTGGAGAGGGGGGCTTTTATGCAAATATACAAATTATGCAAATTGAGGATGAGGATGATTTAATGGCTTAAAAAAAATCTTAAATTAAACTGCAAGAGCAAAAAGCCCTTTTCACTATAATTAGGATGGTTTACAATTTATTAATTATTTTTTTAACCCTTTGTGACTTTGAATAAACGGAATTAAATTTGAATTAAAGGCGTTGGAATTAAATTCAATCATTTATATTTTATTTGCAGCGGTTCATGCAATTAATTTAATTGACCGTATAAAACAAAATCCCTCCTGGGGCTGCCATTTCAATATCTTTTTGTATTTGTATTGCAAAACAGATGCAAAAAAAAATAATAATATTTGCAATTGTCGCGAATTACCGCAATTGGGGTTGAATCGAATGGCAAAAAGTGAAGAGGAACTAAAGAGCCTCTTGATGCGGGTGAAGGAGGAGAATGCCAAAGTTGGCTTGAAACTCAACATGAAGGAAACGAAGATCATGGCATCCGGCCCTCTCAACTCCTGGCAAATAGATGGGGGAGAAATGGAGGGAGTGGACGGTTTTATTTTCCTGTGCTCCAAGATCTCCTCCTCCACTTCCTCTCCACCCCTCTCCACCTCTTCCTCTACCACCTCTTCCTCCTCTTCTTCTTTTTCTCCTCCTCCTCCCCTTCCCCCTCTTCTTCTCCTCCCCCTCTTCTTTTTCTCCTCCTCCTCCCCCTCTTCTCCTTCTCTTTCTGCTTCCTCCTCCTGCTCTTTCTCCTCTTCCTTTCCTCCTTTTTCTCCTCCTCCTCCTCCCTTCTTCCTTCTTTCTTTTCCTGCTCCTGCTCCTCCTCTTCTTTTTCTCCTCCTCCTTTTTTTTTGCAAAACGCCTGCTTGGAAGGACACTTGCACACTCGGCCGCTAGGAGTCAGTTGTGCAAAACTGAGCATAAATGCAACAATTCACCAACCAATTGCGCTGGTGCTTGTCATTTCAAATCCAACTGAAGTCGTTTCCCCCACCAAATTTAACGTCTCTGTAAGTTTGCTAGGTCATTTTTTTGGGGGGGCCCCCGGTGCTGAGTATCTGCTTGGTAAAAGTGGGAGGTGTATCTTTTTTTTTTAAAAAAAATTGTTTTTAGGGAGTGCTATTTCCTTTGAGGCAACATGAGGAAAAAACCGCCTGCTCAAAATGAAGTCAGTGTCACCCCAATTAGAAGATCGACGCGCTTGCAACAGGAGAAAACTTCTGAAAAGGTAGGGAAATCCTCACTCTTCCAACATGGAAGTATCACACACACACACACACACACACACACACACACACACAAATATCCTTGTCTATCCTAAAGAGTGGCATGTGTCTTCTACGATATACATGTAACATTTTACTTTAGTTTACTTATTAAATTTCTGCACTGCCTACGTGGCTTAAAAATGTAAAACAATATAAACGCCTGATTTAAAAAAACACAGTTAAAAACGTGGTTTATTTTATTCATTGATTTGTATTTCATCTTGCTAAACTGCCCATCACCCTCAGAGAGAGGCTTTGGGTGGCGGTGTAAAACATGATCAGTATATAAACGTATACAACGAATGTTAAAAATGTTAAAATTAATTAAAATGATTGAACCGAAGGTAGAGGTGGAGAGATTAGATAAATGCGAGAGGGTGATAGATAGATAGATAGATAGATAGATAGATAGATAGATAGATAGATAGATAGACAGACAGACAGACAGACAGACAGACAGACAGACGATGGACAAATAGATAAATGATAGAAAGGGAGGTATGGATAGATAGATGATAGATAGATAGATAGATAGATAGATAGATAGATAGATAGATAGATAGATAGATGATAGATAGATAGATACAGACAGACAGACAGATATAGACATATTAGATATAGATGATAGATAGATAATAGATAATAGATAGATTATAAATTTATAGACATACACAGAGACAGAAATAGTCAGGAAGATGAGGAAGGAACAGATAGAGAGATTAGAAAGATAGCTAGATAGCTAGATAGATACACGGAGAGAGAGAGAGATAGACAGGTAGATGAGAGAGAAACAGAGATAGTTAGATGATAGGTGGGTAGATAGAGAGAGAGAGAGGCAATTACCATATAGTTTTATATGTCGCTGTAGGGGGGGCTTATGCTAGCCTACGATCATAATAAAAATTGATTTGATTTATATGATCCAGTTTTCATTTACAAAAAAACAGATCAGATAAATGATAAAGAGAGATGATAGATGATAGATTGATATAGACAGAGAAAGAGAGAGAGTGGTGATAGAAAGAGAGAGAGAGATAGACATATAGCATCTATCTATCTATCTATCTATCTATCTATCTATCTATCTATCTATCTATCTATCTATCCACACACACATACACACATATACACATATGTGGCCTTATGCTAGCCTGGGATCATAATAAAAACTTGATTTGATCTGTCTTCATTTACAAAATACCCTTTCCTTCCATCTGTTGGACAGCTCCCTTGGGCCAACTCTAAGCCAGGCTAAATAAAGATTTCTCCCCACCTCTTTTAGCTGGCCAGAATAATGTAATTTACAACTCAAACATAACTAAATTCTGATTTATCTTGATGCACAGGGTCAGTTTCTCCACCGTGGTTCTCCACCTTTAAGCCTGGATTTTTCCAGCTCTCCCTTTCCTGAAAGGGAAATTCTTTTGAACATGTCGGAAGTGTAAAAATGGAAAGATTTAATCTGATTCACTGTGGTGAAGGTGATGAAAGTTGCTAAGTTGACTAAATTGTTTTGATTAAAGGAAATATGTTTATTGCTGCCTGGAAATGCCTTCTAAAGATACACAGGTATTCCTCGACTTACAACCACAATCGAGCCCAACATTTATATTGCTGAGCGAGACAGTTGTTAAGTGAGCTTTCCCCCATTTGATAACTTTTCTTGCCACGGTTGTTAAGTGAGTCACACCGTTGTTAAGCGAATCTGGCTTCCCCCGTGGAATTTGCTGGTCAGAAGGTCGCAAAAGAGGATGGCATGATCCCAGGAAAACCACAACGGTCATAAATAAGAGTTAGTTGCCAAACATCCAAACGTGACCACGGGGATGCGGCAATGGTCGTAAGTTTGAAAGCCGCTCTAACTGTCACTAAATGAACTGTCTTTTAAGTCGAGGGCTATCTGTCTTTTAAGTATGTTGAACTATTTATAAAAATAATAAAGTTTGGATGAAGAAAAATTAAAAACAAAAATACCGTCAGAAGGCTGCCTTCTCCTCTTCCGGTTTGACAGCTAGTTTCATTATGTCGGTGTCCATTTTAAGCCCTGTTTTTCTCTCATTATTCCTCTTGGGTTGTTGTGACATTATTTATAGCGTTTCCCCGGGTTTTAATTTTTTTTTTTAAATGATGTTCTTCTTTCTGGCGGCTTTGATCTTTTGCTTTTTTTTTTTTTAACCTGCTTTCAAAGCTGTCTGCAAACGGTAGCAAAACAATTAAAAACTTTTTGGGGAAGGACAGGGTAATCTTCTCTTCGCAGGCAATGTGTATTTTCTGCCATCTTTCGGTTTTATTTTTTATTTTTTTAAAAAAGCAGAAGCCGGAGATGAAAATAGTGCTTTGGTTCAACCTGAAACTTGCTCGAAACTATTTTTGAGTGTAGCGTAGACGTCAGAAGCTGAGAGCTGATTTTTAAAAATTCATTTATTTTAGTTTGTCAAACATGGAAAAGAGGACTGGTATAAGTATAAACATAAATATGAACAAAGTAAATCGGTACAAATAAATGGAGACAGTAGAACAGGGACGGTAGGCATGTTGGTTCACTTATGCACGTCCCCTTTATGGACTTCTTAGGAATGGGGTGAGGTCAGCAGTGGACAGTCTGAGGTTAAAGTTTTGGAGGTTTGGGGAAGAAACCACAGAGTCAGGCAGATCATTCCAGGCGTTGACCACTGTGTTGCGGAAGACATATTTTCTGCAATTGAGTTTGGAGCAGTTTACGTTGAGTTTTTATCTATTACAATACGATACAATAGCAGAGTTGGAAGGGACCTTGGAGGTCTTCTAGTCCAAACCCCTGCCTAGGCAGGAAACCCTCTACCATTTCAGACAAATGGCTATCCAACATCTTCTTAAAGACTTCCAGTGTTGGGGCATTCACAACTTCTGGAGGCAACTTCTGTTCCACTGATTCATTGTTCTCACTGTCAGGAAATTTCTCCTTAATTCTAAGATTCTTCTCTCCTTGATTAGTTTCCACCCATTGCTTCCCGTTCTACCCTCAGGTGCCTTGGAGAATAGTTTAACTCCCTCTTCTTCTATTGTTTGCTTGTGTATTATTGCGGTGGAAGGTGAAGTAGTCGTTGACCGGTAGAACGTTGTAGCGGATAATTTTGTGTAGTGTCCTTAAGTCAGAGCGTAGGAGATATAGTTTTAGGTTTCCAAGCCCAACATTTCAAGCCTGGTGGGCATAAGGGATTTTGTTGTGAGCAGAGGAGCGGAGGACTCTTCTCGTGAAACACCTCTGGATTCTCTCAATTGCATTAATCTCCGATATACAGTGCGGATTCCAGGCAGACGAGCTGTATTCGAGGATTGGTCTAGCAAAGGTTTTATATGCCCAAATTTGCAGTATAATATTACTGGAGAAGAAGCTACCCAAAATTAGGTTGACAACTCTTAATGCCTTTTTGAGCTGTTACAGTGGGCTCCGGGGCTTAAATCGTATAAGATGAGTCCTTGACAGAGTTTTGCTTGCAGATAAATTCAATTTCGGTTTTTGGAATAGAAAACTCCTCAGAAATGGCTCCTCTTGAGGGAAGGCACGTTTGGATGTCCTTTGGGGGTTAAACAACGTTAGACAGGGTAGTTAAACGGCCCGTCTCTCTTTTCACAGAGCTTTTATACTTTAGCTTTCAAAAAGCTTGGCAGTTGTGGTGTGTGCGTTCAAATGGTAGAGAGAAAGAGAGAGCTGCTATCTCTGCAGCTGTAGAAACATCTGTGCCCTCGCTCTTCCCCGGGGAAACTCCCCAGTGACTTAAATTAACACAAATTGGTGTTAGGAAGCCAACTGACCGACCGCCGTAGCAGCAGGGTGATTTAAAAACAAACAAACAAAGTTGGCTGAAAAATGTGTAACTTTGGAAGGTATTCAGAAAGCTATTTTTATGTATTTATGTATTAATCAACGGTAGAGCACGAAGTAGCTGCTTGTCTGTGTGGTAGGAATAAAGAATAATGCTGAAGGACTATATTCTTCTTCATTAGAAGGTTCCTACTTTCTTTGCTATCTCCATCTCTATCTTCATGTCCACATCCATCTCCATCTCTCCACCTCCCCATTTCTCCATCTCTATCTTTAGCTGCATGTCCATCTGTCATCTTCACCTCCCCATTTCTCTTTCTCTCTATCTCCATTTCCATCTCCTGCTCTCCAGCTTTATCCCCATCTCTCCATTTCTCATTCTTTCTCTTTATCTCCTTGTTCATATCTCCATCTGTTCATCTTCATCTCCCCGTTTTTCTATCTTTGTTGATGTCCATCTCCATGTCCATCTCTCTATCTCCATGTCCATCTCTCCATCTCTATGTCCATCTCCATCTCTCCATCTCTCTCTTTCTCTCTATCTCCATGTCCATCTCTCCATCTTCATCTCCCCATTTCTCTCTCTTTATGTCTATGTCCATCTCCATGTCCATCTCTCCATCTCTCTTTCTTTCTATCTCTATCTCTCCATCTCCATGTCCATCTCTTCATCTCCCCATCTCTCCTTTTCCATCTCCGTCTCCATCTCCTCATCTCCCCCCCTTCTCTCCATCTTCATGTCCATGTCCATCTCTCCATCTCTAAATCCATGTCCGTGTCCATCTCTCCATCTTCATCTCACAGTCTCTCCATCTCTATCTCCGTGTCCACCTCTTCATCTTCCTCTCCCCATCTCCATCTCCATCTCCAACGCTCCATCATCTCCGTATCCAAAGTAAGGCCCTGTAGACCATTTACTATATAAATTACATTCAATAGTCCATTTGCTTGGCCGATTCTTCCAAACACTTCCCTTCTCCCTTGTGGAATGAGCTTTGAACATTTTATTATCTGGAAGAAGATCAGCTAGAGATTATGGTGTCAGCTCTTCAAGGCAGCCCAAGTCAAGCATGACTGATGTCTGTCTTTGTGTATATCTGTGTGTGTGTGTGTATTTCTACACAGGAAGTGTAGATGCAACACCCACTGGAGAACGCTTCCTCAATTTCCTGGCACAGTTGTTTTAGTGATGAGCGTGTCAGCCCATTTCTGATTAAACACTTCTGTGATTTCTGAACCACAACTCAGAATGAACCTCTACCAGAACGAAGCAGAAGTCGGCCCGATGACATCCTGCAGCCCCGGGAAAGCATCAAAGCTTACAGGAAGCAAGTAGATCCCACCAAGGAACGACCAGATCAACCAGAAACTCCTTCAGCACCAGGAGGTCAACTGGACATTGGACGACCAGCAGAGAAAGAGAAAGTCTTAGTAAGTCTTGAGTTCATCCTACTTCAGATGGTTGGCTTGTCTTTCGTTCCAAGATAGGGGAGAGTAGGTAGGAAGAGCGGGTGGATTCCTGCTCTGGATCCCCTTCCTTCCCTTCTCCAAATTAAGGATCAGGCTCTATTCGATGGAAGAGACACACAAAATTATCTCTGGGCTATGGGAAGGTTCTTGAGCAAGTTGGCGAAAAGGTTGTTGGCATCGTGTTCTCCCTTTTCAAAGGGGGAGACCCACAAAACGACAAGGAGGGATCAAAAATTCTCAGGCTAAGTTGAACCGTTATGTAAACATGGAATAGAGTGGAGTGGTGGAATGGAATGGAATGGAATAGAATAGGAAATAGAATAACAAATGGAATAAGAAATGGAATAGAGCTGAATAGAAACTAAAATATAGAATAGAATAGAATAGGAATAGAATAGAATAGAGCAGAATAGAGACTAAAATATAGACTAGAATAAGAAATAGAATAATAAATAGAATAGAGCAGAATAGATACTAAAATAAAGAATACAATAGAATAGAATAGAGCAGAATAGAGACTAAAATATAGACTAGAATAAGAAAGAATAAGAAATAGAATAATAAATAGAATAGAGCAGAATAGATACTAAAATAAAGAATAGAATAGAATAGAGCAGAATAGAGACTAAAATATAGACTAGAATAAGAAAGAATAAGAAATAGAATAATAAATAGAACAGAGCAGAATAGAGACTAAAATATAGAATAGAACAGAGCAGAATAAAGAGTAAAATATAGAATAGAGTAGAATAGAGCAGAATAGAGACTAAAATATAGACTAGAATAAGAAATAGAATAAGAAATAGAATAGAACAGAATAGATACTAAAATATAGAATAGAATAGAATAGAATAGAATAGAATAGAGCAGAATAGATACTAAAATATAGGCTGGAATAAGAAAGAATAAGAAATAGAATAATAAATAGAACAGAGCAGAATAGAGACTAAAATATGGAATAGAATAGAGCAGAATAGAGACTAAAATATAGAATAGAAAAGAATAGAATAGAATAAGAGATAGAATAGAAATAGAATAAGAAATAAAATAGAGCAGAACAGAGAGTAAATATAGAATAGAATAGAATAGAATAAGAAATAGATTAGAAAAGAATAAGAAATAGAATAACAAATAGAATAGAGCAGAATAGAGAGTAAATATATAGAATAGAATAGGATAATTGAACAGAATAGAACAGAACAGAACAGAATAGGAATTTAGAATAGAATATAATTTAGGATAGGGTAGGATAACAGAGTTGGAAGGGACCTTGGAGATCTTCTAGTCCAACCCCCTGCTTCGGCAGGAAACCCTAAACAATATCAGTGAAACGAATAACTCTCAAAGCTTCAAAAAGTACAGGCCAAAGACTTCTAAATTGGGAGGAAAATGCCTAGGATTTAAAGATGGGGTGGACCTATCTATGCTGTGCGCAATCCCTCTGGAAGAGAAAGAACATTTCCATATAAAGATAGAGTTACGACTACAAGGGAGCCTTCCCATCACGGTCGTAACTTGTGACAGCCTGGTTGCCCAGCACTCAATATGCAGTCGCGTAAACGGAGGGCAGGACGAAGGTCAGAACTTCGAACCGTGATGGGACTGGCCGTAAGTTGAGAGCTGCCTGTGTACGATTTCTTTGAGATCTGAAATAAAGCAGCTATTCTAACCATGTTAAACCGGTGAAAACATACGATGAACAGTTGCAGGAACAGGGCCTGGCTAGTTTAGGGAAGAGAAGGACCAGGGGAGACAGGAGAGCATCTTCCAATATTTGAGGGGCTGCCACAGAGAGGAGGAAGGGGGTCAAGCTATTCTCCAAAGCACCCGAAGGCCAGACAAGGAATAATGGATGGAAACCGAACAAGGAGAGATTCAACCTGGAAATAAGGAGGAATTTCCTGGCAGTGAGAACAGTCAATTGATGGAACAGAAGTTGCCTTCAGAAGTTGTGGGAGCTTCATCCCTGGAGACTTTCAAGAAGAGACTAGACTGCCCTTGGTCAGAAATGGCGAAGGGTCTCCTGCTTGGGAATGGGGTTGGGCTAGATGACCTCCAAGCTCCCTTCCAACTCGTGTTAGATCCGTTAGATCGTGGGTGCAGAGACCCACTTTGGGTAGCAGTTCTTGAGACGCAAAACGCTTGTGAGGTCCCACCAAAGACAATTCATCCCATTTTCCTTTACAGCCCCCCTTTGTGAGGCTGAGGAGATTGAAGGAAGACCCTTCCCCACATCCAGAGAGGGGAAAGGAGGTAACGGAGTGGGGGCAACAGGACTGGTGAAGATCCAAATTTGTTTGCACCACCTTTCTGAAGACAGATTGTCCATTCCGCTGCCAATCACACCTTGTGTCACCTTGTGGTGGGCTCCCTTAGGAACTGGGACAAATTAAATCACCCCCTCCCCAGAAGGCATCAGACACAGATCCAATATTGGTCCAATCTTTGTTTATTAGCATTTTTTAAAAAAATCAAAAATCTTAAGATCGCCTCGAAGCAAGAATTTCTGTCTCTCTAACCAACACGGTTATGCCCGGTTTTACCTTCTTGCTACAGTTCTTTAGCAAATTGTTGCGGATATTAAGTGAATCACACAGTCATTAAGCAACGACTTGCCGGAAGCCTCCTTCGAATTTTGGAGAGGGAGGTGAGGGAATTTGCCCGCACTTTCTTTAAAAAAAGCGACTTTTGCAGCCGATAATTTAGATGCGGATATTTGGCCATTAAACAAGTTTCCTAAAATAGGGGATGGGTTAGTCTTTTCAATAAGCAAATGGGTTAGAACTGTATTTTCCTCCAATCAGGATTAACCGCTTCTGGACAAGCCAGGATATTAAGTGGTTTCCAAGCATTGTTTGTTATTCGACTGAAAAATTAGACCAGTTTTGGACCCCTATCAAACCACTAACCATGGTTTGCAAGCTACCTCTGTTGGTTTACCCAACCCAAATTCAATATTTTAGAAGACCATATCTCAACCACCTTCTTGGTCATGGATGATGGTGTGGTAGGTTGGTTTGCCCAAAGGAAGAAGTCCAGTAAGTTCTCCTTTCCCTCGATCCATAGTTAGACACTCCGAATATTCAGTGGGAAGTGGTGAAGGACCGACAGTCACGACTTCAAGTCTTGGACACCTCAAAACCACAAAGCGGTAAAGTTGGACATCCAGAAGACACAACCACACCCAGCCTGCGAAGGCCAGTTGAAACCCGGAGGGAGCCAAGACAGGAGACCTGGACGGAAATCACCCCAAGAATCAAGGTGCCCCCAATGAAGAAGATGGAGACCACCACCAAGTTACCACGTAAATTTTCACCAGCAAAAGAAGACGGACGGAAATGGTTCAAGGTATATTGTGGCTCTTTGCTGTCCTGAATTGTATAATCTTCAATTCCCTTTCTCGGTGGCAATATGTCTAAGTCCTGGGAGCCCTTCCAACTCTGAAAAAACTATGGGGGACCCCAAAGATGGTGGCTAAGACGCTGAGATTGTCGATCAGAAAGGTCAGCAGTTTGGCGGTTTGAATCCCTAGCGCCGCGTAACGGAGTGAGCTCCCGTGACTTGTCTCAGCTTCTGCCAACCTAGCAGTTCGAAAGCGGGTAAAAAATGCAAGTAGACAAATAGGAACCACCTTTGGTGGGAAGGGAACAGCGTTACGTGCGGCTTCGGGAGTTGAGTCTTGCCGGCCACCTGATCACAGAGACGTCTTCGGACAGCGCTGGCTCTTCGGCTATGAAATGGAGATGAGCATCGTTCCCTACAGTCGGGAACGACTAGCACATATGTGACAGGGGAACATTTACCTTTACCTTCACCAAAGATGGTTGTATGGGTAATATTTATCAGGATTTCCCATATTAAAAAAATTAAAATGGATAAATTTGTGGAATATTGATGGATTAATTCACAAGGCAGTTGCAAACATGGCTAGCTGGGGTATTCTGGGAGTTGAAGTCTGCTCATCTTAAAGAATGCTGGTGGGGAATTCTGGGAGTTAAAATCCACCCATCTTAAAGCATGCTGGCTGGGGGATTCTGGGAGTTGAAATCCACCCAACTTAAAGCATGCCAGCTGGGGGATTCTGGGAGTTGAAATCCACCCATCTTAAAGCATGCCAGCTGGGGGATTCTGGGAGTTGAAGTCAACCCATCTTAAAGAATGCCGGGTAGGCAATTCTGGGAGTTGAAGTCCATTCATCTTAAAGTGATCAACTTCGAAAAAAGCGCTGTACAAAATCAACCTCTCTTGTCTTCCCTCATGTTTTCTCCTTAGTTCTCCAGGTTCTCTTGGTCTTCTCTCTGTTTCCTTCTCTTCTTCCTCCTCCTGATCCTTACCTGCTGGCTCGTATGGAATCACGGAGTGTCCACGTCCCTCGTGCTCGGAAACATCTCTTTAATGTGGAAAAAGTTGACAATGCTGTGGAACGAGGTGGAAGAATGCAGCGCGCAGTGCAGGCAAGTTATCTCCGTTTATTTTATATGCCCGGAAACCTCCTCCAGATGTTGGTTCCCAAGCCTGGGTCAACCCCATCGCTGCGGACTCCCTTGGTTTTAATTCTCCTTTCTCTCCTTCTCAGCCTGGTGCTTCTGGAGAGCATCCCAGACACCTTACAGTATCCGCCTCCGAATCCTCAAAATCCCACCACTTACGAAGGGTGGATGAACCTCCTCTCGGAAGCCAATAGCGTGGTGGAAATTGGAGCTTTCTACTTTACCCTCCGAGACTCCGATTTACAAATGGAAGATGCTTCTGCGAAGCCGGTCAGTTTGTGGTTGGGGACGACGCAGAGGTGAAAGGATCCACTCTAGATCTCTTCTATAACTCTAAGGCTTGTGTCAGGAAGTGGGGGATAGAATAAGAAGAGAAGAGAAGAGAAGAAAAATGGAGAAGAATGGAAACAGGAATGGAATGGAATGGATGGAATAAGAGAAGAGAATAGAATAAAATAGAAGAGAAGAGAAAAAGAAAGAGAAGAGAAATAGAGAAGAGAAGGCGAAGAGAAATAGAATAGAAATAGAAATAGAATGGAATGGATGGAAGAATGGAAGAGAAGAGAAGAGAAATAGAATAGAAATACAAATAGAAATAGAATAGAATGGATGGAATAATAGAAGAGAAGAGAAATAGAAATAGAATAGAAATAGAATAGAAATAGAATAGAAATAGAATAGAAATAGAAATAATAGAATAAAAATAGAATAGAAATAGAATAGAAATAGAAATAGAATAGAAATAGAATAGAAATAGAATAGGAATAGAAATAGAAATAGAATAGAAATAGAATAGAAATAGAAATAGAAATAGAATAGAAATAGAATAGAAATAGAATAGAAATAGAATAGAAATAGAAATAATAGAATAAAAATAGAATAGAAATAGAAAAAGAAATAGAATAGAAATAGAATAGAAATAGAATAGAAATAGAATAGAAATAGAATAGAAATAGAATAGAAATAGAATAGAAATAGAATAGAAATAGAATAGAAATAGAATAGAAATAGAAATAGAATGGTTTGATCGAAGAATAGAAAAGAATAGAATAGAATAGAATAGAATAGAATAGAATAACAGAACTGGGACCTTTGAGGTCTTCTAGTCCAACCTCCTGCTCAGGCAGGAAACTCTATACCAGCATGGTGATTCACTTAATGACCAGAGGCAAAAAAGGGGGTAAAATTGGGTGTTTGTCCCATGATGTCTCACTTAACAACTATGCTGCTTAATAATGAATTTTCCAAATCTCTTTTGTGGCCATAAGTCGAGGACTTCCTTGAAGTTGAGTCCAACCAGACTCCAAGAGTTATTTAAGACGGAGAATTGAGCTGTATGAATGAATGCCAGAATGGGCTCAGCCGGCATCCTCTAATCTTGGACCAAGTCCCACAAGAGTTGTTGTCTTGTGTCACTAAGCAGGGCCAGGAGGTGTTCAATATGCTACGCAGCCTGCCTTCCCGGGGGGTGAAGTTGGAGATTGCGGTGAATAGCCCTCAAGCCTCCGAACCCTCAAGCCTCCGAAGATGACACTGATGAATTGACTCGTGACGGTAATGTATCTGTAAGGAAATAACAGAATAATAGAGTTGGAAGGGACCTTGGAGGTCTTCTAGTCCAACCCCCTGCTCAAGCAGGAAGCCCTATAGATGTTAGTTAATGTTAGGCATAGCATCCAAAATAAAATCAGAGTCCGAGGCACATCTGGGAAACCCAGTTTTCCCCACCCAGTGGAAAGTTCAAGATCTTGCCCCCACCCCCACAAGTCCATCCCATGGTCCAATCTCCCACTACCACGCTGGCAGCTTCCACCCATCCACTTCCGGTCAGGTGCAGAGGTGCAAAGACAAAGGATGACCTTGTCTTTCTAGAAAGAATGTTGTTATGGCTACCTATCATCGAACTCCGTGCAATTCCCCTCTCCCATTTTCCCACCATAGAAAACGCATAATAGAATAATAGAAAGCGTGGCAGGCCGAAGATCCAAAATGGCTGCAGGCCTGATAATTGTTAGGCATGGGAAGAAAATCAAGCGTGTTTGATAGCGCCAGCTGTAAAGAGAGTTTTGTTTACATCTCGCTCTCCAGGCGCCGACGTGCGATATGTGAAGATGAAGGAATTGACGGGCGGGATTGTGCACACCAAATTGTGGGTCGTGGATCGGAAGCACCTCTACATTGGCAGCGCCAACATGGACTGGCGTTCCCTTACTCAGGTATCTCCTTTGGGGCAGGCGTGAAAAGAGGCACCGGCGCTTCAGACTTACAACCATTTGCTTAAGGACTGTTCAGACACGGCAATCTTTTAAATGGTGTGACGGTTATCGAGTACTTGTGTGTTGTGGCCTGACGGACGATGGCCCCTTCAGCAGCCAAATCAGATGAGGAGGAAGGCGTGGGAGTGAGGGTCAGCATCAAGGCAACCCGAGAGCTCCGAGGGGGAAGAGGGAATGGGGCTGGCGGAGAGAGAGAGAGAGAGAGACAGCAGCGGAATTTGGGCTGTCCGTAAGATGGAGAATAAACAGCTCCCAGGTCTGGAGGTGGCTGATGAGGAAGAGGAGGAACAGCTGGGCCCAGTGCCTGATGTGAGGATGTGCAGAAGGCAGAGGAGAGGAAAACAGTGGAAATCTATGGGCCGGTCCTTGGGACGGAAGAGCTATCACTGCTAGTGAAACCCCACCCTAGCTCTGGAGATAAAAGGCAGGGGGCGGAGATAAATAGATGTGGCAGACAATTATTGATCTCCCAGACGGACGGACAGAATTGTTAGCCTGAGGTGAGAGAGAAACTTTTTGGCGGGGTTGCTGGCGCTCTTAATAAAGGACTCATTGAGTTCACTTCAGTGGGTTTGCCGTATTTGGGGAGCTGGGTCAGAACACCGAGTCACGATTGAGTTGCCGCCGAGATGATCCGACTTCCACTTTCCTCCGCTTGCCCGATTTTCCCCAAATCATGTGGGTAATCCTGGACTTACAGGCGTTCATTTAGTGACGGCTTGAAGAATGCTGCAATGGTTGCGGGCTGCGAAAAGCGGACCTCAGTCTCTTGTTTCAGTGCCGTCCTAGCTTGGAACGGTCACTCAATGAACCGTTGTAAGTCCGAGGACTCCCCGTGTCTGTGTTAAGTATGAGCAAGCCGTGAGCTGCAGCGGCCAAAAAAGCCAACCCAATCCCAGGCTGCGTCAATGGAGGTATAGAATCAGGATTGTGAGAAGTGTTAGGGCCGCGTTGCACTGCTCTGGCGAAAACACACTTGGGGTACAACCCCCGGAGGGATTCCCTTAACAACGGGGCCAGGAACGGTTGTAAAACGGGGCAAAGCTCGCTTAACAGAGGCCTCGCTTAGCCACAAAAATCAGTGGTTGTAAGTGAGGGAATCCACTCTTCAGATCTTCTTTTGGAGATCACAGCCCCTGAAGAAGTAAATCTGGGGATCTCCCAGGAAGTTGTTCACAGCACGGATCGTTTTTTCCCCCTCCTTAGGTGAAGGAGCTGGGAATCGCGCTCTACAATTGTAGCTGCCTGGCTCAGGATCTCCACCGGATCTTTGCCATGTACCGGATCTTGGGCAAAGAGGGAGCATCCTTGCCCACCACCTGGCCCAGGGATCTGGCAGCCAAATCCAGCCAGGAGGAACCTCGGACGGTTCAACTGAACGGGGTAGAGGCCCAGGTCTACATTTCCGTAAGTTTGTTTGTGTGAACACGACAACGACAATGGTGTAAGATCCTGTAGGTGTGTGTGCTTCGTTGCTAGATCTCCCCGTCCGTTGTGTCCATTATGGCAGCTGGAAACCCCACATCTGGAGGACAGGGTGGGGGTGGGGGGGAGGGGAGATCAGATTGGGAAGGAAGAAGTAGCGTGAGTTGACAATTCCCTACCACAATAGAGTTGGAAAGGACCTTGGAGGTCATCCAATCCAACCCGCTGCTCAGGCATTTCGGAGAAAGGGTTGTCCAATTTCTTTTTGAAAATCTTCCAGTGATGGAGAAGGAAGGAAGGAGGGAGGGAAGGAGGGAAGGAAGGAAGGAGGGAAGGAAGGAAGAAAGGAAGGAAGGAAGGAGGGAGGGAGGGAGGGAGGGAAGGAAGGAAGGAAGGAGGGAAGGAAGGAAGGAAGGAAGGAAGGAGGGAAGGAAGGAAGGAAGGAAGGAAGGAGGGAAGGAAGGAAGGAAGGGATCCTGGTTCTGTTGTTTACACTTTATAATTCAGTTCTTTTGGACTGCAGAGCTCCCCGCCAGCTCTTTGCTCCACCGGCCGGACGTCTGACCTCACCGCCATTCTGAGCACGATTGGAGACGCTCAAGAATTCATCTACATTTCTGTGATGGATTACGAGCCGCAGTGCATATACTGTAAACCAAAAAGGTGATCTAATTTCCTTTGTTCCTTTCCTCCCCACCAACCTCCCTCCCTTCCACCTGCTTAATTTTTCCTTCCTTCCTTCCTTCCTTCCTTCCTTCCTTCCTTCCTTCCTTCCTTCCTTCCTTCCTTCCTTCCCTTCCCTCCCTCCCTCCTTCCCTCCCTCCCTCTCTCCCTCCCTTCCTCCCTTCCTGCAATTCCTGGCCACTTCTCCATCCAGGTCCCCTCTCTAACACTCTGCACCCGCTTTCCTTTTCAAGATTGTGGCCTGTCATTGATGAGGCCTTACGGAGCGCAGCCTGCGATAAAGGAGTGACGGTGCGTCTTCTCATCAGCTGTTGGCCACATTCGAGGCAAACCATGTTTGTTTTCCTGGAGTCGCTCACGGTCCTGAGAAGGAAACCTCTCCACTGCCCCATCGAAGTGGTGAGTCTTCCCTAACCCTTTTCCTACTAATTCAACCCATAGGGTTGGAAACTATAAAACGGTGGAATGAGGGAGAGAAGGAGGGAGGGAGAGAGGGAGGGAGGCAGGGACAAAGAGGAGGAGGGGAAGAGGGAGAGGGGGGGAGAAATGGAGAGAGAGAGGGGGAGGGAGAAGGAATGAGGAAGAGAGGAACAGAGAGAGAGGAGGGAGAGAGGGAGAGGGAGAGAGAGAGGGAGAGAGAAAAAGAGAGAGAAAAAGGAAGAGAGAGGAAGAGGGAGAGAGGGAAAGAGGGAGAGAGGGAAAGAGGGAATGAGGAAGAGAGGGACAGAGAGAGAGAGGAGGGAGAGAAAGAGGGGGGAAGAGGGAGGAAGAGGGAGAGGGGGGGAGATATGAAGAGAGGGGGAGAGAGAGGGAGGGAGAGAGAGAGGCAGAGATAGAGAGAGAGGAAGAGAGATGCATTTAATTCTTCGCTTCTCCTTTTCAGAAACCCTTTGTGGTCCCCACAGAAGGGAGAGAAATCCCTTAAAAAGAGAGAGAGGGAGGGAGAGAGAGAGAAAGAGGGAGAGAAAGAGACAGAGAGAGGGTGAAAGAGAGAGGGAGAGGGACAGAGGGACAAAGAGAGGGGAACAGAGAGAGACAGAGAGGGAGAGAGATGGGTGAGAGTCAGAGACAGAGAGGGAGAGAGGGGGAGAGGGAGAGAAAGGGAGAGAAAGGGAGAAAGAGGGAGGGAGGGAAAGAGGGAGAGAGAGAAAGAGGGAAAGACGGCGGGGGAGAAAGAGGAAGAGAGAGAGGGGGGGAAAGAGAGATGCATCTAATTCTTTGCTTCTCCTTTTCAGAAACTCTTTGTGGTCCCCACCGAAGGGAGAGAAATCCCTTTTGCCCACGTTAACCACAACAAATACATGGTGACAGACCGAGTGGCGTATGTCGGTACGTAGCTCCCGTTGGATTGGACTAACAGAATAACAAGAGATGGAAGGGAGCTGGGAAGGTCTTCTAGTCCAACCCCTGCTCAAGCAGGCGAGTTTCTGCCCCATTTTACGACCTTCCTCGCCCCCTCATGCATTGAAATGTAGGATCCCCAGGTATCACACGCCATGAGATGCATAAAGTAAAAAAATAAAACAACTTGGGAAAACGAAATAAAACAAGCGGCTTTTCTTCTTTTATGTCTCCGCCTGCAGGGACGTCTAACTGGTCTGAAGATTACTTTCTCCGCACTGCCGGAGTTGGGCTGGTCGTTAACCAGAGCGACGTTGCCCCCGAAGCCCAAAGTTACACATTGCGACAACAGCTGGTGGATGTTTTCCTACGGGATTGGGAATCGCAGTACACCGTCCCACTCGATAACCACTCGAAATGTATGGTGAAATTAAGGGAGTGAAGGGTCTCGCTTGAAGCGCAGGCCCAAAGGCTGGGCTCACTCCATTTCTCAGTCCACGAGGACCTTCCCGTGGTTTGGATGCTCTCGGAGTGCCCCAAAGGTGCTTTTTTTCCCCCCCAAGAGGCTCTTGGTCTGCTTTTAGGAAAATGTCCGGCTGCTTTTGCATTTTTAAAGATCTGGCCTCCCCTGGGTTCGTAAGCTCTCATCGGAGCAGAGGAGGAAACGCTATTGCTGATGAATCGTTCTAGGCTTTGAGAAGCTCCAACAGCTGAAGGACTACGTTACAGACAGATCATCATGGAGAAAAATCTAGCTATATGGTCACTATATGGACAATTTGATGGACTTCCCTCCCTTCTTCATCCATCCATCTATCATCCATCCATCCATCCACCAATCTAGTCTCTGTCATCCATCCATCATCTATCCATCCTTCATCCATCCATCCATCATACATTAATCCATCCATCAATTCATTATCTATCATCTATCCATCCATCCATCCATCATCCATTAATCCATACATCCACCCATCCATTCATCATCCTCCATTATCTATCTATCTATCTATCTATCTATCTATCTATCTATCTATCTATCTATCTATCTATCTATCTATCATCTATCTATCTATCTATCTATCTATCTATCTATCTATCTATCTATCTCCATCCATCCATCCATCCATCCATCCATCAATACAATAATACAATACAATACAATACAATACAATAGTAGAGTTGGAAGGGATATTGGAGGTCTTCTAGTCCAACCCCCTGCCTAGGCAGGAAACCCTATACCGTTTCAGACAAATGGCTCTCCAACATCTTCTTAAAGACTTCCAATGTTGGGGCATTCAAAACTTCTGGAGGCAACTTCTGTTCCACTGATTAATTGTTCTCACTGTCAGGAAGTTTCTCCTCAGTTCTAAGTTGCTTCTCTCCTTGATTAGTTTCCACCCATTGCTTCTTGTTCTGCCCTCAGGTGCCTTGGAGAATAGCTTGACTGCCTCTTCTTTGGGGCAACCCCTGAGATATTGGAACAATGCTATCATGTCTCCCCTAGTCCTTCTTTCTCTTAAGCTAAACATACGCAGTTCCTGCAACCGTTCTTCATATGTTTTAGTCTCCAGTCCCCTAATCATCTTTGTTGCTCTTCTCTGCACTCTTTCTAGATAATAATCTATCCATCCATCCCATCCACCCATCCATCCATTCTTTGTCATACATACATCCATTATCCTCCATTATCTATCTATCTACCTATCTACCTACCTACCTACCTACCTACCTACCTACCTATCTCCATCCTTCCATCCATCCATCCATCTGAGAATCATAGTGTCATAATCCAGTGGGAATCTCTGGTCCATCTCTGGTCCTTCAGGTGTGTCCATTGGCTAATGGTGAAGAACTCTGGAAGCCTATAAAGAGAGGAAAATACTGCCAACCTTGCTTTCCAAGGATTAAAATCCTGCTCTTTGTGATCTTCTTCTTGCCCTGAAAATATATTCTTTAAATTAAGTATTTCCTTTTGAAACTTGAAAGAGCCGCATCTGATTTCCTGCTCTGAAAATGTGTCATGTTGCCACCTGCATAGAACAACCTGCCTATATCTGGACTGCACTAATGTGCATGACCACAAGAGGGCAGCAAAAGAATCCCAGTGGTTTTAAAACCTCTCTCTGCTGACCTCTCGTGGTTGTCTCTGATTCATGCACCCTGAAAATGATAATCCGTTTTATTTCTTACTGCCAACATTTTTTGAAATTTTTGTTATGGAAACTCAGGGATTGTGTTATAAATGGGAATGACATGCCTTAATCTGAATGTGCTATAAGCAGTTTGAAAAGACATCGCTTGGCAGAGTTTATTTTTGATAAATGAAATGATTTTTATAATAAACAAGTTTGTTGTTTATCTGCGTTCTTTTGGTATCTCGTTTAAACTTAATTCCGAGCCGGTTTAGGTGGTGAGTATTATCATTGCTTTTTACATCCAATCCACCAAGTAAATCTGTCTGGATTTGGTATTGAGTTTTGATTTACTAGTTCCTGCTGATAAATCTACAATTATGATAATATTATAGAGTAGTATCCAACATTCAAGGTTCTTTTTTAAATGAGGGTATTACAGGAGATCCCCAAACACGCCATCTCAACAAAACTTCAAATTCTTCATAGACGTCTCCGTGGTCATGTGGCCGGCATGACTCAACGCCAAAGGTGCACGGAACGCTCTTCCCTTCCCACCAAAGGTGGCTCCTATTTTCCTACTTGCATTTTTTACGTGCTTTCGAACGGCTAGGTTGGCAGAAGCTGGGACAAGGGAGCTCAGAGAACAACAGAACAAGAGTGTCATAAGAGTTAGGGTTAGCACGTTGGCGATTCCATCCCCCTAAAAATCAAACCAGAATTGGAAAGGACCTTGGAGGTCTTCTAGTCCAACCCGCTGTTTGGCACAAATGTTTGTCCAATCTCTTGTTGAAAACCTTCCAGTGATGGGGAAGGAAGGATAGAAAAATATTTTGAGGAAGGAAGGAAGGAAGGAAAAAATAGCAGAATAAGAGCTAGAAGGGGCCTTGGAGGTCATCTAGTCCAACCCCGTTTAAGCAGGAGACCCTATACCGTTTGGGACAAATGGTTGTCGAATGATCTCTTGTTGAAAACCTTCCAGTGACGGGGAAGGAAGGAAGGAAGGAAGGATGGATAGAAAAATATTTTGAAGAAGGAAGGCAGGAAAAAATAGCAGAATAAGAGCTGGAAGGGACCTTGGAGGTCATCTAGTCCAACCCCGTTTCAGCAGGAGACCCTATACCGTTTGGGACAAATGGTTGTCCGTTCAGCCCTTTTTTTCCATTTGGGGGGGAGGTCCCTAAATTTCATGGCCCAAAAGGGGGAGGAGATCCCCTCCCCTTTGTCTTGATTGAAAATAAACCCAGAAATGGCTATATATACATATATATACACTGGGCTGCACTGCTGGCGCGCCTGTGCAGTGGAGCCAACGACGGCTCCTCCCCTGTTCTTCTTTTCGCGAGCTGGGGCGCCTGTTCCTTTAAGGCGCTTTGGAACGCCCGGAGCGTCTCAGCCAATCAGCGGAGAGGAACGCTGCAACATTTTCCCCCCGCGCGCGCTGGGGGGGGGAAGCCGAACGTTCCATCCGGTGGGCGAAGAGCTCCTGCTCGGGAGGATGTTTTATCACGTGAGTTTACGGGGGTCGTGGGGATGTGCGGGACGCGTGCAGGGCGGCTCCTGCGGCGGGAGGCGTTCCGAAAAAAGCCGGTTGGCCAGCTCGCGTGTCTTTATCGCGGGCCCCAAAGCGCTTTTTTCCCTCCCCGTGTTCGCCAACACGTTAATGTGAATTCAGCTTTTTCTATGCAAGTACATTATATAGAGTATATAAAGTTTTTTAAAGAAAAAAATCCCACCAGATTCTGGGCTGTTTCTGGCCCGGAAATCGCCTTTTGGATTAAAAAAGCTAAGGGTATGTGGTTTGTTTTCATCCTAATTTATTGGGTAAACCACGATGCTGGAGTAGTAGCAGAAGGAAGATTCAGGGATTAAAGTAGTGGTAGTAGTAGTAGGAGGAGGAGTAGCAGCGGAAGCTCGGGGTGTGAGGTTGCACCTGTGTGCGACTGTAGGAAAAAAAACGGGTTGGGTTTTGTTGTTAGGTTGGAATGTAATAATAATTTGAGATGTTAAGGTAATAATAATAATAATGATAATGATAATGATACCGGTAATAATAATAATAATGATGATAATCCTAGGTCCCTAGGTGGGGCCGGACTAGTAATCAATGCCAAATCCGGCGAAACAAATGGCCGCTGTGACTTAATTGCATAATATTAATATTGATAATAATAACATTAATGATGATGATGATGATGATGATAATAGTGTGACTTTTAGTAGCGCCTGCAGCGCAACAGAAGAAAAAGGAGGAAGGAGAAAACGCAGAGTAGAAAGATTTGCAAATAGAAGAAGGACTAGAAGCAATAGAAAGCAAAGATAGTCCCAGTAAAATCAATCCATCTCTCTCTGCATCTTTGCGCTTAGATCTCCTTGGAGCATGAAATCCTGTTGCACCCTCGTTACTTTGGACCCAATCTTCTCAACACCGTGAAGCAGAAGCTTTTCACTGAGGTGGAAGGGACCTGCACCGGCAAGTAAGAAGAAGGGGATGAGCATCCATTTATCGGGGAAGTTGGGTGGTCTGTGCCAGTAGCGGATAGCATGAAAATAAGGAAAAAGCAGTTTATGCGTCAAAACAATTTTTCTTAATTGCTTTCCGAGAAGTTGGCACAGGATGGAATCTGTTTGATATTTATTGGGGGGTTTTATCCTGCCTTTCTTACTTGATAAATAACTCAAGGGGTCAAACGTAGTTAACACTCCTTTCTCCTCCTATTTTCCCCACAATAACAACAAAGTCACCCAGCCGGCTTTCATGCCTAAAGTGGGACTAGAACTCCCAATCTCCTAGTGACTGGCTCAAAATCACCCATCTGGCTTTCATGCCTAATGCTGGACTAGAATTCCCAGTCTCTTGGTGATGGGTCCAATCATATCTAGCTGGTTTTCATACTTAAGGCAGGGGCTCAAAGTCACCCAGCCGGCTTTCATGCCTAAAGTGGGACTAGACCTCCCAATCTCCTGGTGATTGGTTCAGTCACCCAGCCAATTTTCATAGTTGAGGCGGGACTAGACCTCCCAATCTCCTGGTGATTGGCTCAGTCACCAGCTAGTTTTCATGCCTAAGATGGAACTAGAACTCTCAATCTCCTGGTGACTGGCTCACAGTCCCCCAGCCAGCTTTCATGCCTAAAGTGGGACTAGAACTCCCGGTCTCCTGTTTTCGAGCCCGATGCTTTAACCATTGTACCCAACTGCTTTCCCTTATCTGAAAATCGCTTGGGGGGGGGGGAGAAAAACAGCCAATAATTCCTGGGGGGGGGGAATTTAAAAAAAGGGGGAATCCGCTTTCATGCAAGTATTCCCTTCCTCACGTCCAGGTATGGCTTCGTCATCGCCGTAACCACAATCGACAACATCGGGGCGGGTGTGATTCAGCCGGGACGCGGCTTCGTCCTTTACCCCGTCAAATACAAAGCCATCGTCTTCCGTCCATTCAAGGGGGAGGTGGTGGACGCCATTGTGACCCAGGTGAATAAGGTAAGGCACCTGCCCAAGACGGTATAAAGAGGCTTTGGAGATCTCTGTGGGGGGAGTTCGCCTTTTGACTTCTGGTTTTGCAACCTAGGTTGGCCTCTTCACCGAGATCGGCCCGATGTCCTGTTTCATATCCCGACATGTGAGTGGACCCGTGGGTTGGGGGTGTGGGAGATGGGGTGGGGTAGAAGTGTGGGCGATTCCATCTGAAACGGGCCAGGGAAGCCAAAGATTTCCCGCTCGGCTGTTGATTCGAGATCCTTGTTCTCTCCGCAGTCGATCCCTTCAGAAATGGAGTACGATACTAACTCCAATCCACCCTGCTACAAGACTGTGGATGAGGTGAGGTTTTTTCCTTCCTGGGGAATTCTGGGAGTTGAAGCCCACCCATCTTAAAGCATGCTGGCTGGGGGATTCTGGGAGTTGAAATTCACCCATCTTAAAGCAAGATGGCTGGGGGATTCTGGGAGTTGACGTCCACCCATCTTAAAGCATGCTGGCTGGGGGATTCTGGGAGTTGAAGTCCACCCCTCTTAAAGCAAGCTGGCTGGGGAATTCTGGGAGTTGAAGCCCACCCATCTTAAAGCATGCTGACTGGGGAATTCTGGGAGTTGAAGCCCACTCCTCTTAAAGTGTGGTTGGGAAAAACTGTTTTAATCACTGCAACATATTAATTCTTATTGTCTTGATATTATTATCTCGGTTTTTTTTTTTTGTTCTCCTAAACCAGGACATTGTAATCCAGCCTGAAGATAATATCCGATTGAAGATTGTGGGGACTAGAGTGGACAAGAACGACATAGTGAGTTGCGTCATTTGAACGCTGACCCTTTCTCAATCTTATTTTGGCCGTACTGGGGGGGGTCTCTCCCGTTTATTCGTCCTCCTGCATATCCAATACAGACGTAGAATTAAATAATGGATGTGTCATATCTGCTGGGGGGAAATCCGCCGAGAAAATGTGGCGAGAAATAAGTTTTGGCCAATATTACTTTCCTCTGTATTAAAATTCATTCCTCTGGCTTCAAAACGGCAGCGCTGGAGAAATGGAGGTTCGGAAAAATCTCAATATTTTGGTTTTGAAGGATTGGCAGTATCGGGTATCTCCAGTATCATGAGGACTGGAAACTTTATTTTGAGAGAAGGGTCCCAGTTCTGGCAGACTCCTTTTTGCATGTAGAAATTGTCTTTTGGGTCTTCCACGACAGAAGGGGACAGAATTCCTGTTCTGGAAATTTGGGATAATATAGGGCCACTTTATAGCAGTTTTAACTAAACCTTCCTTCCTTCCCTATTTCTCTCCTTCTTCTGCCTGCCTGCCTCTCTCTCTCTCTTTCATTCCTTCCCTCTGTCCTTTCCTTTTTCTCACCTTCCTATCTTCTTCCTGCATTCTTGTTGCTCTTCATTTCCTTTCTTCCTCCCTCCCTCTTTCCTTCTCTCTTCGTTTTACTGTCTTGTTTCTCTCTTTCATCCCCTCTCTTTTTATTTTTCTTTCTGCAGTTTGCCATTGGATCCCTGATGGATGACTACCTGGGTACGTATTTTGAATTTCTTGCCATGTCAGTAAACATCCTCCCATTTGGTGAGCCTTCTTTTAAAAAGCGGGGTGGGGTTTGGTGGAAATTGGGACGGAACCAGATCCCAAGTGAAGCAGGTCCAAATCTCCGTCACTAAGCCAGGCAGTTGAATGGGTTTCACCCCCTTTTATAACCTTCCTTGACCTTCTTAAGTGAATCACCGCAGTTGTTAAAAGTCAGTCCCCCGGTGGCTAAGTGAGTCTGATCTCCCCGTTGACTTGGCTTTCCAGAAGGTCCCAAAAGGAGAGCACATCACACCCACACCCACACCCCGGACACTGCAACCGTCATCAATTCATGCCAGTTGCCAAGCCTCTCGGATTTTGACGGGCTGATCACCAAACAACCATTTGGGGCTTACAAAGAAGGACAGTTTCCGAGACGTAAATGTTTCACTTTTGCCTTTGTCTCTCTTCTCCAGGTCTCCTAAACTGAAGGCCCATTTCTCTTCTTCTTGAGTTCTCCTTCAACTCCATGGTCAGTCCTCACTAAAGAAAGGTTTTCGGGGAAAGGTTGATCATTTACAGGGTCTCTAATGAGTTGGGAGTGTTTTTGAAGGTCCGTTGATCTTCCGGTTGTTTCTTGCTGGACCTGAGAGTCTGTGTAAGCTCTTTTTTTCGGACATTAAACATTTTCCTGTTCTCCTTTTTTTGGATGTCCTCCTGTTTCACGTTCCTCCTCCTCCTCTCTCTGTGTTGCACGAAATGACCGACTTTGTTAATATTGCAATTCATGAAATGTATATGCTGCCGGTCTTACTGTGGGGCGAACTCTTAGCGGCTGACAACATCGCAAAACAGCACCGAAAGAATTTTAAAACCTTAAAACGAGGGGTCCTTGGTGCTCTCTGAGCTTGGTGGCTTTCTTGCAGACGTTTCATGACCCAACTAGGTTTAGATTAGATTAACGGAGTTGGAAGGGACCTTGGAGGTCATCTAGTCCAACCCCACCCCCTCAAAGCAGGAGATCCTACACCATTTCTGACCAATGGCAGTCCCATCTCTTCTTCCAGGGATGAAGCTGAGGGGTCTTTGGTGCTCTCTGAGCTTGGTGGCTTCCTTGCAGACATTTCGTGACCCAGCTAGGTAATCTCATCAGTGCTTTTGGTGGATCCTTTTATGATTTATTTCACAGTTAAAACCCTTTTTAACCCTCCAAAATTTAGCCCCTCTCCCTGGCCTAAGACTGGATCCTTTGATGGCATTGAAAGACTTTTTAACCCACTCCTCAATTAGGCCCTCCTTCCTACCCCTAAACTGGATCCTTGTATGATTTATTGCACAGTTAAAACCCTTTTTAACCCACTCCAGAATTTAGCCCCCATTCCTGGCATTAAGACTGGATCCTTTAATGACCTCTTAAGGCATTGAAAGACTTTTTAACCCACTCCTCAATTTGGCCCCCCTTCCTACCCAAAACTGGAACCTTTTATGATTTATTGCAGAGTGAAAACCCTTTTTAACCCTCTCCAAAATTTAGCCCCTCTCCCTGGCCTAAGACTGGATCCTTTGATGGCATTGAAAGACTTTTTAACCCACTCCTCAATTTGGCCCTCCTTCCTACCCCTAAACTGGATCCCTGTATACTCTATTAGGCATAGAGAATCTCATCCACCCATCATCACAGCAAGTAGCTCACTGTTCATCTACCTGCCCGCCTAACACAGGACTTGCACATGGGTGCAAATGGCTAGAGGCAGAGGCTGCAGCCAGATCCCAAAGCCTCTCAGTGGATCCCCCCACAAGGTTCCTAACCAAGATCTGTTTTTTGACCAGTGAGATTCCTCCCAGGGGGAGGTGCACCGTTCCTGGAGGTACTGCAATACCAGGCCGATGCTTGGAGTGGACGGAGCAAGCCCCTATTCCATCTCCCAGTTCCAAAAATCCATTTAATATGTAGTCCTCAAATAGAGGACATATCAGATATTAAACTGATAAGAACAGATACTACACTTGATCTTAGCCAAAAGGCCGAGAAGCGATACTGGACCCAGGCGGATGAGGCCCAGGACTCCCACGCAGAGGATCCTCCAAGTTTCGGGGAGCACGACTGGGTTGCAAAGAGATCCCAAGGGATCAATTCGGCCCAGGGCTTTGTTTCGGCTGGACTGCAACAGAATCTCCCGTGGGGGGATTTGGGGGTAAAAAGGGGGGTTCTCTCGCCCCTCTGTGCGTTTCCCATCATGCCAGCTGGCTGTCCGGGTGGCCATTGGTGGAGCATTTGCATAGAGTGAGTCATCCCCTCCTTCACTCTCCTCCCCTGTCATTCCTCAGCTGGCCGAGGGGGGCTCTAGCACTCCCCCCTCCGCCTGCAAAAGGCACCTGGAGGGCAGAGATGGGCTGGGGTGTGTGTGTCCTCT
This sequence comes from Natrix helvetica, assembly GCF_964273705.1. NCBI lineage: Eukaryota > Metazoa > Chordata > Lepidosauria > Squamata > Natricidae > Natrix > Natrix helvetica. Next base: position 3,937,182 of record NC_138563.1, read on the forward strand.
TCCCCCTTCGTGGCTCTGTGGGGTCTTGAATTACGGAGGGGAATGGGGTTGCGGCAGGATGTGTTTGGGGAGGGAAGAGAAAGGAGGAAGGAGGAGGAAGGAAAAAGAAAGAAAGAAAAAGTAAAAATAGGGAGGGAAGGAAAGAGGGAGGAAGAAAAAAGGAAAGGGAGGGAGAGATGGAAGGGGAGGAAAGATGAGAAGGAAAGACGAGCAGGAAGGAAGGAAAGAAGGGAAGAAAATCCATTTATTCGGCATAATCAGACCAATCTAAAATATTGCATTGCACATCCTCAAGTGGGGGATGCTACGAGTTTCTAATTCAAAGACCAGTCGTCAGTTGCTTTTTTCAGTGCTGTTGTAACTTTGAACCGTCACTAAACGAAAGGGCGTAAGTTGAGGAGGGCCTGTAGGGAATTGGGTCTCAAGTCAGTTTAGTCCTGTGATTCAAAACTAGAAAGTGGGAGGTAGCGAGTTCTAGTCCTGCCTTAGCCGTGAAGGCTGGCTGGGTGACTTGGGAGCCATTCCTCTCAGTTCATTCCACCTCACAAGGTTGTTGTGGGGATAATAGGAAGGAAGGCGTGTTTGATATGTTTACCACCTCTGGTTATTTGTAAAAATAAAAGGCAGGAGACAAATAAAATAATTTTTGCTAATTATAGTATCCATTGATCGGAGTCCTGGCCTAGAGGTGGATCTCTCACCTAACTATCAGGGAGCTGTGGGTTCAATCCTGGGAAGATGCAGATATTTCTCTCTCGGTATGCCGAGAATATATCTGCTGAACAAAACTCCTCACTGGCAACATGTACGGCGTCCGGCCAGTAAATACTAAGCTAGCTCAGTTCAGTTCAGTTGCCCACTCCGCAAGGGATTATGGGGTCTATAAATGACGATGATATAGTATCCATTGAGTGTTAAACAAAAGCTGCTTGCTTTATTCTCCAAGGTGGTCGTTGCGTTGTCCAATAAACCATAAATCAGAATTCGTGGTTTGTCTATGAATCAACTAATACCCCTTCTGTTAAGGCATCAAGGTGCTCATATACTTGCTACATTTTTTACTGTTTTGTGTCATGGAAACAGTACTTTGAATGTGTTTTAATTAATTCAGCAGAAACCCGAGCTTTTCAAATGTACTTTATTATACAGAAATGAAACAGAAAGCAATCTACATACAAGAAAACTCAAGACAATAAAAATCTTAATAAAAATTAAGATTAAATTGGGGCCTTAATCAGGGTTATACACTGAAGAAACTTCGATTCTCAAATTATATTCAATTATTATTAGGTAGCACATAGGTGCTAGTCGTTCCCGACTCAAGGGGGCGCTGCTCATCTCTGTTTCAAAGCCGAAGAGCCAGCGCTGTCCGAAGACATCTCCGTGGTCATGGGGCCGGCATGACTCAATGCTGAAGGCGCACGGAAGGCTGTTCCCTTCCCACCAAAGGTGGCTCCTATTTTTCTACTTGCATTTTTTTACATGCTTTCGAACTGCTAGGTTGGCAGAAGCCGGGACAAGTCACGGGAGCTCACTCCATTATGTAGTGCTAGGGATTCGAACCGTGGACCTTTCTGATCGACAAGCTCAGCGTCTTAGCCACTGAGCCACCACGTCCCTTAACAATTATCAATCATTATTATTATATTAGTAGGTGCCTAATCTAAGTGGTATACAATGCCATCTCTGAGATTTACTGATCTTTTAAAAAAGGACCTCATCACATTTGTTTTTAAAAAATGCAATTATGGGCCACAGCTTTGAATAAAAAAGTACATCTAGGGACAGGCAAAGAAATACATCAAATTAATACACTGCAGATTATTTTTCCGACAGTCTTTTGAAGTCACTTCTGGGTTTCTTTTCCTTTCGTTTGCCGGATCTTCATTTTTCTTGATTTACATATACCTCAATCTTGTCCAAACCTTTGTCAAAAGAAAAGAGAATTAAATTAGCCAAACAGTGACATCCTTCTGATCATCAGCCAGTATTGTTTTATTATTTTGCTCTAAATCACCCATAGCCCCTTAGGGGAAGACAGGCGGTGTAGAAATTTAATAAATAAACATAGAAGGGATGGATAAAATTTGCCTTATAGTCTTTGGCTTACAACTATTTCTTTCAGCGACTGAGGCTGCAACGGCATTGGGAAAAAAAGTGACTTATGACCATTTTTTTCACACTTATGGCTATTGCAGCATCAAAATTCAGACTCCTGCTAATTGAGTCATGTTTGTGACGGTGGCAGGGTTCCGTGATCCCCACTGGCGACCTTCGAACAAACAGTAGAGAAACAGGTTCAAACAGCAGCATCCCCATGAGGAAGGGATGAAAATTCAGACTCTCGGCATCTGACTCATATTTATGATGGCAGCAGTATCCTGGGGTGATGGATTCCCTTTGTGACTGACAAGTCAACCAGGGAGCCAAATTCATTTTACAGAGCTTAACTGATTCCCTTAGCAACAGTGGCAACAAAGGTGGTAAAATGAGACGAAGCTCACAACTGCCTTGCTTAGCAACAGAAATGTGTGGTCGTATGTCGAGGACTACCTGTACGTTAAGGAGGAAGCAGCCATGTCCCAGTGCTTGAGGATAGAACCAGCGGATGGGGAAACTGCTGGCACCGAAGACATGACATTGGGTAGGATTTCTTTACCTCCGTACATTACAGAATCGGGCACAGGAAAACCCGATACTGCCAAGAAAAGGAGGCTTTGATTTTTTTAGGAAGGAGGAAAAAAGAGAAGGGAGAGAAAGAGAGAAAAGAGAATATAATATCCTGCCAAGAAAGGGAGGCTTTGATTTTTCATAAAGATGAAAAAAGGAGAAAGGGAAAAAAGAAAGAGAATGTAACACCCTGCCAAGAAAAGGCGGCTTTGATTTTTTTAGGAAGAAGGAAAAGAGAGAGAGAGAGAGAGAGAGAGAGAGAGGAGAATATAACATCCAGCGAAGAAAAGGAGGCTTTGATTTTTCAGGAAGAAGGAAGAGAGACGAAGGAAGGAAAAGGAAGAAGGGACAGGAAAAAAGGAAAGAATGAAAGGAAGGAAGGTGAAGAAAGAAAAAAGAAGAAAAGGGAAAAGAAAATAAAGTGAAAGAAAGCAAGGAAAAGAAGGGGAAAGGGAAAGAAAAAATGGAAGGAAGAGAAAGGGAAAAGAAAGGGAAAAGATAGAAAGGAAGGAAGGGAGAAAAAGAGAGAAAGACTATTAATTAATAAAGCCGGAAAAAAAGACCAGCTCTCTCCAGAGCAGGGTAAAATCAAGCTCTTGTCTTGAATCCAAAGAGAAGCCCGGAAAAGGAATCCACTCGATCCCTTTGGAAAGAAAAGAAACCTACCTCGCTTTCCTAATCCTCTGCAGGCAGCAACCGTTTCCAAAAGAAAGCCAGCACGCCACGTGGCGCATTCATAAAGACGCCGAGACAGGCACGTTAAGGGAGGAGCCCACCCCAATGCCCGTTCTGATTGGCCGCTTTCTTTGGACCAATCAGGATGTGGCAGCAGCCTCCCCCCCCCGCGCGCGCGCGTCATAGTCATCTGTGTCACGTGATCCGAGGCGCCTACCCGGAAATTAAAACCTAAGGGAAAGAAGTGGGCCACGTGGTTTTCAGCATGGTGGCTCCTTCCGGGAAGATTAACCGGCCGCGGACGGTAATTCTAACATATTTAATATTTTTTTTTTTACAAAAAGTGATTATTGGTTATGGGCCTTGGGTTAGGGGCATTATTTATTCATTTATTTAATTCAAGGGTATTTTTTACTTCTTAAAAAAATTAAAGTGCTTATTATCTATCTATTTTAATTTCTATCTGTTCTTTCCTGCCTTCCTTCTCTATCTGAATTCCTCTCTTCCTTCCTTTCTTCTTTCTGTCTTCCTTTATCTCTCTCTCCTTCCATCCATCCATCTATCATCTATCATACCTCCCTCCCCTATCTATCTATCTATCTATGTGTCATCTATCTATCTATCATCTATCTATCTATCTATCTATCTTACATCTATATATATATATCTTCTGTGTCTCTATCATCTATCTGTCTATCTCTATCTATCTATGTGTCATCTATCTATCATCTATCTATCTATCATCTATCTATCTATCTATCTATCATCTATCTATCCATCTATTATTCTCTCCTATCATCTATCTATCATCTATCTATCTATCTATCTATCTATCTATCTATCTATCTATCATCTATCTATCTATCTATCTTACATCTATATATATCTTCTGTGTCTCTGTCTATCATCTATCTGTCTGTCTATCTATCTATCTGTTTATCATCTATCTATCTTACAACTATGTATATCTTCTGTGTCTCTGTCTATCATCTGTCTGTCCATCCATCCATCCATCCATCTATCTAATCTCTAGATTTTTATCCCAAGTGTGTTTAAACTCAGTTACTGATGACTCTGACCCCCTAACTTCTAGTAGAGGTTAAACACGCTTGGGATAAAGGCATGTTTGATGTGCCCAACTGTCATTTTTCTGCGGTTTATTTTATTTTTATGGCGCTGGCTCCTTGTAAAGGCTTCTTGTTCTCTTGTGTCAGGAGCTGCGGAAAAAACTCTTCAAACGGCGCCGTGTCCTGAGCAAGGAGAAGAGAAAGAAACACCGGATTGTGGGAGCTGTGGTGGATGAAGGTCTTATCACCGTGCATCACCTGAAAAAGCGATCGTGAGTCATGTTCGCTTTGGTTGGTTGTTTATTTCTGGGGAAGAAAAATGTGCAAGCCAATTAAATGCTGTAATACAGAACTCTCATCTTTCTGACCTGGGGAATCCTGGGAGTTGAAGTCCACCCATCTTAAAGGCTGCTGCCTGGGGAATTCTGGGAATCGAAGTCTATCCACTTTAAAGTTGATGAGGTTGAGAAGCAGTGATTTAGAAGAACAATTTTTTTTTTTCTAAATTCCCGAATTGACCTTAAAATATTTCTTCTCTATTTGTAATTACCTTCTTCTCTTCCAGATCTAGTTCACGGGCAAATATTACTCTCTCGGGAAAGAAGAAAAGAAAACTGCTGAAACAACTTCGTCACGCCACTAAGGAAAAAGCAGAAATGCAGGGTACATTTTCTTCTCTCTTCTCTCTAAAAATAAATCTCTTTGATTCTGGAGTTTATAAAGGGCTAGGTAGATTGAGGAGAATTGGATAATAAAACAACAGAGAAGTAAGGAAGAATAAATACACAAGGAAAGCATGGGGTGGCTAAGAACAAATTCTAAACTTATCCATTTTCTTAGCTGGTTTATTAAAAAGCAGGGTTTTATTGTAGAATACAATTTCCACTTTGTCCCCCAGTTATTCCATCCTTCTTGGATCATTTAGAATTGTAAGATTAGAAAGATCTTCCAAAGTCATCCATCCTAACATTTCCAATCAATGAAAACTTCAGATTGTCCTTGATTTATGACTACTTGTTTCATTAGGGTTCCAAGTTATGACAGTACTGAATAAAGTGACTTACGACTGATCCTCAAAGTTACACCTGTCACAACAGCTCTATGGCCACCTGATTGCAATTTGCGCGCTCGGTAGTCATCTCACATTTATGATGCTTGCAGTCATTGTGATTCAACTTCTGGCAGAGTCTACAGGGGAATTTGGATTTTTCTTTATGGCCGTATGACTCGCTTAAGGACCATATCGCTTATTGACCAAAATTCACAATTGGGATTGTAAATCGAGGATTGTTTGCCCTTTAACCACTTGCTGGAAATTGGATCAGGAATGCAGAAGTCTTTGTGTCTTTGAGAACGTGCTGACTTTTCACTGTTTCCATCTTTCCTTTTCGTACAGTTGATGTTTCTCCAGCCCGGGGTGGAAAAAGGAAGAAGAAAAAGGAGGTAACTCCAAAAGTCTGTCCAGATGTTGAGATGGTGGCAGCTGACATGACACCAGGATTGGAAAGCTGAACCTCTGGCTTCTGAAATCTTGGAAACCAGTTTCTTTTCTCTTTCCCAGCCTACTAGGGACAGGATTCCTAGTCGGGGTAGGGCTGGGGAGTGGGGGGGAATAGGAGGAAAAAAGACAGGTAACCAAAAACTAGAAAAATCAGCTTTGGAACTAGTTTAGCTCCATAAAGTTTGTTTGCTTTCAACAAGGAATTTAAAACCCATCGGACCACGCTTTGAGAGGGTGTGTCTGGTCCATTTTCCTTTTGGCGAGCAGCTCCCAATTCCTGAATTGGAGGAATTACAAAATTGTTTAAAGTTCAGCTAGCCTGAAGTTAAAAGGGGTACTTGATAAGACAGAAGCTTTACATGTAAGGTGTGGGTGGTAGTTTTAAGAACTTCAGTGGCCGTGCGAGATTATGGCACAAATACCTGGAACTGTTCATGTATATAGTTAATCTGCGTATATGTGAAACACCAACTTTTTTTCAGTGTTCGCAACCAATTTCAGTTGAAAAGGGAGAGCACAGAGAGAGATTTCTGCTTTCACGTGTTCCAATTGTGTTCTGATCCATATAATAAACTCTCAAAAAAAACCGTTTCTTGCTTTACTGTTTTATTTTTGTGTTGTGAGGAGGAAGGGAAAGAATATGGTTAGTTTGTACATTGTGTTAAGGCATAGTGCATTTGACAGTGGCTATTATCTAAACACAGTTAAAACTATGACATGGGAACCAGTTATGTCCAGAAAACCATATTGACTGGTTTTGCCTGGAGTCAGAATTGCTTGATTGCACAAATTGGCAACAGTGAGCCATATGAAATTATTAAGGTAAAGGTAAAGGTTCCCCTCGCATATATGTGCTAGTCCTTCCTGACTCTAGTGGGCGGCACTCACCTCCGTTTCAAAGCCAAAGAGCTAGTGCTGTCCGAAGACGTCTCCGTGGTCATGTGGCCAGCATGACTCTGCAGGATTGTCTGGGACACTACACATCCTGTTCACGACCTGTTTCCCTTGTTACCTTCTGAAAGAGGGGGCACGGTTCTTGGTATCTGAAACAACATCTAAATTTAGTCACAGTTTTGTTCCATATAGCACATTGGACAGTTAGAACAATTAATCAGTGGAGCAACATGCCTCCAGAAGCTGTAAATGTTCCAACACTGGAAGTTTTAAAGAAGAGATTGGATAACCATTTGTCTGAAATGGTATAGGGTTTCCTGCCTAAGCAGGGGGTTGGACTAGAAGATCTTCAAGGTTCCTTCCAACTCTTTGTTCTATTCATATTCCTATTCTATTCATGTATCTATATAGCACTTGGTATGGATAGGTACACATGCTATTGAGATCAGGCAACAGAATTTCATTTTTAATGTGTGCCAGTGCTCAAGAGTAAAAAAAAAAAAGACAGGGTTATCTTAATTGTTAAATTGAACTGAAGCTGCCCAACATCCAAGCAGAACAATTGAATATATTTTGAATATGAAGTTATGAATATGAAGTTACTGACCATGATTAATAAGCCACAGGGACTGGGCTGGGCTGAGTCTGTAATGGTTCCAACTGTTAACATTTCACTGAAGCTGAAACAAAGACAAATTCCTTGTGTGTCCAATCACACTTGGCCAGTAAAGAATTCTATTCTGCTCTTATTCTATTCTATTCTATTCTCCTCTACGCCTATTCTATTCTGCTCTTATTCTATTCTATTCTAAACAATAAGCTCTAAACAGGAACCCGCTTCGAGCTGTGCGGAACGTTCGTTCCGGAGTCGAAGAACCCATTGGGACTCTTCGTCAAGGGTCGCCCTCGGTGCGCCGTTTTAATTCTTCCCCCATGCTCGGGGGCCCAGCGGGCGCAGGCGCAAAAGAAAAACAAGTGGGGGTTGGAGAGAGGGAAAAAAAGGTTGTTTTTTTTTAGCCGTTTCTAGGTGTCTCGGCCGATGTCCGCTCTGTGCGATCCGGCGGGGGTGGTGGGGCCTCCTGGGTCGGCCCCCAGCCCCAAACCGGCCGCTGTGCCTCCGTCGCTCAGGTAGTTTGGGAGGGGGGTGAGGAGGAGGAGGGAGGCGTGGAGATCATTCCCTTCCCGGGGTGGGGGTGGGGGTTGGAAGGGGTGGGTGCATCGCCCCCAACCGTTCAGGGTTGCCATGGAGATTTGCAAAGGTGCAAAGGGGGCAGAGAAAAGGGAGGGGGAGAAAGGAGGGTCAATTAATGCTTGCAATGAATGAATTAAACTTTTTAAAACGAGGAGGGTGCTGTCCATGGGCAGTAAATGCGAGGTTTTTTTTAAACTGCCTTGTTATTTATTTTAAGCTTTACTTATTTTCAATTTTTTTAAAATATAAACATTTCATCTCCCCTTAAGCAGTGTGTCGTCTGGGTGCAACTGTTTCTGTGCAACATCCTTCCACAAATTATAATTACGCTGAACAATTATGCCCATGTGCAAATCTTCATTGCCTTCATAACATTTCTTCTAATAAAAATACAACAATAACATTAAACATGCTTATTCTCCTCCTACTCCCTGTTATTAGTTGCCATTTTATTCTTATCTCTATCTTAATATATGTTCTACTTGTTGCCTTCTTCCAATTATTTCCAATTTCCTTTTGGATTCTCGAACCCTTGGTAAAAAGCTTCCCATGTCATATAATAAGCAGTTTGTTCTTTCTCCTTAATTGCTAGTGTGAATCTATCCATTTCTGCACCATTCTAGTGTTTTCCTAATCACCACCTCTTCAGTAGGAATCTCTTTACTTTTCCAATGTTGTGCAAATACAATTCTAGTTGCTAAAAAGACTGGCTTTTTAAAATGATCCATAAATGTTAGGCTTCTTTCAAATGAGAGTGAAGATGATGTTTAGCAAATGCTTTTTAAAAAAAAAAGAAAATGAGCATATGGTCAATAAATGTCATTTTTTAAAAAAAGATAGGATATGATCAGTAAATATGTGTTTTTTAATGTTGTACGCTGCCCTGAGTCCTTTGGGAGAAGGGCGGTATATAAATCCAATAAAATAAGCAAACAAACAAACAAATGTTTTTTTTTTAAATGAGGATATAAAGATCAATAAATGTGATTTTTAAAAGTGAGGATATGGTCAGTAAATGTCATTTGTTTTTTTAAAAAATGAGGATATGATCAGTAAATGTTATTTTTTTAAAATGAGGATATAAAATCAGTCAATGTGATTTTTAAAATTGAGGATGTGGCCATCGGTAAATGTTACTTTTTTAAAAAATGAGGATATGATGATCAGCAAATGCTATTTTTTAAAAAATAAGGATGCGATGATCCGTAAATGTTATTTTTAAAAAAGTGGATGAAGATGAAGGCTATTAATAAGAGGATGAAGATGAAGGCTATTAATAAAGGCTATTTTTTAAAAAATGAGGTTATGATGATCCATAAATGATTTTTTTAAAAAAAATCAGGATGGAGATGATCAATATTTTTTAAAAACATGAGAACAGGTTTATAATCCATTAACTTTAAAAAAAATGAAGACGATGATCAATAAAACAATTAATCAGTGGAACAGAAATTGCCTCCAGAAGTTGTGAATGCCCCAACACTGGAAGTCTTTAAGAAGACGTTGGATAGCCATTTGTCTGAAACGGTATAGGGTTTCCTGCCTAGGCAGGGGGTTGGACTAGAAGACCTCCAAGGTCCCTTCCAACTCTGCTACTGCTATTGTATTGCAAATTGTGTGGGTTTTTTTTTTTGGAAAACAAATGAGTATAAAGAGGATGGATGCACCATAAATATCTAGCTTTACATTTTTTAACAGGAGGGTAAGAGCCAGGCTAGCAACTGGGAGACTGGGAGTGCTAGTTCTGCCCGTAGACATGAAGCCAGCTGGATGATCTTGGGCCTTTGAATCCTCCACATCACCTTTGTCCTTAATCTGGGTTGACTTTTCTTCTTTCTCCTGCAGTTCCCAAGAATTGGCCCAGGAGATCAAAGCTTTCCTCAGTGGCGTGGACCCCGTTCACGGCAACAAACTCACTATCAAAGAACACGCTCGTTGTGCCATTTTACTGCTGCGCAACTTACCTCCCGCTCGCAGCGCGGTGCTCGAGCACCTCCGGAGTGTGTTTGATGAATACGTCTGCACCTATCTTCTGGAACTGGAAGCCGGTGACGGTGGGATGGGGGGCCTCCGCTCCCAGGGTCCCAACTTGGACGACGTGGTGTCGGAGATCCAAACCGTCTTATCGGAGTTTGTCCGCATGAATCCCAAAGCTTGGGCTGCCCTCGTCTCCTCCTGGTCCATCGACCTGATGGGGCAGCTGAGTAGCAAATACGCCGGGCGGCACGACGTACCCCACGCCAGCAGCCTGAACGAACTACTGCAGTTATGGATGTCTTGTAAAGCCACCCGGGTTTTGATGGAGATTTACACACAGTGTCTCTCCTCCATGATTAACAGCTGTCCGGACGCTTGCGTCGACGCGCTCCTGGACACGTCCGTCCAGCACTCGCCTCACTTCGATTGGGTGGTGGCCCACATCGGCTCCTCCTTCCCCAACACCATCATCAACCGAGTCCTCTCCTGCGGGTTGAAGGACTTCTGCATGCATGGGACGGCGTCCTCCGATCTCCTCCTCTTTCCCAGCTCCGCCGCAGCCGATAAGCGGGTCCCCAAGATCGCCTCGGTGGTCGGCATCCTCGGCCACTTGGCCTCCCGCCACTCGGAAAGCATCAAGCAGGAGTTGCTAAGGATGTTCCACAGGAGCCTGGGGCCCAGCCGCGACCAGCAACAGAAGGCCACTGTCCCTTTCTTGCTACAGCTGGCGGTCATGTCCCCCATGTTGCTGAGCACCATCTCCGCAGAGCTGGTGGAGTCGCTCAAGCCCGCCGTCCTCAACCAGCTGCACCAGCACTTTGCGGCGCTGCCCCGGGAGGAGCTGGAGAACATGGTCAGCATCGTGGTACACCTCATTTGCCAGACGTCGGGAGGAGCCTACCGTACCTTGCAGTTCCTCGTCAACACTGCCATGCCGGCCTCGGTTATCACCACCCCAGGCCTGGCAGTCCACGACAGCGTGCGGGAGGCCTGCGACCGTGTGATCCAGCTGCTGTTGCTCAACTTGCAGAAGCTGGTTTACAACCGGGGCTCGGCCAGCTTGGCGGAGGTCCCTCCTCGCCCGGTGCCGTTTTTGGATGACCTGAAGAACCACACGCAGGAGCTTTGCACGGAGACTCTGAAGCTGGAGAGGAAGCGGTTTCTCTGGCTGCACCAGCTGCTTGTCCTCCTCTCGGTTTACTCCACCCCCAGCTGTGCCAGCGAGGCCCTCTTCTACCTACTGACCCTGGCCAAGAGCCAGGAGGAGCTGAGCCTCGCCACTCAACTCTACGCTGTCCTCAGCTCTTGCATGACCGATCTGCTGGCCGCCCTGGTGAAGAAGTCCGTGCGCCAGCTCCACGCTGGCTTTCTCTCGGAGCCCCACACGGCCCAGCTCTTCCGCAACCTGGCCTTGATCCTGCAGTGGGAAGGAGAGAGCCCGGCCTCCATGGGCCGCCAGCTGGGCCAAGCCGTCTCCTCCCACATCTATGACTTCGGGCAGCTACTGCTGCACAGCAACCCAGAGGTGGCCCAAGCAGCCGCCCTGCTCCTGTCCGTCTGCCCCATGCCCAAGGCCATCCGGCCGGCCCACTTGCTGTTCCTCATCCGTTCGTCCGTGCACCACTTCTTCTCGGTTCTGCGGGAGAAATCTCCGGCGGGCATCAGCTACGGCAGCCGTCTTCTTTGCGGCCTGAGTGGCGCTTCCCCCACAGCCAGCAAGGCCATCTTGCAGTACCTGGTAGAAGGCGCCCTGCACCAGGGCAACGCTGAGCTTTTTGGGGGCACAGTGGAGCCCCCCGCCGCCAGGAACGACGTCACGCTGGAGGCCACCAAGCTGTCCCTCCTGGACATCAACCGGCGCTTCATGGCGACCGTGAACTTCTCCGGCAGCGTCTGGTCAGTGTTCCACGCGGGAGTGATCGGCAGGGGCCTGAAACCGCCCCAGGCGTCGCACCGGCAAGAACCCGAACAGATCTCCCATAACGTCCAGGTTTTTTTGAGTCTCTTACTGAGGTGCTGCGGAGCAGGGCGCTCGGGACCCCCCGAGCTGCCCCGGGGCAACGCCATCAGCCCCGAGGCGGCCAAGACAGTCGCTGTGGTGCTGGTGGAGACGGTGTGCCCGGATGTGACCAACAGCGAGCTGGCTTGGCCCCCCGAGGAGCACACATGCAACACCGTCGAACGGGACATCCGGATCGGACGCTCCTTCCGCGACAACCCTTTGCTTTTCCAGCTCTTGAAGCTGGTGGCCGTCGGGAGGCCGGCCTTGTGTTACTGCTCCGTGTTGCTCCGGGGTTTGATGGCTACGCTCATGGCCCATTGGGAGGCCTGCCGGGAGAACGACACCACCAGCTCCCCCTGGCCCCTGCAGGCCTCCTGCGCCCTGGTGGCCTGCATGGGGGAAGGCCACCTCCTGCCCCCCGTCCTGAGCAACATGCACGAGATCTTCGACCAGCTGGCTCCTTTTGAGGTCCACCTGCTCCTTCTCAGCGTCTGGGACTACATGAGAGACAACAGCCCCCTGCCCCAAAAATTCAGCTTCGACGCCAGCACGGGGCTCTTCTTCCGGGATTTTTCCCGAGACGCCGACGCCGGCAAATACCTCTACGTCTTGCACAGCGTCGTGCATAAGAACATCGACCGGCTGGGGCTGCTCTCGGGGCGGTTCCACCCTTAGGGGCTCTGGCGTGGTGAAGGAGAGGAGAGGACCTTGGGGGCTGGGGGAGCTGGGGTTGGGGGAAGATGGGGGCTCTTTGGTGGATTGGAATTTGGAGGGAAGCCCACGAGCGGCTTTGGCGCGACTTTGCTTCGATGGGCAAGCAGAGGAAGGGTCTTTGGGAAGGGGAGGAAGATTTAATTCGGGGGTCTCTCTCTGTTCTTGTTTTTTAATTGGTTTCAACTTGCATTTAAGGAAGGACTAAGGGAAGGTTGAAAATATGTGAATGGATATTTGCCTCGTTTTCTTGCCCTTCCTCTTTCTCCTCTTGCGTTTTCCTCCTCCTTTTTCTCCTCCTCCTTCTTCATCAACTCCTCTTCCTCCTCCCTTCTTCCTTTTTTCTCCTTCCTCCTACTCCAATTTTCTTATCTATTCCTTTTCCTTCTCCTTTCTTCTTTTCCTCCTCCCTTCCTGCCTCTTTTCCCCTTCCTTCCTCCTCCCTTTCTTCCTCCTTCCTCTTTCCCCCTTCTTCTCCCCTTCTTTCTCCTCTGTTCCTTTTCCTCTTCCTCCTTTCTTCTTCTCCTCTTCTTCCTCCTCTCTTTCCTCTTTCCCTCTTCCTTCCTTCTCCTCCCCCTCTATTCCTTTTTCTCCTCCTTCTCCTTTCCTTCCTTTTTCCTCTTCTTTTTATTCCTTACCTTTTTGCTATCCTCCTCCTTCTTTCCTCCTCTTCCTCGTCTCTTCCTCTTCCATTCATCCCCCCCACCTCTACCCCCCTGTCCGTCTTTCCTTTTTCTCCTTCTCTTCCCTTTCATTCTCTTCTCGACTCTTTTAACGCACACAATGAACCAAACAAAGAAATTTTTAACAAGGAAGTTCTTTGCAAGAGTGTTTATGACAGTCGGTAAATAAAGCCACATCAGCACTGCTGGGTATTGAGTGACAGGCAGAGCTGGAGGGATGTTGATCTGAGATTCCCCATCTTCTTCCTTCAGTCAATTCCGAGCACAATCAATCAATAAAAGCAGGAACTCACAGCTCTTTGCATTCCCTTCCTAGTTGGAACAGTGGGAAAATATTTAATTCCCTTTCTCTGCCGAGGCTTGGGGTGGACTTTTGAGTACAAAAAAACTGAAACTGATGATTCATAGATTTGGGAGGTTAAAAAAAAAGAGGTTAAAAAAAAGAAGGAAAAGCATAAGATGCCCAATAGAAGAGAGAAAGTCAGAATTTCGTGGTCTTTCCCCTCCCCCCTTATTTCCTAACTTTTTTCTTATTTTTTTAAAAAAAAATATTTTTATTGTGCTGTAAAATTTTAATAATAATAAAAAATATATGACCAAAAACCAAGCCAAGGATGGGCATTGCAAAAAAAAAAACACCTGTTTCCATGCACCTGGTTTGCCACCCCACCCCATCATCCTCAACCAGCAGGGGATGATGGGAGGGGTGGCCTTTCTCTCTCCCCTGCAGGCTCTTGGGCCGCTCTGCTCTTCCCAAACTCCCCCTATTTCTTCTAAAGAATGTAGACGTCCAGCAAACCCCCCCCCCTCTCTAAAACCGAACATGGGAAGCGCCATCCTGAACAGCGTGTGTCGTCGTCTCCGACGATTGGCGGATCGCGAGGGCGGGCCCGGCGGAGAAGGCCAATGGGAGGTCGGCATGCGGGGAGGAGGGGTTTAGCCGCGGCGGAAGGGGGGGCGGGTTCCGGCAGAATCCAAGATGGCGGCGGCGGAGGCGCCCAGGAGGTTAGAAGCGAAGCTCGCTCGGGGTTTTTCTTTTTGGGGTTGGGGGGGCGACGTGTTTCTGGGTGGGGGGTCGCCCCCCGAGCGGGTTTCCTTCCTTAAATAGCCTCTGTTCTATTCCTGCTTCGTTCTATTTTGAACTTGGGGACACCCCCTCCCCTAACTCCCCCCCCTCCACACACACCGTGCCTCAGTTTCCCCTTTGTGTTCTGGGGCCCATGTGGCTGTTCCCCCCTTCTGAGGAATCCCTGTCCCCCCTCCTCTTCCCCCACCCCCCTCGCCTTCCACCCCACGACTTCCCCTCCTGCAGGGCACCAGAAACGACCTTTGCCAAGCGGAGGACTACATCACCCATCATCCTGAGCCGAGCGGCCTCCTTTGGAGGAGGTGCTGGGGGGGGGCTTCCTTCCCTTCTCGACCAAAGTTTACCTTCCGCAGCGTTTGAATCCGCCCCGCCCACCCTGCGACTCCCCCCTCCCCAGTTTGCCCTTCTGTAGGGGGATGATGGGACTTGTAGTCCCAGCCCTGCCAGCGAGGGAACGAGCCCTGCAGTGGGGCCTCCCTTGGTCTTCAGCCTGTTTTGGGAGAGCTCCCGAGAAGGTTAGAAGAGCCCTGGGTGCTTTCCCAAAGGTCCTTCACTCCAGCACCCATCATCCCTAGCCGGGAAAGGATTATTGGGGAGCCGCCCCCCCAAACATTTAGGGGCTTGCCAGGCCGCCTAAGCGATGCATGCTCTTTCCTCAGGAACCCATATGCAGCCTCCACCCTTCCTCCGACTGATATAGGTAGTCCTCAACTTACAACAGCTCATTTAGCGACCGTTAAGTCGCAACGGCACTGAAAAATGTGACTTAGGACCGTTCCCCACACTTAACGACTGTTGCACCATTCACATGATCAACATTCAGACGCTTGGTGACTGACTCATATTTATGACGGGTCGTAGTGTCCCAAGGTCACATAATTCCCGTTTTGTGACCTTCTGACCAGCAAAGTGAATGTAGGAAGCATGGTCGTAACATCGGGCACCAAACTCACTTGACAAGCGTCTCACTGAGCCACAATGATTTTGGGCTCAATTGTGGTCGTAAGACGAGGACTACTTGTAGACTGCCTCCTGCCATGGAGGTTCTCTTCCGCCTCAAGAGGGATTTTTGCCTCAGAACTGAAGAAGCTGCTAGAATGAGAAGCGAAATGTTTTCAAGGACAAGGGGGGGGGGGGGAAACCCAAAGAAAGTCCAGATTGCCTTTTGGAAAATCACTTTTGGGAGAATATTTGCAGCTTTTCTTGGAAAGTCTTCTAAAATTGGATTTTTTTTTCAAGCTTGAAGGTAGCCAAGCTTCTCTCTCTCTCTCTCTCTCTCTCTCTCCCTCCCTCCCTCTCCCTCCCTCCGTCCGTCCGTCCGTCTGTCTCAACTTTTTCAGTTGCAAAATATGTGGAGATTGGAACTGATCTTTGCCCCTGGGAATCAATCTGCCCTTTGCTCCTTGTTTTATGACTCCGGTTTTCCTCTGTTTTGGACAAGAAGAAGATGGTTTGTCCACCTTGACAACTTCAAGATACGTGAATTTCATCTCCCAGAATTCCTAGCAGGGGAATTCTGGGAGATGAAGTTCACACAACTTAAAAAGTTGACAAACACTGGACTTAGAAAGCTGGTTTTAATCCTTAAATGTTGCTAGGAAGTTTATAGGTAATCTTTGTTCTAACCGAGGCTTCCTGAGAGCCTGAAGCCAACTCCTGGTCCCTACAAAAACCCCTTTTATTAATTGACTGTGGATTCTGCTCATTCACCTCCAGCAAACTCTCTCAAGGAGGATTTACGGTCACAGACCTTATCCGGCTTGGAGAGCTGCCAGGCCGATATCTGCAAAACTTGGCAAGGAGTCTCGGAGAGTCACGAACCAATTAAGAGAACTAATGGTCTCCTGCAAATTCCACTCCCCTTTCGCTCCTCTTTTATTTCCTCTGGGAGGGGGAAGAGAAGAGAATTCTTTATTGGCCAAGTGTGATTGGACACACAAGGAATTTGTCTTTGGTGCAGATGCTCTCAGTGTACATAAAGAAAAATAAAATAGAATACATTCATCAAGAATCATAAGATACAACACTTAGTGATACTCATAGGTTACTCATAAGCAATAGAATAGAATAGGATTCAGAATAGAATAGAATAGAATTCTTTATTGGCCAAGTGACACACAAGGAATTTGTCTTTGGTGCACATGCTCTCATTGTACATAAAGAAAAATAAAATAGAATACATTCATCAAGAATCATAAGATGCAACACTTAGTGATACTCATAGGTTACTCATAAGCAATAAAATTATACTAGGAAACAAATGAAGCAATATAAAATTTAAAGATACAAGCAACGTGGTTATAGTCATAAGTGGAAAGAGATAGGTACTAGGAAGGAAGAGAATATTAACAGTAATAGTAATACAGTCTTAGTAGATAATTTGACTGTTGTGGGAATTAGTTGTTAAGCAGAGTGATGGCATTTGGGGAAAAACTGTCCTTGTGTCTAGTTGTTGTGGTGTGCAGTGCCCTATAGCCTCGTTTTGAGGGTAGGAGTTGAAACAATTGATGTCCAGGATGCGAGGGGTCTGTCGATATTTTCACAGCCCTCTTTTTGACTCCTGCAGTCTTCAAATCCTCAATGGAAGGCAGGTTGGCAGCCGTTCTTTTTCCTGCAGTTCTAATTCTCCGTTGAAGTCCGTCTCTGTCTTGTTTGGTTGCAGAGCCAAACCAGACAGTTATGGAAGTGCAGATGAAAATGTCTCCTTCTCCGTCTTCCACCTAGGATGTCAGCGGTCGCGTGGTTGGCTCTTCTCCTGGCTGCGGTGTCGGCGGTCGACAAAAGCAACTTCAAGACCTGCGACCAGAGTTCCTTTTGCAAGTAAGTTGTGCGAAAGAGAAGAGAATGGGAGACACACGGAGCCTTACTCCCCGAGGGAGGCCTGAAGGATGACAGCACTCGGTCTGCATTGGCCCTGGGATTGCCATCTTTGGGGGACTGAGTGCTTGGAGGCCGAGAAAATCTCTAGTAACCCTGGTTTCCCCTCTCCAGGCGTCAGAGAAACATCAAAGCTGGAAGTTCCCCTTATAGGGCGCTGCTGGATTCCCTGCAGCTGAGCCAAGAATCTATAAAAATCCAGCTTATCAATGAAGCAAACAAGGTAAATTAAATCCCTCGGACTTCCTAGAAGGGCTGGGGAGAGTCAGACTTGCCCTCTTTCTGACCAGATGGAAGGACTGAGGGTTAGAAAGTTGAGAACAGTCCCAGTGGGCTCCTTGGTGCTCTCTGAGTTTGGTGACCCAACTAAGTAACATCATCAGTGTGAGAAGGGAAGGGGGTTTGCAGAGGGAGGAGGAGGAGGAGGGGGAAAAGTGGGGAAAAGCCAGTGGGAACCCGTTCTTCCCAATTGCAGGTTCCTCTCCTCCTGGAGTTTTACGGCTTGAAAGAAAACATGACCCGCCTCAGGATCGACGAGCTGACGCCCCTCAAACCCCGCTATGTGGTACACGACGTCTTAATCCAGGACCCTCCCACCTCCAGGTACAGGGATGGGCCGCTGAGTGGGCTGGTCTCTTTGGGTGGGGCTCTGCGGGAGGCGACGGAATGAGGGACGTTAGGAGGCCGACGGCCTTTCGGGCTTGTGCAAAGCCGGGACGCTTTGCAATAGATGGCTAAAACAGCTGGCAATCACATCACACCGGACTTTTGTGAGGTTGGCTTCCAGTTTTTACAAAGAGCCGGTTGGGTCAAGGGGTTAAGGCTGAAAAGTGGGAGGTGGTGAGAAGGAAGGTGGCTGACCTAGAAACCAGGAGAGGGCGAGTTCTAGTCCGGCCTTGGGTGTGAAAGCCAGCTGGCTGACTTTGGGCCAATCACCAGGAGAGAGTGAATTCTCATCCCGCCTTAAGCATGAAAGCCAGCTGGGTGACTTTGGGCCGATCACCAGGAGACAGTGAGTTCTAGTCCCTCCTTAGGGGACTTTGAGCCAATCACCAGGAGAGAGTGAATTCTCAGCCTGCATTAAGCACAAAAGCCAGCTGGGTGACTTTCAGCCAATCACCAGGAGACAGTGAGATCTAGTCCCTGCTTAGGTGACTTTCAGCCAATCACCAGGAGACAGTGAGTTCTAGTCCCACCTTAGGTGACTTTCAGCCAATCACCAGGAGACAGTGAGTTCTAGTCCCACCTTAGGTGACTTTCAGCCAATCACCAGGAGACAGTGAGTTCTAGTCCCACCTTAGATATGAAAGCTGGCCAGGTGACTTTCAGCCAATCACCAGGAGACAGTGAGTTCTAGTCCCACCTTAGATATGAAAGCTGGCTAGGTGACTGGGTCAATGACCAGGAGACAGTGAGTTCTAGTCCCACCTTAGATATGAAAGCTGGCCAGCTGACTTTGGGTCAATGACCAGGAGACAGTGAGTTCTAGTCCCACTTTAGCCATGAAAGCCAGTTGGGTGACTTTGCGCCAATCAACAGGAGACCGTGAGTTCTAGTCCCACTTTAGGCTCAAAAGCCGGCTGAGTGACTTCGGATCAGTCCCTCCCTCTCACCCCAATCTACCTTACAAGAGTGGTGATTGTGGGGAAAACAGGAGTTGTGTTGGATATGTTCACACCCTCAAGTTATTTGTGAAAACGACAAAGAAAGGATTAAAAAAAAAGGCAAATTGCAAAATAAAATCCTGGCAGTTGAAGTCCGCACTTCCTAACACCCCCATCGTTGAGAAAACCCCGAACTTGTTTAAATGTCCTTCTAAACATTTTATCGGGTGATGAAATGTCTGTTTCCCCTTCTCCTTTCTGTCCTCCCCCCACCCTTGTGTGTATCCGTGTATGTCCGTCCTTCCCCCCAAGATTGTCTGTCACAGGCCGCGACGATAACAGCGTGGAGCTCTCGCTCGAGGACGGGATCCACAAGGTGATCCTGACGGCGAAGCCCTTTCGGATGGACTTGCTGGCCGGGCGGGAGCTGGTGCTGAGCGTCAATTCCCGGGGCCTGCTGGTGTTTGAGCATCTGCGACAGAGGAAGGACTCGTGAGTACCTGGGAGCTCCACGTTAGGAGTTGGAGAAGGGAGGGGGAGTTGGTTCCTTGAGGGGGGGTCATTTTCCTCTGAATGGGAGCCTGCTGTCGGGTGGGTGGGTGGGAAGAAGTTGGTTTATTTAGACTAGCATTCCTGGGGTCAGTGGAGATGGAAGCATACTGGTGCTGAACCATCAAATCACCTATGCGGGTCCTTGGTGCTTTCTGAGCTGGGTTATTTCTTCTTGCAGACGTTTCACGACCCAACTAGGTAACGTCATCCAGGGCTAGAAGGGAGTGAGGTTTCCTCTCTATTTATATGCAAGTAGCTTGCCCTGTCAGTGTTGTCGGTTGACATCTCAGTAAACCACAACCTAATTCAGGAACCACCAATCACCACCACCGCCACCACCAATGCCTGTCGGGCAAACCGCTATACATTTTCCCCAAATAATGACAACCCTGTGAGGTGGATTGGGTTGAGAGAGGGGGGAGGGGGGGTGGGTCCCAAGTCATCAGCTGGCCCTCATGCCTAAATTGGGGCTAGAACTCACCGTCTCCTGGTGACTGGTCCCAAGTGACGCAGCTAGATTTTATGCTTAAGGTGAGACTAGAACTCACTGTCTCCTAGAGACTGTCTCTAAGTGACGCAGCTAGCTTTCATGCTTAAGCTGAGACTAGAACTCACCGTCACCTGGTTTCTAAGTCCGCTCCTTTACCGACTACATCAAACTGACTCTGATATTCAGAGATTTATAGGTGTTTCAGTCCTCCAGAATCGAAAAAGTGAGACGTTTCTTATAAGTTTCGTCAGGAAAACAACAAGCTTTATATCTATGTAATTTTTCTGTCTTATCTAACTCTCTAGTGGGTTGTAGAAGGATGGACCGTATTTGATTTTCAAATCCTTTTCTTTTCTAATCCTCCAAACGCAACCATCCTGGTCATCTTTATTTCCCCCCAGGTAGAATCCAGGCCTAAGATGACGAGGGTAATCTCCGGATTGCCAGTGTTGGGTTTCTTATTTTGTTTTTAACTTTCAAATTTAACAAAACCTTAAGTTTGTCTGTACGTTAATGTTATATTGTACGCATTAAACAACTACAAATACCGTATTTTTCAGGGTACAAGACACACTCTCTCCCCCACTCCCCTAAAAGAGGGTGAAAATTTGGGTGCGTCTTATACACCGAATGTAGCCCCATCCCTTTGGCCTCTGCCTCCCAGCAATGTACCTCCTTGCAGCAAACGGGAGTGGGCAATAGGCTACGGCAGTCCCTGCACCCTGAAACAGCTGATCGTCCAGAGGCCCCTGCTGAAACTGAAAGCGAAACGGGCCGTTTGCCGCAAGGAGGCAAATTGCTGGGAGGCAGAGGCAGATTTTTTTTTTCTTGTGCTAATCGGGCTAAACTGAAACAGCTGTTTGCTGTTTGCTGCAAGGAGGTAAGTCAATAACTATAAATGCTTGTAGAATGTTCGAATTATTAGACTTATTTTTTAACGACTGCTTTATTGTTGTTCTAAACAACTTAACTACATGAAAAAGCTTTTTTAAAAAAATAAATGCTTGATCTGAAGAGGCCCAGTGTTATTGTGCCTTCTTTTAAAGAGCAGAGAATAACTATACTTCCAGAAAGCCACATCAATTTTAACAGCATCTGTGCAAGTATGGTCTGAACTGTAACAACACAAACGTTATATACCGTCCGTACTGTTTGCTGGAAGGAGGCAAATTGCTGGGAGGCAAAGGCAGATTTCCCCCCTCCCTCCCCACCCCCACCCCAGTTTTCCTTCCCAAAGGCTAGGTCTTATACTTTGGAGCGTCTCATACTCCGAAAAATACGGTAATTTAAAATTGATTCGTTGGCTTGTCTCGTATAGCAATTGGGTTGATTTGAGCACAAAATCTTAGTGCTTTTTTTAAAAAAAGGAAAGCCCCCCCTGGCAATCCTGCTAAATAGGGTAAAAATAATTGGATGCGTTGTGTGGGTTTTTTTGTTGCTGTTGTTAAGGGGGGTTTATTTGAGTGCAAAACCTTGGTTTTTTTGGGGGAGTTCACCAGGCAGGGGGGGCTTGGGGGCATCTTTTGAGATTCCTTGCACTGACTCTCCATTGTGTTTTCTGTTTTTGTTGGTCTGTGGCCCCCCCACTCTCGCTCGGGCCCCCCCTCCCAGTTTCTCGGATAAAGTTAGTGACATGGTCGTTAGCATTTGGGATAGGATCACGAACGTTTTCTCTAGGTAAATTCTGCAGCTTCTGCTTCTGTTTTCTCAACTCCCTTTCCCTCCGGTATAGAAAACGGGGGGCTTGCCCGGCCTTGTGACATAAACAGGGGGAGAAGCCCACCACCCTCTGCACCCTCTTTCTTTCCCCCCGACCCTCAGTTTTAAGAATGACGTGTGGTGTGGTTTGCAGAGGTGTTGTGGGGATCCCTACATCAATCCCGGGTCTGCCTAGCGTTGGGGATGGGCTTAGATCCAGAGCTGGAAAAGAAAGAGGCTCGGAGGAGGGGGGGGGGGGAATAAGATATCCAGAAATTTTTTACAAAAATAAAGTTAAATGAAAAAAATGTAAACATTGCTTCACTGTTCTTGAGGACCAGCGCTTTAGCAGCTAAAAAGCAATTGCCAGCTCTTAGTAGAGTATAGTATAGTCTTTATTGTCATTGTACAAAATAAATACAACGAAATTGGTTGGAGGGGAGGGTGGAAAAAAATATATCCCCGAACCAGGATATTTCTGGGTTCTAACATGTTTGTGGATCATCTGGATATTCCTTCCTCTTTTCTGAAAACTCACCAGCCATTTTTCCTTCATCTCCTGTGTCCGGAATCGGATCTCACGATAGGGAATCGGATACTTTCTATGTCCGGTTCCGGTCCCCCCCCCTTCTCTCTTCTGGACCCCCTCCCTCCCTCCTGATGAAATATGTGATGAAATGGTGAAATCTTGAAATATCTTGTCCTGTTTAGGAGACATTGGGGAAGCCTTAGGTTAGCTAAATGTCAGTATTTAGGACATGGGGAAGCCTTAGGTTAGCTAAATGTCAGTAGTTAGGACATGGGGAAACCTTAGGTTAGCTAAATATCAGTATTTAGGACACGGGGAAGCCTTAGGTTAGCTAAATGTCAGTATTTAGGACATGGGGAAGCCTTAGTTTAGCTAAATATCAGTAGTTAGGACATGGGGAAGCCTTAGGTTAGCTAAATGTCAGTAGTTAGAACATGGGGAAGCCTTAGGTTAGCTAAATGTCGATGGAGATCTTCAGACATTCAGGTCATGGTTGTCCCAAAGGTGCTTTTTCAAACAAAGGCAACTTTGTTTTCCTTTAAAGACATGTCACTTCTTATCCAAGAAGCTTCTTCAGCACTGGTATCCCTCTACCTCTGTTGAGGGAGGGCTGTTCAGGTTGGACATAGATTACTTCTTGGACCCCTCTTCCAAACCAACTGTCCTCTCCGTCCAAAATGTGGACGTTGCCGTCTCCAAAAGAGCCACCTTTGTCTTTTAAACGCAGGTGGACTGCTGAATCTTGTCCTGATGCGTTTGTTCTATGTTGTGCCATGCGTTGGGACAGCATAGGAAAACAGAGGAGGACACAAATGAACCTCCAAGTGGCCTCAACGACCCTCTAAAAGGATGCAAATGACCAGCTGTCTGCAAGGAGTATCAAATCCTTCCGTTCCTCACCATCCAGTCAAAGCTGAAGAAGCTTCTTGGAGGAAAAGCGAAATGTCTTCAAAGAAAACCCAGAAAGTGCTCTTGATGCCAAGGAGACCTCTGTATCAGCAGAAGACAAAGGTGGCCACCTTGGGGGCCAAAGAACCAGAAGGGAGAGGTTTTTAAAATGGAGGGCTCGCTTTGGTCACCAACGCAGGTAGTCCTCGAGTTACGACTGCAGTTAAGCCCACCATTTCCGTTGCCTGCCGAAGGATCGCCTAAGGGAGCTTTGCCCCATTTTGTGAGATCCCTTGCTGCCGTTGTGAAAGGAATCGTTACATGTGTTAAGTTACTTAACCCGCTTGCAATGTGAATCTGGATTCCCTGTTGATTTTGCTCATCGGAAGGTTGCAAAAGAGGCATCACGTCACCCCCCCCCCCATCCTAAATACGAGTCACTTGACAAGTGCCTGAATTTTGGTCGTGTTGACAATGGTCGTAAGTGTGAAAAAATGGTCCTAGGCCACGTTTTCCCTGTGCCGTTGTAACTCAGAACGGTCACTAAGCGAACTGTTGTAGAGTGGCGGGGTGGCCTAGAGGTGGAGCTCTCACCCCAGAGTCAGGAGGCTGTGAGTTCGATCCTAGGTAGAGGCAGATATTTCTCTCTCTGGGCACTGTGAGAATATATCTGCTGACCAAAACTCAGCATCGGCAACAGGAAAGGCATCTGGCCAGGAAACACCCAGCTCCATTCAGTTGCCCAAACAGGAATTATGGAGTAGTTAAAAGATTATGACGATGATTAAATGAACTGTCGTAAGACGAGGACTACCTGTAGCTAGTTTCACCCCGCTCTCTGCCCCATGGCTAGCTCTCCCCCCATCCCCAGATCCCTACTAACTAAGCAGGGCTGTGAAACAGCGTGTGAGTTTCTGTTGATCGTTGTTGCCATTGGTTTGCGCCAGGGTGTACTTACGTGTGTGTTATCCGTGCCCGCGCAAGACCTTCTTTTTGCATTTGATGAGCTTTTGCGTTGGCTGCTCCTCCGCACGGAGGGAAAAACTTGGAGGGTCTCAGCCTGAGCTTCCCCCTTTCCCCCCCAAACTCTTTTTCCCTTCCAGAACGCCGGAGAAGGAACCTGAGTCGGAAGGAGGAGGAGGTGAGCCCGATGAAACCGCCAATCCGGCTTCACCCCAGGAAGAGGAATCTGCAGAGAAAACAGAGCAGGTGAGTGCAGAAAAGGAATTCTGGAGGGGAAGGAGGTGGGGGGCTTCGGTGTAAACTCATGTCAGCAACAGAGAGAGAGAGGGAGAGAGTGGGAAAAGAGACGGAGGAGGAAAGAGGCAGAGATGGAAGAGGCAGAAGAAGAGGAGATGGATGGGAGGGAGACGAGAAAGAGAATAGGAAGTGATCAAGGAGAAAGAAGGAGAAAGAGGAAAAAGAGAGAGGGAAAAGAGGAGTAGAAGAATAGGAAGTGATAAAGGAGAAAGAGAAGGAGAAAGAGGAAAAAAGAGGGGAGAGAAGATGGAGGAGGAAATAGAGGAGGAAGAGGAAATGCATAGGAGGGAGAAGAGAAAGAGAAAAAGAATAGGAAGCGATCAAGAAGAAAGAAGGAGAAAGAAAGAAAAAAGAGGTAAAAGAGAGGAGGAGGAAGAGGTATGGATGGGAGGGAGAAGAGAAGGAGGAGGAGAAAAATAGGAAGTGATCAAAGAGAAAGAGATAAGGAGAAAGAAAAAGAGAGAGGGAAAAGAGAAGGAAATGGAGGAGGAGATGGATGGGAAAGAGAGGAGAAGGAGAAAAAGAATAGGACGTGATCAAGGAGAAAGAGAAAGAGAAAAAAGAAAAAGGAGGAGAAGGACAAACACGATACAGGTCGTCCTTGACTTACAACAGTTTGCTTAGCGACCGTTTCAAATGACACAAGCAACGGCAAAAGCGACTTGAGTTTTCCACACTTAACGACCGTTGCAGCTTCCCGACGCTCCCGTGATCCAAACTCCAGCCCTTGGCGACTGACTCGTATTTATGACGATTGCGGTGTCCCGGGGTCACGTAATTCCCCTTTTGCGACCTCCCGACCAGCCAAGTCCGCAAGAAAAGCCAGATTTACTTAGCAACCGTGTCACTAATTGAACAACGGCAGCCATCCGCTTAACAGTGGTGGCAGGGAAGGTCGTAAAATTGGAGCGAGACTCCTTTAACAACCGTCTCGCGTAGCGGTGGGAATTTGGGGGTTCGATTGTGGTTGTTAAGGACTGCCTGTACTACCAACTGAATATTGGCTTTAAACAGGGCTACATCTTGGGCAAAATTAGGCTGGTGGTTAAAAGTACAATTGCTATATATGTATACTTTCCCCCCCTCTGTTTTTTAAAAAAGGAGGAGGGAGATATATATTAAAATTAAATATGTATATTGAAAAGGAATTATAAATACCATCAACATAAAATGGAGCTCGCTCAGAAGCTGAAATACATCAAGTGAATGAGATGAAGAGTGTGAAGTAGAGGAGAGAGGGAAGGGAAGAAGAGAGGGATAGGAGAGAGGGCAGGGGGGTGGAAGAGGAGAGGAAGAAGAAGTGGAAAGGGGAGAGCGGAGAAGGAGAGAGGAAGGGGAAGTAGAGAAGAGAAGGATGATGGAGGGAAGAAAGGAGGTAGGGAGGAGGAGGAGGAGAGAGGGAGAAGAAAGTGATGGATAAGATACAAATACGATGTATGGAGAGCAGAAAAGCCAATAATTGTTTTTGGGAGTTGATGGGAAGATGAATTGATGTAAACATTTAATAACACAATGCGATGTTGGCTACATAATAGTAGACATGTGGGTTATATGCTATGAAAATGAAAAAAATAAAAATAAAAACTTGATACAGAAAAAATAAATAGGCGCGCCTGCCTTAAGTTGCCCGTTTTCAAAATTATTCTGACTGATTTTATACTTTCAGCTGTCGTTGTTGGATCGTGCCAATCTTTTTTCAATTTTTTCCCCCCCCACCAGCCTGAGGATGCCTCCCAAAAGGACCCCGAAGAGGATCCGGGGACGTGGGAAGAAACGTTTAAGACCCACACGGATAAAAAACCCAATGGTTAATAAGAGCCGTTGTACTTTTTAGTAAAGCTTTATCTACCTGTATTCTATTCTCTCCCTGCCTCCATCTCCCTCTTTGCAATTGGGGAAGCGGGAAATTATGAATTGCAAAACCTTCCTTGGGATCAGTCTGCCAAGGCAATGATGATGGGTGTTTGTTTGGTTTTTTTAAAAAAAAATCATCATTTGGAAGGCTGAATAAAAAATCAGCTATAGCTGTATTTCCCAACCTCCGCAGCTTTAAGAAGCGTGGACTTCAACTCCCAGAATTCCCCAGTCAGTGGGGGCTTTTATGTTCCCTCTTCATACTGTCACTTGCCATTATTTTGATTCCCGTGGCCTGAATAAGCTCTGATTATGGATCCTTCCATCCATCCATCCATCCATCCATCAGCCATCCATCCAACTTCTTCATTTCTTCCCCTTCCTTCCATTTTCCTTCCTTCCTTCCATCCATCATCTTCATTTTTCCTCTCCTCACCCCATCTCACCCTTCTCTCTTTTCCTCTCCTCTCCTCCCCTCGCCCTCCCCTCTTCCTTTCCTTTCATTCCTCTATCTTCCTTTCCTTTCCTTTTCTCTATCTTCCTTTCCTCACCTCTCCTCACCTCGCCCTTCCCTCTTCCTTTCCTTTCATTCCTCTATCTTCCTTTCCTTTCCTTTCCTTTCCTTTCCTCTATCTTCCTTTCCTCATCTCTCCTCACCTTGACCTCCCCTCTTCCTTTCCTTTCATTCCTCTATCTTCCTTTCCTTTCCTTTTCTCTCTCTTCCTTTCCTCTTCTCTATCTTCCTCTCCTCACCTTGATCTTCCCTCTTCCTTTCCTTTCCTTTCCTTTCCTCTATCTTCCTTTCCTTTCCTCTTCTCTATCTTCCTTTCCTCACCTCTCCTCACCTCGCCCTTCCCTCTTCCTTTCCTTTCATTCCTCTATCTTCCTTTCCTTTCCTTTTCTCTATCTTCCTTTCCTCATCTCTCCTCACCTTGACCTCCCCTCTTCCTTTCCTTTCATTCCTCTATCTTCCTTTCCTTTCCTCTTCTCTATCTTCCTTTCCTCACCTCTCCTCACCTCGCCCTCCCCTCTTCCTTTCCTTTCATTCCTCTATCTTCCTTTCCTTTCCTTTTCTCTATCTTCCTTTCCTCACCTCTCCTCACCTCGACCTCCCCTCTTCCTTTCCTTTCATTCCTCTATCTTCCTTTCCTTTCCTTTTCTCTATCTTCCTTTCCTCATCTCTCCTCACCTCGCCCTTCCCTCTTCCTTTCCTTTCATTCCTCTATCTTCCTTTCCTTTCCTTTTCTCTCTCTTCCTTTCCTCTTCTCTATCTTCCTCTCCTCACCTTGATCTTCCCTCTTCCTTTCCTTTCCTTTCCTCTATCTTCCTTTCCTTTCCTCTTCTCTATCTTCCTCTCCTCATCTCATCTCTCCTCACCTTGCCCTTCCCTCTTCCTTCCCTCTCCTCTATCTTTCTCTCCTCTCCTCATCTCCCCTCTTCTCTCCCCTCCCCTCCCCTCCCCTCCCCTCCCCTCCAGAATTGTCCCTTTTTGATAAGTTTCCCCAAAATCAAATTCCGCTTTGTGGCGTGTGACTTCTCGCAGAACACCAAACCTCGGAGGGCTTAACTGGAATTCATAAATGGGCTTCTAGTTTTCCCTTCCGGCCTGATGCCCGCTTGCCGATCACAGTTTACCAAGTTGGATGACTGCAAATCGGAGGACGGAGCGTGGTTTGGTGTTTGACGAGCGAGCTCAACCAGAGGAACTCACTGCTTCTCCTCCTCTTCGTTCTGCAGGACCAACGTCGGTGGGGCTCGATTTCTCGTTCCCGGGAGTGGAGAACGTGTATGGAATCCCGGAACATGCTGATAACGTCCGCCTGCGAACCACGGAGTAAGTTGGGGGTCTCCAGATGTTGTATATGTTCCAACACTGGAGGTTTTAAAGAAGAGATTGGATAGCCATTTGTCTGAAAGGGTGTAGGGTTTCCTGCCTGGGCAAGGGGTTGGACTAGAAGACCTCCAAGGTCCCTTTCCAATTCCATTCCATTCAATTCCATACCAAATTCTATTCTATTCTACTCTATTCTGTAGTTTATTTTATTTTATTCTATTTCTTTTCAATTCCATTCCATACCCTATTCTATTCTATTAAATTTTATTAAATTCCATTCCAAATTCTATTCTGTTCTATTCTGTAGTTTATTCTATTCTATTTCTATTCTATTCCATTCCATTCCAAATTCTATTCTATTCTATTAAATTCCATTCCAAATTCTATTCTATTAAATTCTATTAAATTTCATTCCAAATTCTATTCTATTCTATTCTGTAGTTCATTCTATTCTATTTCTATTCTATTCCATTCCATACCATACTCTATTCTATCCTATCCCATTCCATTCCACACCATACCATATTCTAGTTCTATTTTATTTCTATTCTATTTCTATTCTATTCCATTCCATTCCATTCCATTCCAAATTCTATTCTATTCTATTAAATTCTATTAAATTCCATTCCAAATTCTATTCTATTCTGTAGTTTATTATATTCTATTTCTATTCTATTCCATTCCATTCCATATTCTATTCTATCCTATCCCATACCATACCATACCATACCATATTCTATTTCTATTCTATTTCTATTCTATTTCTATTCTATTTCTATTCTATTTCTATTCTATTTCTATTCTATTTCTATTCTATTTCTATTCTATTTCTATTCTATTTCTATTCTATTTCTATTCTATTTCTATTCTATTTCTATTCTATTTCTATTCTATTTCTATTCTATTTCTATTCTATTACATTCCATACCATATTCTATTCTATTCTCTCTTTATTTCTATTCTCTTTTACTCTCTTTTATTCTATTCATTTCTTTTTCTTGTTCTATTCTATTCTACTCTTTATTTTATTCTAATTCTATTCTTAGTCTAGTCTAGTCTAGTCTAAATATAAATTCTTTAGGCAATGTTTTTCCTTGCTCTAATGATCTCATATCTCGGTAGGGGAGGAGATCCATATCGTCTCTATAACTTAGATGTCTTCCAATACGAACTCTACAACCCGATGGCTCTCTATGGATCGGTCCCGGTGTTGTTAGCTCACAGCGCACAACGTACCCTCGGCATATTTTGGCTCAACGCAGCCGAGACTTGGGTGGACGTCACCTCCAACACAGCTGGCAAGGTAAGTGGTGTGGACTTTGCTGCTGCTTTATACAGGTAGCCTCGTCCTAAGGACCGCAAGTGAGCCCAAAACGTTTGCAGCTAAGCGAGGCATTTGTTGAATGAATTCTGTCCCGTCTTACGACCTTTCTTGCCACCGTTGTTAAGACAAAACACCGCAGTTTTTAAGTCAGCCGCACAGTCGTGAAGCCAATCCGGCTTCCCGCTTAACTTTTGCTTGTCGGATGGTCGCAGAAATGGGATCCCGTGAGGGTGAGACGCTGTGACCGTCATAAGTACGAGTCGGTTTCCAAGCGGAATGCTGGAATAGTCATAAGGGTGAAAAACGGTCGCAAGTCACTTTTTTTCAGTGTTTTTGGCACTTTAAAAGGCCGCTAAACAAATGTTTGCAAGTTGAGGTCTTCCTTTTAGGAGAATTTACCTCAGGGGTCTCCAAACTTGGCAACTTTTAAGACTTGTGGACTTCAACTCTTGGCTGGCTGGCTGGGGAATTCTGGGAATTGAAGTCCAAAAGTCTTAAAATTGCCAAGTTTGGAAACCTCTGATTTACAGTAATCTAGCTGGCTGGATCACTTATTTCTTAGCTGACCATAAGGAAGGCTGAGCGCCAAAGAATGGAGGCCTTTGAACTCAGGTGCTAGAGAAGACTCCTGTGAGTCCCTTGGACTGCAAGATGATCCAACCGGTCAGTCCTAGAGGAGATCAACCCTGGCTGCTCTTTAGAAGGCCGGATCCTGAAGAGGAAACTCAAAGACTTTGGCCACCTGATGAGAAGGAAGAAGGACTCCCTGGAGAAGAGCCTCATGCTGGGAACGATGGAGGGCAAAAGAAGGAGAAGGGGACGGCAGAGAAGGAGGTGGCTGGATGGAGTCACCCAAGCAGTCAGTGTGAGCTTAAATAGACTCCAGAGGAATAAGAGGACAGGAAGGCCTGGAGGAACGTGGTCCATGGGGTTGCGATGTGTCGGACACGACTTCGCAACTAACAACAACAACAACAAGCTGGCTGGGGAATTCTGGGAGTTGAAGTCCAAAAGCCTTAAAATTTCCAAATTTTGAAACCTCTGATTCACAGTAACCTAGCTGGCTGGGGAATTCTGTGAGTGTCTTATTTTAATTCCTATCAAACAAGCAACAAGTAGTTGAAATTGGCAACTCTATATCTAACCCAGTTAACAGTGGTTTTCTCCAAGACAGCCTTCTAGGACCAACGTTCTTTTCTACTTTACATAAACGACTTTTGTGATCATATTAGAAGCAGCCGTGTCCTCTTTGCCGACGATGTAAAACTATGGTCTTACATCGTCAATGGTCAAACTATTGGCAACTCCAAATCTCTGCTAACAAATGCTTAGTGCTACACATTGGCAATAAAAAATCAGAACATCAAATGCAAGCTGGGTGGAAATGATCTAAAAGATGAGCCACCCTCTGTCTGTCAAAGTTAAAGATCCATAAGTCTTAATGTTGCCAATTAAGAAACCTTTGATTTACAGTAACCTAGATGGCTGGGGAATTCTGGGTGTTGAAGTACAGACGTCTCGAAATTTGCTAAGGTTGAAAAACACTAAATCCATGTCTTCCCTGGCCACCTTTTCTTGCAGACCATGTTTGGGAAGATGCTTGATTACATACAAGGCGGAGGAGAAACGCCCCAGACAGATGTCCGCTGGATGTCGGAGAGCGGGATCATCGACGTCTTCCTTCTGCTGGGACCTTCACCCACGGACATTTTCAAGCAGTACGCATCCCTCACAGGTGAGCCGGTGGGAATCGGGGCAATTTCGAGGATGGATGAAGAAGAAGAAGTGTTAATACCACTTTATAAGGCCTTGGTAAGGCCACACTTGGAATACTGCATTCAGTTTTGGTCGCCACGATGTAGAAAAGATGTGGAGACTCTAGAAAGAGGGCAGAGAAGAGCAACCAAGAGGATTAGGGGACTAGAGGCTAAAACACATGAAGAACGGTTGCAGGAACTGGGTATGTCTAGTTTAATGGAAAGAAGGACTAGGGGAGACATGATAGCAGTCTTCCAATATCTCAGGGGTTGCCACAAAGAAGAGGGAGTCAAGCTATTCTCCAAAGCACCTGAGGGTAGAACAAGAAGCAGTGGGTGGAAATTAATCAAGGAGAGAAGCAACTTAGAACTGAGGAGAAACTTCCTGACAGTTAGAACAATTAATCAGTGGAACAGAAGTTGCCTCCAGAAGTTGTGAATGCCACAACACTGGAAGTCTTTAAGAAGATGTTGGAGAGCCATTTGTCTGAATCGGTATAGGGTTTCCTTCCTAGGCAGGGGGTTGGACTAGAAGACCTCCAAGGTCCCTTCCAACTCTGCTATTGTATTGTAAGAAGAGAGGCTGGCATGATCCATCCGGTCCTCCGAATTTTGCTGTCGAGGTTTTAGCAAGACAGTGTAGCTTCCCTCGTCTTCGGATGAAGGAATCTAGTCTGGGAACCATTCGAGGAACGAGGCAATGAAGACCATTGATTGAGAGTATACATAGTCCTCGACTTACGGCAATTCATTTCGTGACCGTTTGAAGTTACAACAGCACTGGGAAAAGTGAGTTATGACCATTTTTCACACCGGTTGCTGCATTCCCCTGGCCACGTGATAAATTCGCTTAATTGGTTCATGACTCTCCGAGGCTCCTTGCCAAGTTCTGCAGATATGGGCCTGGCAGCTCTCCAAGCCAGATAAGGTCTGTGAGTGTAAATCCTCCCTTGAAAGACTTTGCTGGATGTGAATGAGCAGAATCCACATTCAATTAATAAAAGGGTTTTTTGTTGTGAGAACAAGGAGTTGGCTTCAGGCTCTCGGGAAGCCCCGGTCATAACAGTAAATTCAGACGGTCGCTCAATGAACCGTTGTAAGTCGAGGGCTTCCTGGACCAGGCGATGCCTTCCCTCCGTGAAGACGGTGGCAGCTGCAGACCTTTGGTGTGTTTCCCTTTCCTTAGGCACCCAGGCTCTGCCTCCCCTCTTCGCCCTCGCCTATCACCAGAGCCGCTGGAACTACAACGATGAGGAGGATGTGACCGCTGTGGACAACGGCTTTGACGAGCACGACATCCCCTATGATGTCATCTGGCTGGACATTGAGCATACCGACGGCAAGCGCTACTTCACCTGGGACCCCAACAAGTTCGCCCACCCCCGGGAGATGCTTCAGCGGCTGGCAGCCAAGAGGAGGAAGGTGAGAAGGGCCAAGCCGCCAATCGTCAAATCTTCCTGGGGTGTGGGGAACCTCTGAAACCCCCCCCCCCTCCTTGCTGGCCTGCGATTGGGGCGCAAGTAGAAGAGACAGTTGGGATTGGACTTGTAGGGTCCCTGGTGCTCTCTGAGCGTGGTGGTTTTGTTGCAGACGTTTCATGATCCAACTAGGGAATATCATCAGTGCTAGAAGGGAATGGGGATTGTGGAGAGGAAGAGGAGGAGGAGAATGGATGGAGGAGGAGGAAGAGGAGGAGGAGGAGTAGAAGAAGAAGGGTTGGAGGAGGAGGAGAGACACTTCTTGGTGCTCTCTGAGCTGGGTGGTTTTCCTGCAGACATTTCATGACCCAA
Organism: Natrix helvetica; assembly: GCF_964273705.1. Lineage (NCBI taxonomy): Eukaryota > Metazoa > Chordata > Lepidosauria > Squamata > Natricidae > Natrix > Natrix helvetica. Next base: position 3,970,098 of record NC_138563.1, read on the forward strand.
CTAGGGAACATCGTCAGTGCTAGAAGGGAATGGGGATTGTGGAGAGGAGGAGGAGAAGGGTGGGAGGAGGAGGTTTAGGTTTAGGTTTAGGTTTAGGTTTATTTGGGTTTATATGCCGCCCTTCTCCAAAAGGACTCAGGGCGGCGAGGAAGAAGAGGAGGAGGAGGAAGAGAATTGTGGGATCCTTGGTGCTCTCTGAGCTTGTGGTTTTCTTACAGACATTTCATGACCCAACTAAATTACATTTGTAATTTACAAATGGCTAAATTTGGGGTACAAACTTTGGGGTGTATTAGAAGGAGAAGGAGAAGGAGGAGAAGAAGAGGAGAAGATGACAACTCTGGTGTTCTTAAGTGCTCTCTGAGCTTGGTGGTTTTCTTGCAGACATTTCATGACCCAACTACGTAACTTCATCAGTGCTGTTGGGCTGAATAATGAAGTGTCTACAAGAAAACCACCAAGCTCAGAAGAGCACCAAGGACCCCACAATTTGGATATTCCTGGCGTGGCCATGATCTAGAAATCTAAACTAAAAATAGTTTTGATAAAAGTGGGAGCAGTTACATATTCAACTACAGGGGTGTATTAATGCTACCGCTTAAGTCCCATCACCCCAATCCGTGTTATTCGTCCTCCACACCAGATGGTCAGCATTGTAGACCCTCACATCAAAGTCGACACCGGCTACCGAACCCACAATGAAATTCGCTCCCGGGACTTTTACGTCAAGACCAAGGATGGGAATGACTATGAAGGCTGGTGCTGGCCAGGTGAGGAAAAAAAAATAATCCGGCATGAATCCAGATGTGGAGACTCCGGAAAGAGTGCAGAGAAAGAGGATTAGGGGTCTGAAGGTTAAATTATACGAAGAACTGTTGCAGGAATTGTCTAGTTTAATGAATAGGGATGCGGGGGCTCAGGGGCGAAGACGCTGAGCTTGTCAAAGGTCGGCAGTTCGGCGGTTCGAACCCCCAGCGCCGCGTAACGGAGCGAGCCCCCGTGACTTTCCCCAGCTTCTGCCAACCTAGCAGTTCGAAAATGCAAGTAGAAAAATAGGAACCACCTTTGGTGGGAAGGGAACGGCGTTCCGTGCGCCTTCGGCGTTGAGTCACGCCGGTCACATGACCAGGGAGACGTCTTCGGACAGTGCTGGCTCTTCGGCTTTGAAACGGAGATGAGCACTGCCCCCTAGAGTCGGGAACGACTAGCACATATGCACGAGGGGAACCTTTAGCTTTAGTTTACTGAAAAGAAGGCCTAGGGGTGAAAATGGAAGGCCGCTCTTCCTCTTTCTGGCACTTCCGCGCGCACACCAAGCTCCCTGCCATCGGTCCTTCAGTTCAGGCCAGCGGCTTTGTCCACACTCTCTCCCCTCCTGGTTCCTCTCTTTATGCGCTTCCTGAAAGGCAGCCGCTAGTGGTGCGAAAGACGGCCCCACGCCATGGAAAACATTACGGGGATGTAGCATAAAATTTAAAATAGGAGATTAAAAATGTGGACCAAAGTTAAACGGAAATCTTGCCCAGAAAGTAGTAACCTTCATTCCAGTCAACGTCAAGTCCTTTCTCTGTCTCCTTGTGCTCAGGTTCAGCGGCCTATCCGGATTTCACCAACCCCCAGATGCGTTCCTGCTGGTCCAGCATGTTTGCTTACGACCAATACGAGGTAGGGGGCTTCCTGGTTTATTCAGATCTGTTCGGACCCAGGTTTTACTGAATCACGAAGCAGACACCTTGTCCCACAAAAAACAAAACAAAAAAAAAACCACACACCCCTTCCAACACTGGAAGTCTTTAAGAAGAGGTTGGAGAGCCATTTGTCTGAAACGGTATAGGGCTTCCTGCCTAGGCAGGGGGTTGGACTAGAAGACCTCCAAGGTCCCTTCCAACTCTGCTATTGTATTGTATTTTCATTTGGTTAATGTGAATTCCTGGCATTCACATCGAGAAAAAGGCCCGGCAGTTAGCCTTTCAAGGTTGAATTGCAACAACAGACCTTATCAGTCTTGGAGAGTTGCCAGGCCAGGAGCCTCTAGTCCCAACTCCGTAAAAGCAAATCTTCACAATAATAAAGTGAACTGATGGCCTCCTGCAAACTCCACTCCCCTTTCGCTCCTCTTTTATTTCCTCTGGGAGGGAAATTCATCGTGCACCTGTGGCCTTACTCCCAAGTCGACCCTTGTTCCTTAGCTGTTCCCTTCGTCTGGCCGCTCTGCGCATGCGCACACTGGGAACAGGCTCCAGCTGTTCCTCTGCCTCACTGATGTCTGACTCTGAAGGCAGCTGATAACTGTCAGACGGCCCTGGCCCCCTCTCTGCCTCCGACACAGAGCCCTCCTCAGAGCCTTCCCCAGACTCCAGGACTGGCCCAGGTTCCTCCCCAACCCTCCTCACTGTCAGAATCTGCTGCCAGCTCCACTGGCGGGCCACAAGAAGAAGTTTTTATTGCTCTGCGGCGTCTCCCTGTCACTCGTTTCTCCTTTGACCCAGGGCTCAATGGAGAACCTCTACACCTGGAACGATATGAACGAGCCTTCGGTCTTCAACGGTCCCGAGGTCACTATGCACAAGGACGCCGTCCACCACGGGGGCTGGGAGCATCGCGATCTCCACAACCTGTATGGCTTCTACGTGGTGAGCGCCCTCTCGTCACAAGAGTGGGTTTTGGGGGGGGGCGTTAAATGAGGAGGGAAAGGAGAACCCCTGACCAAGGCAACGAGAAGATGGGCATGGCTTCAACCCGTACCAAGAAGGTACCACCCAATTCACAATAGAGGAAGAGGGGAATCACCTTCCAGCTTGAAAAATCCGGTTGCCAGATTTTCTCCAGCTCAAGTGTTTCCTACCGTCAACGAGTCGAAGACGTGTGGACTTCAACTCCCAGAATTCACCCAGCCAGCATGGTGGCTGGGGGAATTCTGGGAGTTGAAGTCTACACATCTTCAAACTATTCCGGGGTTAATTAACCTTGCTGGAGACATTCCAGTCGAAGTAATTCTAGGCTTAAGTGGTGCCTGGTGTTTTTACTCCAATCTATCTACTAAGGTTGGAATGTAGTTGTTGGATCCAGAGTCTTTTGGGGTTACAGGTAGTCCTGGACTTGCAACAGCTCATTTAGCGACCGTTCAAAGTTACAACGGCCCTGAAAAACGCGACCTAATGACCGTTTTTCACACTTAACCAACTTTCTAGCTTCAGCATAGCCACATGATCTAAATTCAAACAACAGAGGTTTGGGGCTCCCTTGTGGCCGTGGTGGCTCAGGGGCTAAGATGCTGAGCTTGTCGATCAGAAGGGTGGGGGGTTCGAATCCCCAGCGCCGCGTAACAGAGTAAGCTCCCGTTCCTTGTCCCAGCTTCTGACAACCTAGCCGTTCGAAAGCAGGTAAAAAATGCAAGTAGGCAAATAGGAACCACCTTTGGTGGGAAGGGAACAGCGTTCCGTGCGCCTTTGGCGTTGAGTCATGCCGGCCACATGACCACGGAGACGTCTTCGGACAGCACTGGCTCTTCGGCTTTGAAACTGAGATGAGCACCACCCCCTAGAGTAGGGAACGACTAGCGCATATGTACAAGGGGAACCTTTACCTTTACCTGTGGCTGTAAGCCGAGGACTCCTGTAATTCTTAGACCGTTGGGTAGTCTTTCGATCCAAGCTTCAACACCTTGAATGATCATCTCTTCTCCCATCCTCCTGGCAGCAAATGGCCACTGCAGAGGGCCAGGTACAGCGGTCCGGCGGCCTGGAGCGGCCTTTCGTCTTGACCCGAAGTTTCTTTGCTGGTTCGCAACGTTACGGTTAGTGGCGGGCGCATAAAGATGAGCGATGGAGCAGTTGCGTAGGAGAGTCTTCCAAGACTGGGAGAGAGAAACTCCTTCCAGAGATTGGGAGTAGGGGTGGGGGACAGATCTTCAAACCCCCAAGTGTTCTGACCGAAGCTTCCCAAGAGCCTGAAGCAAACTCCTTGTCCTGAAAATAAAAAAGGCCCTTTTGTTAATTGACTGTGAATTCTGCTCCTTCACCTCCAGCAAAGTCTTTCGAGCGAGGATTTACTGTCACAGACCTTCTCTGGCTTGAAGAGTTGCCAGGCCGATATCTGCAGAACTTGGCCAGGAGTCTCGGAGAGTCATGAACAAATTAAGAGAACAAATTTGCAGGAGACAAATTAATTTGTCTCCTGCAAACTCCACTCCCCTTCCGCTCCTCTTTTATTCCCACTGGGAGGGGCCATTCATTGTCCACCTGTGGGCTTACTCCCAAGTCGACCCCTGTTCTTTAGCTGCTCCCTTCGTCTGGCAGCTCTGCGCATGCGCACCCTGGGAACAGGCTCCAGCTGTTCCTCTGCCTCACTGATGTCTGACTCCGAAGGCAGCTTATAACTGTCAGACGGTCCTGTCCCCCTCTCTGCCTCCGACACAGAGCCCCCATCAGAGCCTTCCCCAGACTCCAGGACTGGCCCATGTTCCTCCCCAACCCTCCTCACTGTCCGAATCAGCTGCCAGCTCCGCTGGTGGGCCACAAGTTTGTAGGGACTCTAGGGAGCGGCAGAGGCGTTGAGTACATTGTCAATTTTTTTCTCAGAAACGGCAGTTCACCAACGTCGTCGTTGTCTTTAACCGTTTGTGGTTGCTGTCCTTCGCAGGGGCTGTGTGGACGGGGGACAACGCAGCTGAGTGGGACCACCTAAAGATCTCCATCCCCATGTGCCTGAGCCTGGCTTTAGTGGGCATCTCCTTCTGCGGAGGTAAGCAGAGGCCCTGCGGCTAGTGGCTGTCCTTGACCTACGGCCGCTCATTTAGCGACCGTTCACATTTATAATGGCAAACTTTCCACCGTGCTTAGCCGACGTGGGTGGCTTCTTCAAAAACCCGGAGCCGGAGTTGCTTGTGCGTTGGTACCAAGCCGGAGCCTATCAGCCCTTCTTCCGGGCCCACGCGCACGTCGACACCACGCGCCGCGAACCCTGGCTTTTCGGCGACGAGAACAAAGCGCTGATCCGGGAGGCCGTCCGGCAGCGTTACGCTCTACTTCCTTTCTGGTATACCCTCTTCTATCAGTCTTACCGGACTGGCCTGCCGGTCATGAGGTGAGTTGGGTTCCATATTTTGCATTGAGCCATTTTAGCTAGGGAATTCTGGGAGTTGAAGTCCGTCCATCTTAAATCATGCAGACTGGGGGATGCTGGAAGTGGAAATCTACCCATTTTAAAGCATGAAGACTGGGGAATTCTGGGAGTTGAAGTCCACCCTTCTTAAAACATGCAGACTAGGGGATTCTGGGAATTGAAGTCCACCTATCTTAAAGCATGCAGACTGGGGGATGCTGGGAGTTAAAGTCTGCCCATCTTAAAGCATGCAGACTGGGGATTCTGGAAGTGGAAATTCACCCATTTTAAAGCATGAAGACTGGGGAATTCTAGGAATTGAAGTCCACCCATCTTAAAGCATGCACACTGGGAGATTCTGGGAGTTGACATCCACCCAACCTTAAACCGGGCAAGGTTGATAAAAAACCTTGCTCTAAGCGACAATGTAACGTGAGATATACTGGTCTCTTGTTGTAAATTGTGTTTCCTGAACTCGGAGATGATGCCAGACCATCTTTACACAGCCTTAATGATCATTTAGCATCATTTCTCAGTCTAGCCATGATGTTGTACGACATTTCCTCATTTGGATTATGTTAATTCTTGCTTTTTGCTCTCTTGACAGACCGCTCTGGGTCGAATATCCCCAGGACCCTATTTTGTACCCCATTGATGATGAGTATCTGCTTGGTGAGTTTTTCGTGTTTGTGTGTTTAAGAGAGAGAGAGAGAGAGAGAGAGAGAGAGAGAGAATAAAGAGAAAGTGAGAGAGATGAGAGAAGGAGAGAGAGAGGGAGGGAGGGAGAGAAAGTGAAAGAATGAGAGAGAGAAAGAAAGAGAGAGAAAGAAAGACAAAGAGAGAGATGAGAGAAAGAAAGAGAAAGAGAGAGATGAGAGAAAGAGAGAGTGAGGAAGGGAGAGAGAGAAAGAATGAGAGAGAGAGAGAAAGAAAGATAAAGAAAAAAGAGAAAGTGAGAGAGATGAGAGAAAGAGGGCGGAAGAGAGAGAAAGAATGAGAGATAGAAAGAAAGAAAAAGAGACAGAGAAAAAGAAAGAGAGAGAGAGAGATGAGAGAAAGAGAGAGGGGGAGGGACGGAGAAAGAGAGAAAGAATGAGAGCTAGAAAGAGAGAGAAAGAAAGAGAAAGTGAGAGAGATGAGAGAAAGAGGGAGCGAGAGAGAGAAAGAATGAGAGATAGAAAGAGAAAGAAAAAAAGAAAAGAGAGAGAGAGAAAAAAAGAAAGAGAAAGCGAGAGAGATGAGAGAAAGAGAAGAAAGAGGGAGGGAGAGAGAGAAAGAGAGAATCAGGAAGGGCAAAGATGAAATTCTACTTCCTGACCCCATTTGGAGCTTCCCACAGTCACATGACCACAACTCTCGTTTTTCTAACCGGAAACTAACATTTGTGGTTTCCAGCAAAAAAAAAAAACCAACCAACACCACCTATTGGCCATCATGGATTTATTTAACAACTATGATGTTTGTTTTTCATGTCTGTCATGAAAAAAAAAGTCCGTAAAATCGAGCAGGGTCCCATGCTGACCTACTTAATGACCGCCGCAACTTGAGAACCGTAATTCTGGGCTCAATGACGGTCATAAGCCAAGGACTCTGCAGTTGTATGCCTGGAAATACAACTGCAGCAGTAATTGGGTTCCTTTTTCGAGGAAGAAGAGGAGGGATGCTGCTGCTAGAATTTGACTCGTTTTTGAAACTGCGGTAAGGAATTTGTTCAAGTTTCTAGATCTCATTGACTCTCTTTCTTATAGGCGATGCGCTGCTGGTTCATCCGGTCACTGCCCAAGGAGCTCGCGGTGTACAGGTGTATTTACCTGGCAAAGGGGAAGTAAGTATGATTATAACTTTGGATTGAGCTATTTACTTATTAGATGGTTATCCCTTCATTATTTTTTAAGTCACTCAAACCAGTGAACATTCCCAATGCTCCTTTCTCCTCCTGTTTTCCCCACAAAAACAATGACCCTGTGAGGTGGACTGGGCTGAGGGAGCGACCAAAGCCACCCAGTTGGCTTTCATGCCTAAGATGGGACTAGAATTCACTGCCTCCTGGTGATCGGCCCAAAGTCACCCAACAGTTTTCAGGCCTAAGGTGGGACTAGAACTCACCATCTCCTGGTGATTGGCTCAGTGTCACCCAGCCGTTTTCATACGTAAGACGGGACTAGAACTCACCGCCTCCTGGTGATTAGCTCAAAGTCACCTAGCTGTTTTCATGCCTAAGACAGGACTAGAACTCATTTTCTCCTGGTGATTGGCCCTAAAGCACCCAACTGTTTTCATGCCTAAAACGAGACTAGAACTCACCATCGCCTAGTAGTTCATACGCCAGCACTTTAATCACTACACCAGAATTGTTCTCTGTCTCTCTCTCTCTCGCTGTTACATTTGTCTGGGGGAAAAAGAATTCCCTTCAAAAGAAAAGTATTCTATGCGTATCTCTATTGAGACGAAAGGGACCCTGTGGCTCAGTGGCTAAGATGCTGAGCTTGTCGATCAGAAAAGTCAGCGGTTCGAATCCCTGTGTAACAGAGCGAGCTCCCGTGACTTGTCCCGGCTTCTGCCAACCTAGCAGTTCGAAAGCAGGTAAAAAATGCGAGTAGAAAAATAGGAACCACCTTTGGTGGGAAGGGAACTGCGTTCCGTGCGCCTTCGGCGTTGAGTCATGCCGGCCACATGACCACGGAGACGTCTTCGGACAGCGCTGGCTCTTCGGCTTTGAAACGGAGAGGAGCACCGCCCCCTAGAGTCGGGAACGGCAAGTACATCTGTGCGAGGGGAACCTTCACCTTTTACCTTTTTTTAGAAGAACTTTCTTCCCCACCGAAGTTTTAACGCAATTGCATCATCTCGGAATAAACCGTTTTTCAGCCCCCCCGGCGGTGCCCTTAAGCGCAAACGTTACAAACCACAAGTTTATCTCATAAAAACAAGCTGTTGGAAGAGAAGAGTTTTGTCACGTCTCCAGGATTGTCGTTTTGGCTTCTTCAAAGGAAGCACAACGGCTGTGGCTTGGCCCGGTTTCAAAGAAGACAAGTCCTGCCAAAGTTTGCTTTCTTTTATTTCCCTCCGTCGATCCGGCTCACCAAATCCTCTCCAACAATTTTTCTCTCGGCAGGTTTGGTACGACGTCCACACTCACCAGAAACTCCACGCCCCACAGACGTTTTATTTGACGGTCACCATGAGCAGCGTAAGTCCGAGATTTGGGGGTGGTGGTGTCAAATGAGGCCCGGCTCCCTCGTAAAGAGTCAAAGGGCAGGTTGTGATTTTCTCAAAGCCAACCCCCTCCCAATGCAGACCTCTGTAAGGGCTCCTCTCCTAACTTAAGAAAGTGAAGACTCTTGAAACCGAGTATTTACAACACAATAGCAGAGTTGGAAGGGACCTTGGAGGTCTTCTAGTCTAACCCCCTGCCTAGACAGACAAATGGCTATCCAACATCTTCTTAAAGACTTCCAGTGTTGGGGCATTCACAACTTCTGGAGGCAACTTCTGTTCCACTGGTTAATTGTTCTCACTGTCAGGAAATTTCTCCTCAGTTCTAAGTGGCTTCTCTCCTTGATTAGTTTCCACCCATTGCTTCTACCCTCAGGTGCCTTGGAGAATAGCTTGACTCCCTCTTCTTTGTGGCAACCTCTGAGATATTGGAACACTGCTATCCTGTTTCCCCTAGTCCTTCTTTCTATTAAACTAAGCATACCCAGTTCCTGCAACTGTTCTTGGTATGTTTTAGCCTCCAGTCCCCTAATCCTCTTTGTTGCTCTTCTCTGCCCTCTTTCTAGAGTCTCCACATCTTTTCTACATCGTGGCGACCAAAACTGGATGCCATATTCCAAGTGTGGCCTTACCAAGGCTTTATAAAGTGGTATCAACCCTTCACGCGATCTTGATTCTATCCCTCTGTTGATGCAGCCTAGAACTGTGTTGGCTTTTTTGGCAGCTGCTGCCCACGGCTGGCTCCTATTTAAATGGTTGTCCACTAGGACTCCAAGATCCCTCTCACAGTTACTCCTATTTCTCTTTGGCTTGCCACACTTTCTATTATTTTACTATGCCTTTTCCATTGTTGGAAAATGGGAGGAGGGATTGTACGGAGTTAGATGCTATGTAGCCAAAACAAAATTCCTTCTAGAAAACCAAGGTCATCCTTTGTCTCTGACATAAGGACTGGCCCGTGGTGCCTCTGCCTGCAAAAAGGGAGCTCGAGAGGGCCATGTGGCAGAGGGTTGCCGGAGGCCGTCACAGCCCAAAACAGAGCCCCGGAGGGCCGCACGCGGCATCCTCAAGCTCCATTTTCAGTGGCAGAGGGTTGCAGGCCATTGTGGCCGAAAACAGAGCCTCGATGAGTGACATCGAGCTGGCCACGCCCACTCTTGTCACATCCACACACACCCCTCCCCCCTCGTCAAACACAATCCTGATGCGCCCCTCAATGAAATTGAGTTTGATACCCCTGCTCTATACAAATCCAAACCAGTAATGGTCAAAGGAGGAGATCCGGTAGATTAAGAGTCCGTGAAATTCGAGATGGGCTGGACTTACCGTATTTTTCGGTGTATAAGACGCACTGGAGTATAAGGCGCACCAAGGTTTTGAAGAGGTAAACTTTAAAAAAAAAAAAGTTTCTGCACTCTGCAGGCTTCCCAAACCCTCTGCACGCCTCAATTTTTTGCAAAAAAATGTTGGGCTGAAAGGGACTCGAGACCGCTGACACATTTAACGCTTCCTTCTCCTCTCCCGTCTCCTACCACAACCCTCCTGAACTCTAACCTTTTATCCTTTCCCCCAAGATTCCCGTCTACCAGCGTGGGGGCAGCATCGTGCCTCGGAAGGAGCGGGTCCGGCGTTCTTCGGACTGCATGCAGAACGATCCATACACGCTCTACGTGGCTTTGGGGCCTCAGGTGAGATTGGGAGGAGAGGGGATGGACAGGTCTGCATGATGACGATGGGTTGTGATAACACAACCCATCAAAGACCCGGCCAGGCCCTAGCAGGGGTTCAGTCCAATTCACGGGAATAGAATAGAATATAGAATATGGTATGTAGAAAATAGAATAGAAATGAAATGAATTGCAGGAATAGAATAAGGATAGGATAGGAATAGGAATTTGAAATGGAATAGGAATAGAAGATGGAATAGAATAGGAATAGAATAGAATATAGGGATATAGGAGTAGGAAATTAGAATGGAATGGGATGGAATAGAATAAGGATAGAATTGGAATTGGAAATAGGATAGGAATAGAAAATAGAATAGAATAGGAATAAGAATAGGAATAGAATATAGGAATAGGAAATTAGAATGGAATGGAATAGAATAAAGAGGATAGGAATAGAAAATAGAATAGAATAGAATATAGGAATAGGAAATTAGAATGGAATAGAATAAGGATAGAATAGGAATTGGAATTGGAAATAGAATAGGAATAGAAAATAGAATAGAATGGGAATAAGAATAGGAATAGAATAGAATATAGGAATAGGAAATTGGAATGGAATGGAATAGAATAAGGATAGGATAGGAATAGAATAGAATAGAATATAGGAATAGGAAATTAGAATGGAATGGAATAGAATAAGGATAGAATAGGAATTGGAATTGGAAATAGAATAGGAATAGAATGGGAATAAGAATAGGAATAGAATATAGGAATAGAATAGAATATAGGAATAGGAAATTGGAATGGAATGGAATAAGGATAGGATAGAAATAGAATAGAATAGAATATAGGAATAGGAAATTAGAATGGAATGGAATAGAATATAGAATATAGAATAGAAATAAATAGAAAATAGAATAGGAATAGAAAATGGAATAGGAAAATAAATAGAATAGAACAACAGAGCAGAATAACTTCATTGTCACCGGCCTATCCTGAGTCTAATCATTTGGGTTTCTACTTTTCACAATCTCTCCAGGGAACTGCTCAAGGGGAACTTTTCATTGACGACGGGCACACGTATAATTTTGAGACCAAGGGGCAATACCTACACCGCCTCTTCCGTTTCTCTGGCAACGTGCTGACGGCCAGGTACCCAGTCTACGAGTCCTTTTTTTCCCTCTCTCTTTCGCTCTCCTTTTCTCCCTCACCTTAATTATCCAGCACCCCCTTTTCTTCCAGCTGAATTCCCCCAATTTCATTTCAGCTCGGCAGATCCAAAGGGCAGCTTTGAAACTCCGGCCTCGATCGAACGGGTGGTGATCCTCGGAGCGGGCAAGCCGGGGGGCATCTTCCTCAAACAAGAGGGTGAGTTGGTGGGAGGACCAAAGTTTGCACCATCTTTCCTATTTCCTATAATCTTCTAGATTGGGCAACCGTTTTTCTGGAATGGTACTAGAGGGTCTCCTGCTTGAGCAGAGGGTTGGACTAGAAGACCTCCATGGTCCCTTCCAACTCTTACTTTTGCTCACTTTCTCTCTCTCTCTCTCTCTCTCTCTCTCTCTCCTCCCCCCCTTTCCCACCTCCAACTGTCCAGGAGCTGGCGATACCCGCCTGGATTTCACCCACGAAGCCGAGACCTCCGTTCTAACCATCCGCAAACCCGCCGTGAACATCGGAGAAGACTGGAGCATCTCGCTACGATAATGGCACGAGGCGGGGGGGGCGGGGAGACACAAGAATTAGCTGGGCAGAGGGGCAGGGAGATGTTGGGGTTGTGGAGGGGGCGGGGTTTGAGGAGCTGAAGGTCAGTATCCTATCCTCCCGCCACCCATCCATTGGGTAGATAGGTTTGGAAGCTCCCCACTGCCACTATCTGAGGTCCAGTGTCCCAGTTTAGAAGGCATGAAATGGAAGAGGGATATTGTTCCCTTCCCCTTCCTCTCCCTGGCTTTTTTATCCTTCTCTTCCTCCCTCTTTACTTCCTACCCCTGCAGTCCCTCCCCTGTCTGTGTTTTTCCTTCCCCCTTTCTTCTCTCTCTCCCTTTCCTTTCTTCATCCCTTCTTTTTCCTTCTCTTCTTCCCTCCCTTTCATTCCTATGTCTCCAATTCCCCATTTTTTCTTTCCTCCTTCGTTCTCTTCCTCTCCTCTTCCTTTGTTCGTCCCTCCTCCCTCTTTTTCCCTTCTTTCTTCCCTTTCTTTCCTATCTCCCCGCTCCGATCTTTTTCCTTCCTCCTTCCCTTCCTCTCTTCTTTCTATGTTCCTCCCTCCTTCTCTCTTTCCCTCCTTCCTATTTCTTTTTCCTTCTCTTCTTCCCTGCCTTTCTTTCCTTCCTTCCTCTCCCCCCCTCCTGTCTCCCTCCTTCCTACCCTTCCCTCCTTCCTCTCTCCCCTGTCTCTATCCCTCCCTCCCTCCTTTCTTTCTTCCCTCCTTCCAACTTTTAGCAATATTTGCTGCAAAACGAGGATTGCAACCCGTTTTTTTTCCCCCTTCGGGAACTGGAAGACCAAGGGAAGGACACACATACACCCTCCCGCTCTCTCCCCTTCCAATCAATTCTTCTGGAAAATGCAAACCTGGATTGTTGCCCTTTTCCAAAGTTGGTGGGCCTCACTCTTTCTTTGCACCCTCTTTTTCCCCCTTTCATCTCTGCCCCGCGTGTTCTGGCTGAAAATTGAAATCAACCCATTGGGAGTGCGGGTGGGGAACAAAACAGAAACGCCAATTGACGGTTGGGCGAGGACTGCCTTTTCGACCCCTTTCCTTGCCAACCGGTGAATGTAGTCAAACAATTTCCCCCTACCATCCCATACGCAACGCGTTGCAGTTTGCAAGAAGTTGTGTGTGCAGCCAGATCACAAAAACCTCACTCGTAATCCCTGGCTCCTCCCAGGAGGCTCCTCCTGCTAAATCCTTGGCTTTTTGTGGTTGTTTCCAGACTTGGGGGTTGGGGAGGGGGAGAATATTCTGTTTCCAAGGGAAAGGAGTGACCAAGGTGTCAGTGAATCACTGTCACTATTTAAGGCTATTTTTATTTTCGGCGGGGAAGGCAGAAAAGACAGATCATGTAAAGGTAAAAGAAGGAGTATTGGTGTGGTTAGTCACCAGACTTAGGCTTGTGAGGAAGTGGCAATGACTCTCCTCCACGGGGACCAAGGGAAAAAAATGGGGCGGGGGGATCGCATGGGGGGGCATGAGCTGCTAAAAAAGCACCCCCCTTCCTTGCAGGAAAGAGAGAATTCGGGGTGCGTCTGCCTGCGGGAAGGGCTGGATTTATTTCATTTTTACTTTTAGCTGCTCTGCCTCCTTCCTCCCATTCCTTCCCTGGGGCTTCTCTCCTGCCTACAAGCCAGAAGCTTTTGTTTTGTGGTTTGTTTGGGGTTTTTTTTAAATTATTATTATCCGTAAGTGTCTGTGGATTAACATTCCTGATTCTGGCTGGTTTCTTCCTTAATACGTGTTTGCCAGGCAAAAAGACAAAAAAGACACAGAGACGGGCTTTTAGTTAAAAAAATAATAAAAAATTCCTTAACACAAACACACACACCCAACACACACACACACACACACACATACCGAAATCTTTTCTATCCCTTCCTGATTGCCACGACATCCGCAGGTAAAAAGCTTTTACTGACTTGAGTGTTTTGATAAAAAGATGGAGAATTAAAAATAAAAACGCCGTAAAGTCTCGCCGTTGTGGTTTGAATTAACTTTGAGGCTAGTTTTTGCGCTAAAGAAAAAAAAACAGGTCAAACGGCTTCTTTTTCTGACAAAATACCTGCTTGAAAGCTCTTGGTTAGAAATAAGAAGATTTGATTCAGAAAGGAAGTAAACTAGATCAGTGCCCCAAAAGTTTTTTTTTTTTTTCAGGAGGCAACTGGACTTTTGTTGTTTTTTCTTTTAAAGACGTTTCGCTTCTCATCCCAGAAGCTTCTCCCGCTCTGATTTGGATGGTGAGGAATGGAAGGATTTGTACTCCTTACAGACAGCTGGTCGTTTGCTTCCTTTTAGAGGGTCGTTGAGGCCACTTGGAGGTTTCTCTGTGTCCTCAGGGTCCCCTGAGTTGCGCAAATCGTTCCTGTAGTCTGCAATTCTTCCTCTGGAAAACCATTCCACTCAGGTGATCCTGAGAATATAAACCTCCAAGTGGCCTCAACGACTCTAAAAGGACGCAAACGACCAGCTGTCTGCAAGGAGAATAAATCCTTCTATTCCCCGCTATCCTGTTAGAGCTGAAGAAGCTTCTTAGATGAGAGGCAAAATGCCTTCAAATGAAAAAACAAAAAAGTCCAGTTGCCTCCTGAAAAAAGCACCTTTGGGACAACCAGGATCTGGAGGACGGAGAATCTCTTAGCTCAGTGGCCTATCTTAAAAAAAACCTTTACAATGGTTTTCCTTTGAGAATTTATTGCTATTACTATTGTATATTGAGGTATGAGATTACTTTCCTAGGAAACCATAGTAAGCGAGCAATCCGTTTTCAAGATTTTTTGTAAAAAAAATCATTTTCATTCCTTTAAGAGATTTCAAGGAAGCTAAGGCATTTTGTAAAATTTGAAACTTCCCATTACGTGTGTAGTGACTCTTGCGTCCACAATTATAACAAATCGCCGGTCTCCATGACTTTTTTTGCAGGAGTAGTAAATGACCTTATCACACTTCATCCTGGGCTGGGACAACCTTTGCTGTCAGCAATGTGATCCTTTGACTCTAGAAAGAGTGCAGAGAAGAGCAACCAAGATGAAGAGGGGACTGGAGGCTAAAACATACGATGAACAGTTGCAGGAACTGGTCATGGCTGGTCTAATGAAGAGAAGGATCAGGGGAGACGGGATAGCATCTTCCAATATTTCAGGGGATGCCACAGAGAGGAGAGGGTCAAGCTATTTTCCAAGGGACCTGAAGGCCAGAGAAGGAACAATGGATGGAAACTGACCAAGGAGAGATTCAACCTGGAAATAAGGAGGAATTTCCTGAGAGTGAGAACAATCAACCCATGGAACAGAAGTTTCTTTCAAAAGTTGTGGGAGCTTCATCCCTGGAGGCTTTCAAGAAGAGACTGGACTGCCATCTGCAGAAATGGTGTAGGGTATCCTACTTAGGCGGAGGGGTTGGACTAGATGTCCTCCAAGATCCCTTCCAACTCTTATTCCTACCGCTTGAGACACTTTTGTGTCTCCATGGTGGCAATGTCTGCCTCACCATCTATAGTTCTTTTGGTCCCAACATCTAGAGACAATTCCTACATTGAGTTGCCTTCAGCTCTTCTGCTCTACGACATTGACAACTTGTGGACTTCAGCTCCCAGAATGCTGGCTGCATGAATGCAATCCCATGCTGGCTGAGGAATTCTGGGAGTTGAAGTCCACAAACCATCAAGTCGCCAAGGTTGAAGACTCCTTGCTCTAAGGCTTCTCTTTAACCTTTTTAATGAGTATTAAAAGATAATCCCTCTCTTTTAATACACTTTTAAGTAGAGCCTAATTGGGTCGATGTGTAAAATGTGTTTCAGGATCTTTACATAATATTGGAATAAAAACCCGCAGGGCTGCAAAATATATGGACGACTATTATAATGAGATTAGGTTTATTTTGAATTGGCGGGCGGAGCGCGTTCAGGGGGAACCCGAGAAGGCCGGAAGGTGTTGCTCGGGGGACCCTGGGTGGCAACGGACTCCGTAGGAGTCCTAAATTAGACGGACCGGAAGTGGTTTCCTGAGCGCGCAGGAGGGCGAGGGGAAGAAAGCGCGGACCCCAGTTAAGATGGAAGGGCTTTGACGAGCTGAGGAGCAAGCCCGGTTCTTCTTCCTTCGCCCTGGACGGCGACAAAGGCAACCGGTGAGCTTAGGCCTTGCCTCCGTTGCCATGGTAACGGTGTTACACCGTCTCCCCGCCGTCTTTCCCGCGGCCGTCGTCGGGCTGCGGAACCTCAGGGGTGCGAAGCAACTGCGCCTGCGCAGATGGAGGAAGGCGAACCGGGCTGCCTTCCCCAACCTGGCGCCCTTCTTGATATTCTTACCTATCATCCCCACCCCTTTCTCAGTCAGGCGGTAGAGGGTGATAGGTTGTATGGCAGTGGATTGAGAGGTAGACAGGTTGGGGAGAAGCCGCTTTGTCCCTGTCTAGGAGGCTGTAGAGCGGATGATGGGTGTTGGAGTACAGCACACCTGAATCTGGAAAGCAAGAGGTGCGTGTGGGAAATGATGGGCATTGTAGTCTGTACCTAGAAGGTGCAGTGGGGCAGGAGGTATATCAAAATATACTAGGAGGAGAAGGTTGGGAGTGATGGAAGGTTCTGGATGAAGGAAAGTGGGGTTGGGGATGATGGGAGTTATAGTAGCACAGCAGGCCTTAGTGGAACCCCCTGAGGCATTGGAAGATGGGATTGGAAGTGGGGGGGGGGGAGAAAAAAATGGAAAGTTAAGTCTTAAATTTCTTATAAGGAAGCAGAATAGGGTGCTTTCTTATCTGGAAATTTATTTTTTACTTATATTTCATATTTCTTAACCATCTCCCTCAAGGAGGGGCTCTGGATGGTGTACGGTGAACATAACCGAGTAATTTAAAAAATGTCTAAAATTAACTTTAAAATTAAACATTAAATTAGGGTTAAAATACTTTTCAGTCAGAATGACAATTTTAATATTGTAAGCTGCTCGGAGTTACCCTGTGGTGAAATGGGAGGGCGATAAATTTTATAAATAAATGAAAAGTAAAAATAAAATAAATATCAAAAGGCAGACAAAATGTTGTTGTAGCCGTTTAACTTTGTTTTTGCCATTTTAAATTGAAAAAACACAGCAATCTGTATTAGGAAACCATCCTAAGAGACAATAGAATAGAATAGAATAGAATAGAGAATAAAATGGAATAGAATAGAAATTAGAATAGAATTAGAATAGAATAGAGAATAAAATGGAATAGAATACAAATAGGATATGATAGGATAGGTTAGAATAGAATAGAATAATAATAGAATAGAATAAGAATAGAGAAAAAAGTGAAATAGAATACAAATAGGATAGGATAGGATAGGATAGAATAGAATAGAATAGAATAGAATACTTTATTATCACTTTGAATGGACACTAATAAGCATAAATTAAAAGGAAATTATATTGCATATGACTGCCAACTTCTTACCTCTCCAGAAATCTTCATCCTGTTTATTAATAGTTATCAACATTGCAATCCATCTGGTTTCTGGAGCCCTTCGCCTTGACTTTTCTTCCATTAATTTGTTTCTGGAGAAGTCAAAAAAATTTTTTCCATTGGTTTATGATTTTGATGCTGGTGCAACAAAGATATGGCATTAAATCCTCCTCACGTTGTTGGCGACACAAAGCCACATTTATTTGAAATGCAGCACTCTTCTTGTCTCTAACCAGACATGGTTTTAACATTTTGCCTCTCTTTCTCTCCTTAGGCTGTGCCATGAAGGTGAAACTCAAAAATGTTTTTGTCATCTACTTCCTGGTGTCCGTGTTCGGCCTCATGTACGCATTGATGCAATTGGGTGTGTATCACAATTGGTGTGAAGAATATATCTCTCCTTCCCAAGAGTAGAGAAAAAAGTCCCAACTTCTGCAACGGTCCTTCATAAGTTTAGTCTCTGGGCCCTTAATCATCTTAGTTGCTATAATAAATCTTAGTTTATCAGTTGCTATAATAAATAAGTGGGATGGGGGAGGAAGGATGACCTGTGTAGACTTGGGAAATGAAAAGGATTTTGATCTGAGATGAAGGAACGCACAGCACAGAATTCTTTTGTCTTGACTACAGGGCAGCCCTGCGATTGCAGCCAACACCTGAAGGCTGCTAGTGACCTCATCCACGCCAAGGAGAAGCGACTGTCTCAGTTACAAAGAGAGGTGAAGCGGTTGCAGGGCCTGGAAAAAGTGCCGGAGCCGATAGAAGAAACGCCGGTTATCTACGTGGTCACTCCCACCTATGCCAGGTAAGTGGGAGAACTTCCAAGAGGAGGGTGCTGAATCTCCTTTGAGAAATCAGTGCCTCTTCAATGGTTTGGCTCTCTCTCTCTCTCTCTCACCCCCCCCCCCTTTTCCTGGTCTCAAGTGATATTATTTCTGTCCGTATTGTGGAATCTTCTCCCTCCGGAGGTAAGGCTGGCCTCATCCCTCCAGAATTTCTGAAGATCCGTCAAGTCTTGGCTTATGCCAGCCAGCCAGGGGGCTCCAAGGGGATGGGTGAACTGGTGGGATCCCTTGTTCTCCACGTCCCACCATCTCTTATTCTCTTGGTTTAGCTTCGCTTTTAAAGTCTTTTTTAAAAAATAATTGTTATATAATGGCTTTAAGTGAAGATTGTCTTATTCATTTGCTGTTTTAATGGAAGATAGATAGATAGATAGATAGATAGATAGATAGATAGATAGATAGATGATAGATAGATAGATAGATAGATAGATAGATAGATAGATAGATGATAGATAGATTGATAGATAGATGATAGATAGATGGATAGATAGATAGATAGATAGATAGATGATAGATAGATAGATAGATAGATAGATAGATAGATAGATAGATAGATAGATAGACAGACAGACAGACAGAGACAGACAGACAGACAGAATGATAGAAAGGGAGGTAGGGATAGATAGATGATAGATAGATAGATAGATAGATAGATAGATAGATAGATGATAGATAGATAGATAGATAGATAGATAGATAGATAGATAGATAGATGATAGACAGACAGACAGACAGACAGACAAATAGAGAGATAAATGACAAAAAGGGAGGTAGGGATAGATAGATGATAGATAGATAGATAGATAGATAGATAGATAGACAGACAGACAGACAGACGATGGACAAATGCAGATAGATAAATGATAGGGGGGTAGGGATGGATGGATAGATAGACAGTCAGACAGACAGATAGAGAAACAGATAGATGATGAACAACTGGAGATAGATAAATGATAGAAAGGGAGATAGGAAGAGAGAGAGAGAGAGAGAGAGATAGGATGGACGGACGGATAGGCAGAGAGAGGAGGGAAGAAAGGAAAACAGGGAGGGAAAGAAAGAAAATAGGGAGGGAGGGAGGAAAAAAGGTTTCTAACCCTCATTCTAAGCCAAAGACTGGTGCTTGAGGGAGGAGAGAGGAAAGACGGCAGGGAGAGAAACCGAGAGGAAGAAAAAAGGGAAGAAAAACAGTCTCCCTCGTTCGGCACAAGCGTCTCTAACCCAACCGCTCGATCCTTCCTTCCCTCCTGGCAGGCTGGTTCAGAAAGCCGAGCTGGTCCGTCTCTCCCAGACGTTGATGCACGTCAAAAACCTGCACTGGATGGTGGTCGAGGACTCGCCGGCCAAGACTCAACTGGTCTCCGAGCTGCTGGTCCAGAGTAAGCTGCCTTTCACCCACCTCCACACCGAGACCCCCAAGGAGCACAAACGGAAGGAGAGCGACCCTAACTGGCTAAAGCCGCGCGGGGTGGAGCAGAGGAATTTAGCCCTGCAGTGGCTGCGTGAACACCGCAAGCTCCCCGACACGGGCGTGGTGTATTTCGCAGATGACGACAACACGTACAGCCTTCGCCTCTTCGATGAGGTCAGTGGATCTATCGATCAATCGATCTATCTCTATATCTATCTATATTTCTCTCTCTCTGTCTATCTATCTATCTTTATATCTATCTATATTTCTCTCTCTCTCTCTCTCTGTCTATCTATCTATCTTTATCTATGTCTGTCTGTCTATATTTATATCTATCTGTCTGTCTGTCTCTATCTATCTATCTGTGTTTATCTATCTATATTTATCTCTATATCTATCTATCTATCTATCTCTATATTTATCTCTATATCTATTTATCTATCTTTATCTCTATCTATCTATATTTATATCTATCTATCCTTATATCTATCTATCTATCTATCTATCTATCTATCTATCTATCTATCTTTCTCCCTCTTTATCTGTCTTTATTTATATCTATCTTTATTTATATCTATCTATTTTTATCTCTATATCTATCTATCTATCTATCTATCATCTATCTATGTCTACCTATATCTTTATATCTATCTATCTATCTATCTATCATCTATCTATCTATCTATCTTTATCTACCTATCTATCTTTATTTATCTATCTATCTATTTATATCTCTCTATTTATCTTTATTTATGTATCTCTATCTATCTATCTTTATTTATCTCTTTGTCTGTCTATCTTTATTTCTATCTATCTATCTTTATTTCTATCTATTTATCATCTCACTACCATCCATCTATCTGTCTGCCTATCTATTGATTGATCGATGGCAAGGCAATCCTTCAATCCTTACTTCAAACATATCATAATTATTTTTAAAAACGAATTGAAAGCAAAGAGGATAAGAAAAGAGAATAAGAGATGCAGGGACATCCTGAAACAACGGATGTAAGCAAGTGAAGGAAGGAAGGAAGGCAGCGGAGGTCGCCGGGCGGAGGTCCCCCTGCTGATCATCTCCCCTTCTCTCCCAAACAGATCCGGTCCACCCAGCGCGTCTCGGTCTGGCCCGTAGGCCTGGTGGGGGGCCTCCGTTTCGAGCGGCCCCTGGTGGAAAACGGCAGAGTGGCGGGTTTCTACACGGCATGGAAGCCCAACCGGCCCTTCCCCATCGACATGGCGGGCTTCGCCGTGGCCCTTTCGCTGCTGTTGGCCAACCCGGAGGCTCGCTTCGACCTGCTGGCCGAGCGCGGCTATTTGGAGAGCAGCCTCTTGCAGTCGCTGGTCTCGATGGAAGAACTGGAGCCAAAGGCAGACAACTGCAGCAAGGTTAGGAGGAGAGGCTCCATGGGGAAAGCCCGATTCGCTTAGTGACCGTGATTGTGAGCAAGGACTCGCTGAACGACCATGGCTGGAAAGGCCATTCAAATCAGGCATGACTCACTGAATGGCTGGCGGGAGAAGAATATTTCTAGCTTAGGGTTGAAAGGAGGAATCCTTGAGGCTCTCTGAGCTGGGCGGCTGGCTTACAGACATCTCGTGACCTGGCTAGGTCACGTCATCAGGGCTAGAAAGAAGTGAGCTTGTGGAGGAGAAGGAGAATCGGAGGACGAAAATAGGAGGAGAATAAGAGGGGGGGAGGGAAGGGGCAGGGGGAGGACAACTGTGGAGTCCTTTGATATCTCCCTTTGTTGCAGACATTGCATGACCCAGGTAGGTAATTTCATCAGTGCTAGGAAGGAGAGGGATTTGCTCAACGTTTATATTCAAGTAGCTTGCTTGCAGGGAGCAAACCCCTCTGCCTGATGATGTTCCCTAGTTGGGTCATGAAACATCTGCAAGAAAACAACCAAGCTCAGAGAGCACCAAGGGTCCCACAGTTCTCCTCCTCCTCCTCCTCTTCTTCGTCTTCTTCTCTCTCTTCTAGAACTGATAATGTTACCTTGTTGGGTCATGAAACGTCTCCCAAGAAAACCATCAAGCTCAGAGAGCACCAAGGACCTCACAGTCCCCTTCCTCCTCCTTCTCCTCTTCCTCCTCCTTCTCTTCCTTTTCCTCCTCTTTTTCCTCTTTCTCTTTCTTTCCCTCCTCTTCCTCCTCCTCCCTCCTCCTCCTCTCCACAAGCCCCTCCATGACGGGGGTGCTTGGTGGTTTTCATTACCCATCACTAGGTGACATCATCAGTGATGAAAGGTGAGAACAAACCTCACTCCCTTCCAGCACTGATGAAGTTCCCTAGTTTGGTAGTGAAATGTCTGCAAGACCCCACAATTCTCCTCCTCCTCCTTCCCCCTTCTAGCACTGATGATGTTACCTAGTTGGGTCATGAAACTTCTGCAAGAAAACCACCAAGCTCCCCAGAGAGCATCTTAACTGCCTTGCTTATCAATGGACGTCCTGCCTCTCCCCTCTCCCTCCGCCCCCCAGTAGTGGTCATAAGTTGAGGACTACCTCTCATGTTCACGAGGCCACAAGGAAGCCCAAATCCTATCTTGTCTTTTCAGGTCCTTGTCTGGCACACCAGGACCGAGAAGCCGAAGATGAAACAGGAGGAGCTTCTGCAGAAACAGGGCCTCGGCTCCGATCTCGGCATCGAGGTGTGAGACCAGGTACCACAATGGCGGGGGTGGGTGGGTCTCTTGCTGGGCCGGAGACCCTCACCCAAGCCGGGATTGCCTTGTATAGAGAGGACACAGTTATTTTAATTTATGAAGGCCGAATCCTGTCCTCACTCTCAGCGTCTGCCGGGGACGATGGCCAGGACGTTGCCTTACAGGGGGAAAAAAAAATATCTCTACGATCCAGTATTTAAATAAATACGCACTTGGGTGGGGGGAAATCGAAGCCCCCCGTCCTGGGGAGGGGCTGGTTCCTGTATGTGTGTCTTCGTTTTGTCCTAAAGGCTGCTCTGATAATATGCATGGGAAGCTTTCAATCCCCCCCCTCTCGAGTTTCATATATCCCCCCCCCCCCTCCTGCTCCCAAGACTCTTGTGACAAGTGTGTAACAAATCAAGATCGGCTTCAATTAACTTATTCTCTACTATCGGTAGAAAAGAGCAATTTTTTAGTCCATTTCGAAGTCTGGCCGGGCTTGTGGGAAATTTAAGACTTTGGGACTGCATCTCTACTTCATCATCTTGCTATCTATTTAAATCTACATCTATCTATGTCTTTCATGTGTCTCCGTGTCTACCTATCATCTATCTATCTATTATCTATCTATCTATCTCTATCCATCTACCTACCTACCTACCTACCTATCATCCATCCATCCATTCTATCTATCTATCTATCTATCTATCTATCTATCTATCTATCTATCTATCTATCTATCTATCTATCTATCTATCTATCTATCATCTCCATCCATACCTATCTATCTATCTATCTGTCCATCCATCCATTCATCCACCCTACCCACCTACCTACCTACCTACCTATTATCTATATCTACCTACTTACCTACCTCTCTAACAAGATTGCCCTCAATTAACTTATTCTTGGCTCTCTACTCTCGGTGGTGGAAAAGGGAGATTTTTGCCCATTTCAAATTGTGGCTGGGCTTCCTTGAAAGCAGAATTTGTGCCAATTTAAGACTTCGGGACCACAACTACCTTAATTTCCCAGCCAGCATAGCTGACAGAGTAATTCTGAGAATTGAAGCATCCAAGGCTTAAAGTTACCACGTTTGGAGACCCTTGCTATGTTTCTCAACCTTGGCAGTGTTAAAATGCCTTTGACCACAACTCCCAGAATGCCCCACCCAAGATGTTTTGAGATGCCTGGACTACTACTCCCAGAATTCCCCATCCAGCATGCTTTGAGAGGACTGGGACTACGACTCCCCGAATTTTCCAGCCAGCGTGCTTTAAGATATCTGGGCTTCATTTCCCATTTAACTGCTCGTTTAAACAAACCTGATGTGTTTAATCCCAATTGTGTACAAAACCTTGCCAAATTTTGCACCTTTTTGCCTGCATTTTGGGGGCAATTATGCTGCTTTCCACATCCTGGCCTGTATGACTTCTATCGTGCTTGCTTTGGGACGGCGAACGAGCAGATTGCCGAAGATCTTAGCGCCCATCGCCAATCGAATCTTGGCTGCATCCGAACTCATTTTATTTCTCGAGTGCGCCTGGGATTACTGAGCGACTGGGAGGCCTTACCCACTTGGAAAACTAACGTGGGAATGGATATCTTGCACCCGGGGTTTAAATTCCTTTGCGGGGCTCAAATTGCCCCAGCTTGATTAGCACCAGAAGAGACGTAAGTGATCCAAAGAACAATAAAATGAAGCAAGCAGCCATGTGCTGGCACGGCATTCTTCAGATATTGTGGCATTCGCTCATCGTCTTCCCACACCCAAGTTTTGCATCCTTCAACGCTGAGCTAAGGACTTCCAGCAAAGAGGTGTGTTTTTTGCAACACACTCCCGGCCTCGCCCAACATTTTCTCAACACAAAAGAGCGATCGTTCAGCAGACAGATTCCTTTTTCCCCCTATCGCCGGAGAAATGAATACAGAACAGGTAATTTTCGACTTAACCACCTTTCCTTTAGTGACTGTTCAAAGCCGCAGCCCTGAAAAAGGCGACTTAGGATGGTTTTTCATACTTAAGACCGTTGCAGTTATGTGATCAGAATTCAGACGCTCGGCAACTGGCTCGTATTCGTGACGGTCGTAGCGTCACACAAATCCCCTTTTGCGGCCTTCTGGCAATGGGGGAAGGTAGATTCACTTAACAACCGTGTTGCTTAACGACCGCAGCGGTTCGCTTAATAACAAGGAAGGCGAGGAAGGTACTAAAATGGAGCGAAAGGGACTGTCTCGCTTAGCAACAGAAATTTGGAGATCAGTTGTGGCCGCAAGGCGAGGTACACTCCGCATTGGCCATCGTTTATCCCCCAATTAACCTCTTTAGCATGGTGCTAAGCCGCCATTCACAATACCAGAATGGCTGAGTTTATGTTGTAAGTCCTCAACAATCGCTTATGGAGTGCAAAAACCGATCGTGGTTTTAAAACCACAATTCATGGCTTAGCAGAGGGCCAGTAGACCTCACGAGCATTTGCTCCAGTGGGAAAATCAGAGCATACATTTAATAAATTATGGCGAAAGCTTTTGGCTGCTGTTGACTTATTCCAAGGGTGGTTTATTCAAACGTCGCATAGGTGTTGGAAGCCAGAATATTTCGGAGCCGGAGGACGGATCTACATGCTAAGTCCGGGGTGAGTTTGGCTTAGCAGGTTGTGCGAGTGTGGTTACAACTAGACCTCGACTTAACAACAGTTCATTTAGGGACCGAAGTTTACAGCGGCAATGGAAAAAAAGCGACTTAATGACCTTTTTTTTTTACATCTATAACCATTGCAGCATCCCCCCCCCCCCCCGACACTTGATTTACATTCAGAAGCTTGACAGATGACTCACATTTGAGAGGGATCTTGGAGTCCTAGTGGAGAACCATTTAAATAGGAGCCAGCCGTGTGCAGCAGCTGCCAAAAAAGCCAACACAGTTCTAGGCTGCATCAACAGAGGGAGAGAATCAAGATCACGTGAAGTGTTAATACCACTTTATAATGCCTTGGTAAGGCCACACTTGGAATATTTGCATCCAGTTTTGATCATCACAATGTAAAAAAGATGCAGAGACTCTAGAAAGAGTGCAGAGAAGAGCAACAAAGAGGATTAGGGGACTGGAGATTAAAACATATGAGGAACGATTGCAGGAAGTGGCTATGTCTAGTTTAATGAAAAGAAGGACTAGGGGAAACAGGATAGCAGTGTTCCAATATCTCAGGGGTTGCCACAAAGAAGAGGGAGTCAAGCTATTTTCCAAGGCACCTGAGTGTAGAACAAGAAGCAATGGGTGGAAACTAATCAAGGAGAGAAGCAACTAAGGATAAATTTCCTGACAGTGAGAACAATTAACCAGTGGAACAACTTGTCTCCAGAGGTTGTAAATGCTCCAACACTGGATGTTTTTAAGAAGATGTTGGATAGCCATTTGTCTGAAATGGAATAGGGTTTCCTGTCTAGGCAGGGGGTTGGACTAGAAGACCTCCAAGGTCCCTCCAACTCTGTTATTCTTTTCTATTCTATTTATGACGGTCGCCGTGTTCTCGGCTCATCTGATCCCCTTTTGGGACCTCCTGACAGGCGAAGTCAACGGGGAAGCCCGATCCCCTTAACGACCGTGTTCCTATATATAACGACGGCCGCGATTCAGTTAGTAAAAGTGGCAGGAAAAGTCGTCAAACTCAAAAATGTTCTCAGCGACATACCCGTTGAGTTCCATTGCGGTCGTAAGTAGAGGACCACCTACACTTACGGCCGATGGCGTAAAAGAGGCAAAATTACAACCCAGGTCAGATTTTTGTGCACCCGAGTAGGTCCATCAGTGGCTTCTTCGAAGTTTCTGCCGCTTGATCCTCCCGGGATCTCTGCAGTGTGATCTGCTTAGGATCCGTGAAGTTGCCGATTCTTGGCCAAAACAGGAAGAAGTCTGGTGCTTTTCTGGTTGACAGATCAAAACGCGACTTAAAAATCAGTTGAAATTGAAAATTGCTTTAACCGTTGATCCTTGGAAGCAGCTGTTTCCCCCACCTGCCAAACCGCAATCGGGAATCTGGTTTGCTAGCCAAGAAACCCAGCTTATCTGGATAATGGCTTTTCCCCAGATTTCCGCCCTTTAACACACACACACACACACACACACACACCGGTCTGGAGAATAAGACAATGGTCCAATCCTCCCTGCCAAAAATCTGGCAGAGAACAGGCTAGCAAAAGGTAGGAGGTTTTAAAACTTTGCCATCAGCGTTCTAGTCCTCAGCCAGGAGCTGGAAATCAAAAGATTCTCCAGATGTGGCAGTAACAGGATGCTGGGAATAATCATTCAGCAACATCTGGAAGCCGTAGATCTTTCCCCCCCCTCTTTAATCCTGGTGCCACAAACCATAGTTGGTTTGCTTTAAGCTTGGATCCTATCAAGCCAGCAATTGTGGTTTGTGGACTTGACCACACTTCAGTGAATTGAATCCAAATTTCAGCCAAATTCTCCACTTTTTTTGTCCCTAAGAAGTTTCCAGCGGGGTTCAGACTTCTGCGGAGCTTCTAGGCTCCAGCGCAGTCTACCTGAATGCATTCATTGGCCGTGACCTGTGGCCCGAGTGGGGTCTTTTGGGACTCGGGTTTCTCGTCCTAGGAAGTTTTGCCTCCTGCACCAGACTTCGCCCCTCTTGACCCCAAAATCATTCCCTTCTCTCTTCTTCTGGCCCACCTCGTTAGTATTTGGTACCACGCCTTCAGTCTTGTTTTCATTAACTTACACAACTTGTTTATATCGACATATTTTGAAGTGTTTTGATAGCTGTGAGACGGATTTCATTATTGACTATATGCCAGCCAGTCTTGTGGCGATCTGAATGTGGCAGGCAGAGAGGAAGGAAGGAAGGAAGGAAAGAAGGAAGGAAAGAAAGAAAGAAAGAAAGAAAGAAAGAAAGAAAGAAAGAAAGAAATGCTAATTGGGAACTAAAGAGAAGGAAGGAAGGAGAGGAATGGAAGGAAAGAAAAGATCAGGAAGGAAGGAAGGAAAGAATAGCTGAGAGTGTGGGAAAGGAAAAAGGGAAAGAAGATCAGGAGGAAAGGAAAGAACAGATGGAAGGAAACAGAAAAGGAAGGAAGAAGAGAAAGTGAAGCAGGGAAGGAAGGAGAGAAAAGGAAGTCGGGAAGGAAGGAGAGAGAAATGGAAGAAAGGAGAAATGGAGGGAGGGGATAAAGGGAAGCAGGGAAGGAAAGGAAGGAGAAAGGGAGGGAAGGAGAGAAAGGGAAGAAAGAAAAATGGGGAGGAAGGAAGGAGAGAAAAGGAAGCAGGGAAGGAAGGAGAGAGAAATGGAAGGAAGGAGAAATGGGAGGGAGGAGAGAAAGGGATGCTAGGAAGAAGGAAGGAAGGAGAAATGGAAGCAAGGAAGGAGAGGAAAGGAAGAGAAATGGAAAGGAGGAGAGAAAGGGAAGCTAGGAAGGAAAGAAAAGGGAAGGGAGGGAGGAGAGAAAAGGAAGGAAAAAAGAAGAGAAAGGAAGGTGAGGAAAGGAAAGGAAGAAAAGAGGAAGGGAGGAAGGTGAGAAAGGGAAAGAAGAAAGGAAAGGAAAGAAAGACGAAGGAAGGAAAGAAGGTGAGAAAGGGAAAGAAGGAAGAAAGGAAAGGAAAGACGAAGGAAGAAAAGAGGAAGGAGGGAAGGTGAGAAAGAAAGAAAGAAGGGAAGGAGAGAGATCCACCCCCAGCGCCCCCATCCAGAGCGGCCGAGGGGCTGCGCGATGATCGCTCCGTCCGTCCCTCCTGCGCTGCCTCTGCCTCTGCTTGGCCGCCGCGGCGCCTTTTCCTGCCCGGCCGGGCGAGAGGGAGGGAAGCGCCACCCGCCCACTGGCTTCCTGGGGGAGGCGGCCGCGCTGTCCCAGCCGCCCCGACGGGACGGGGCGGGTGCGGCTTCCTCCTCCTCCTGGGTCCATCATCCCCTGCCGGGCCAGCTGGGAGGCTGGGACTGCGGAGCGCAGGGCAAGAAGCCCCCATGGCCGGTGAGAGCTTCGCGGTCCCGTCCCGGACGGGCTCGTGTGTGTGTGTGTGTGTGTGTGTGTGCTTCTATTTTGGGGGTGGGGGGCTAGAGAGAAAGACCCTCCCGCAACCCCCAAATCGCGCTTAGCATCCCCGCTTCCCATCCAGACGATCCGGGCGGGGGTCGGGCGCTGGAGGGTGGGGGTGGTTTGGATTGGCACTGGGTGCCCCTCCGTCCACACGACCTTGGAGACCCCCGGGAAGACAGAAGCGGGGTTTGGTGCGACCCGCAAGCTGGCAAACGCCACCTTCCCTTTTTTTTGCAACCTGCGTGTCTCGCGCAAATCCTTCCCACCTCTTGCTGGCAAAGGATGGGGAAGCCCAACGCGCGTTTGGCTTTGCAGAAGTTTGGGGTGCAAGATTCAAAAGGGGGTGTAGAGAGAGAGGGAAGGGGGGGCAGGACATGAAGACTATTTGGGGGGGGGGGCTGGCAGTGATTGGGGTCCCCCAGGAGCGCCAGATAGAGATGGGTGGCGTTGGCTTTGCAGTTGGGGTGCGGGCTTGAACAGGGGGTGTCAAGGGAGGGAGGGAAGGAGGAGAGAAAAAGGAAGGGAGGGAGGAAAGAAAGAAGGAAAGGAAGGGAAGCTGGGAAGGAAGGAAGGGAGGAGAGAAAGGACGGAAGGAGAGAAGGGAGCTAGGAAGGAAGGAGAAAAGAGAGAGGCTAGGAAGTTAGAAAAGAAGGGAGGAGAGAAAGGAAGGAAGGAAGGAAGGAGAAAGAAAGGAAGGGAGGAAGGAGAGAAAGGGAAGCTAGGAAATAAGGAAGGGAGGAGACAAAAAGGAAGGGAGGAAGGAAGGAAGGAAGGAAGGAAGGAAGGAAGGAAGGAAGGAAGGAAGGAAGGAGAGAACATAAAGACTAGGGGGGGCTGGCAGTGATTGGGGACACCCAGGTCCCAGATAGATGCATGGCATTAGCTTTGCAGAAGTTGGGGTGCAAACTTCAGAAGCGGGGTGCAAAGACAGGGAAGGGGGTGCAGGATAGGAAGACTGGGGGGGGGGTCTGGCAGAGATCGGAGGGCTCCCAGGACGAGATGCGTCTGCTTGTGTGTGCTTCGTTTGCTTGTTTGTTTGTTTTATTTATTTTGCAAAGTTGTGGGTCACACAACACGCCCACGCGTGCAAAATCGCAGCCTGGGATGGCTCATGGGGCAGAGCTCAAGCAATGTGTGTGTGTGTGTGTTTTCCCTCGGCAGGAAGCAGGGGGGAGGTTGGTGCCGCCACTTGAGCTCCTGCCAAGTTTGTCAATCCAAAGGAGAGGAGTCTTCTAGCGGTGTGTGTTTTTAACACACTCGCGCCAAAAATGCCCCTTTCGCAGGTCGGTCAATGTGTGTGCAAAACAGACGAGGAATGCAGCCCCTTGCAAGCAAGCAAGCCAGCCAGCCAGCCCCCGTTCAAACCTTAAAACACCCCCTCTTTTTTTTTTAAAGCAGAATTCTCACCCAGATCTTGCCTGTCTGCAAATTCACCCCCCCCCCAAAAAAAAATCCACAATTTTAATTTTCATCCCCCGAAATTTTAATCTTCTGCCGCTTTTCGGGCCCTTCGTTTTTATTTTAAAACTTTTTTTTTTGCATGTCAACATTCAGTGTGCTTCTGATAAACTTCCTTCCCAAGCCACATGTTGCAACATCTGGAGGCCTTAGGGCAGAATGTGTCTCGCCAGGGGGACGCAGCGCGGAGTTAAAAAGTGAATTATTAATTTATTTATTTGTTTAGAAAGCTGGACGGACGCCCCCAGAAGGGGCCGATTTGAATCTCCCTCACGCTCCTTTCTTTTTTGAAACTTTTAAAAAAAAAGAGAGATTCAAATTGGGCGTGTGAAGCTCAGATTTGGCAATGGTTTCATTTCCGTTCTCACGGCAGGCCGCGTGTTTTCCTCTGCATCGTTAAGAATATTTATTAATTGCTTCGCCTCCCTCTCTTTCAGCCTTACTGGCTCCCCTTAGTTCAGATTTATCACAGGAGGGGATGAAAGGACACGAAACCACTAAGAATTTTGTATGGATTATCGGTAGTCCTCGATTTATGACCACAATCGAGGCCCCAAAAGGCCTCTTGCTAAGCGAGACGGTTGCTAATTGAGTTGTGCGTATTTTTACGACCTTACTCGTAAAGGAATCGGTGCCGTCGTTAAAGAGAGTTACACGGTTGTTAAGGGAATCTATGGGTCAGAAGGTCGCAAGAGGGGAACGCACGACCCCCGTAGGACGTGACAGTTTACAGATAATCCTCAACTTAACAACCACAATAAAGGCCAAAATTTCTGTTGCTAAGCGAGACACGTGTTAAGTGCGTTTTGCCCCAGTTCCTCGGTTAAACGGATTCTGCCCCACTTTATGACCTTCCTTGCCACAGTTGTTAAGCGAAGCATTGTAGTTGTTTGAGCTAACAACACAGTCGTGAAGTGAATCTGGCTTCCTCGCTCGGGAGGGGATCACACCACCCCGGGACAGTGCAATTGTCGTAACTATGAGTCAGTTGCCAAGCGTCTGAATTTTGATCACCCGACCAGGGGGAATGGTCGTAAGTGTAGAAAGCGGATTTCGAATGGTCGCTGAACGGAGGGTTGTAAATTGAGGGTTGTAGGTATGGGGAGGCCTTTTTAAAATTTTAACGCGACATCTTAGTAATTTTTTTTGCTGACTGTTTAGCGACAATTTTAATAAGTGTAAAAGAAGGGCGTTTTTCTTTTTTTTTAATTGATCGTTTCTTCGGAAGCTGATAAGCCTTGTGTGGTCTTTGTGGATGACGTTTGGATGGCGTTAGCAATTTTTCCTCCGAGGTTTGCGGTGGGAATGTGATTTCCTGCCCAGATGTGATATCTAAATCTGAGATAGACCCAGTGCACAACCACAGAAATATAATAGGGGCAGGTTTTGGGGTGCATTAGTTAAAAAAAATGGGGGAAGCAGTGTGTTTAGCAAAGGGAGGATGAATTTCACACAGCATTTCCATTACAGTCTATCGTGTTTCCCCCAAAATAAGACACGGTCTTGTTTTTGTTTTGTTTTTAATTATTTTATTTTGTTTACACAAACGTAACATCTTTGCAACACGTTATACTTCGTTTACACGTGTTGGTGTGTGTGTGTGTGGAGTGCTGGCTTTGTTGCTGTAAGCGGGTTGGTTGGCTGTGTTGTTATATCTTGATTAGTTGATGGAGTTGATGTATGCAGATTAGTTGGCTGTTTGGTAACATCCTGTGTGGCTGAGGTACTAGCTGTGTGCCCATTAGTCAACAAAACCAGCACTCCACACACACCCCAACAATATGTATAGAAAGACGGCAGCTCCGATCACGCTTTGCTCGCACAAGCCCGAAGCCGAAGGCACCAGCCTGAAGATGGTGAGTGGGACCTTGTCGAAATGTTGCCAAGATACTCTCAATCTTACACGGGAAAAGAGTACAAATACGCCAAGGCCTGCATACGTGTGTGTATATATATGTGTGTGTGTGTGTGTGTGTTGTATTTGTGCTGATAAATAAATAAAGGGAGACTAGTATAGATCTATTTCAAGCTATTTAGCTCTCATCAGCTAGCCATACCCTTACTGGGATTTGAACCTGGGCTGTATTACATATTAGGCAGATGTGTTAGCCACTAAGCCACAGGCTCTCCTCCTTATCAGCTATATACTATATATATCAGCTATACATATGTGTGTGTGTGTGTGTTGTATTTGTGCTGATGAAAAAAATAAAGGGAGACTAGTATAGATCTATTTCAAGCTATTTACCTCTCATCAGCTAGCCATACCCTTACTGGGATTTGAATATATATATAATAACACCGGTTAAAAACTGTCAAGGCGTGGCCTGTTACCCAAGAGGAAAACCCCCTCTAAAATCTCAGTTTGTCTCATTGCATTCAGTGGTTAAAATGGCTTGTCTTGGTCCTCTTGTTTGAACAACTGGCCTACCTTCCAGGGTTGTTGTGTAGATCACTGATAGATCTATAGGCAGCCCTGGACTTACAACCATTTGTTTAGTGACAATTCAAAGTTGCAGCGCCAATGAAAAAAGGACAGTTGTTCACACTTACGACCGTCGAATCACGTGATCAAAATTTAAACCTTTGGCAACTGTCTCATATTTATGACGGTTGCAGTGTCCCGGAGTCCCTTTTGCCACCTTCTGACAAGCAAAGTCAGGTTCACTTAACGACCCTGTTACTAATTTAACATCTCCGGTGATTCACGTTAATAGTCGTGCCCCCCAAAAGTCGCAAAGTGAGACAAAATGCATTCAACGACTGCTTTGCTTAGCAGTCAAAATTTGGGCTTCGGGGTCGTAAGTCGAGAACCACCTGAAAAATACAGAATATAACTAGATATACCTGCTTTAGGCCCAATTGGGGAATGTAGTCTGTCCAGTTTCCAGATAAATTCTAGCATCCCCAAAAAATGGCTGATTTTCTATTAAAAAAAGGAGACTATTTGGCTGGTGTTTTTTTTGCTTTTCACAAAACTATAAAGAATGTCAAGTTGTTTAGGCATAAACGAGTTTTGTTTCCGTCTCTCCTTTGGGGCAGTCGGGGCCACGTATTTTGAATTCCTCGCTCTGTCCGCCCCTGCGGTAGAAAAGACTTTCAAACAGATTAACAGGAAGAGGGGAAAGTGGGGGGAAAAAAAAGATTTAAATTTGATTCTCGGGGCAATGAATGTCCTCGCTGGTGTTTCGAAGGGCAGATTGTGCAATCTCCAAGGGACTCTGTGCACTGATAACATCTCCCCAGGATTGCAAATAAAATAATTTTACTGCGAAGGAAATTTGCAATATGCAAATATCCAGAGATATCAGTTCCAAAGCAAAGAATACTAATATAATAATATATATATATATATATATATATATATATATATATATATATATATATATATATATATATATATATATATATATATATATATATATATATATATATATATATATATATATATATATTGTAATGGGACGCTGTGGCTAAGACGCTAAGCTTGTCAATCGGAAAGATTGGCAGTTCGGCGGTTCGAATCCCTAGCGCCGCATAACGGAGTGAGCTCCCGTGACTTGTCCCAGCTCCTGCCAATCTAACAGTTTGAAAACACATAAAAATCCTCTCTCCTGGATTAGTTTCCATCTGTTCCTTTATTGCAACGTTAATTTTTTCAACAGACTCTGTTGTGGCCCACCAACGGCCAGTGGAGCTGGCAGCAGATTCGGACAGTGAGGAGGGTTGGGGAGGAACATGGACCAGTCCTGGAGTCTGGGGAAGGCTCTGAGGAGGGCTCTGTGTCGGGCGGGCCAGGGC
This sequence comes from Natrix helvetica, assembly GCF_964273705.1. NCBI lineage: Eukaryota > Metazoa > Chordata > Lepidosauria > Squamata > Natricidae > Natrix > Natrix helvetica. The sequence continues at coordinate 4,003,451 of NC_138563.1, forward strand.
CGTATGCCAATTATCAGCTGCCTTCAGAGTCAGACAGCAGTAAGGCAGAGGAACAGCTGGAGCCTGTTCCCAGTGTGCGCATGCGCAGAGTTGCCAGACGAAGGGAACAGCTAAAGAACAGGGGTCGACTTGGGAGTAAGGTCACAGGTGGACGATGAATGGCCCCTCCCAGAGGAAATCAAAGAGGAGCGAAAGGGGAGTGGAGTTTGCAGGAGGCCATTAGTTCGCTTAATTGGTGAATGGCCCCTCCCAGAGGAAATAAAAGGAGCGAAAGGGGAGTGGAGTTCGCAGGAGGCCATTAGTTCGCTTCATTGGTTCGTGACTCTCCGAGGCTCCTGGCCAAGTTCTGCAGAGATCGGCCTGGCAGCTCTCCAAGTCAGATAAGGTCTGTGACCGTAAATCCTCCCTCGAAAGACTTTGCTGGAGGTGAAGGAGCAGAATTCACGGCAAATTAATCAAAGGGGTTTTTGCCGGGACAAGGAGTTGGCTTCAGGCTCTTGCGAAGCCTCGGTCAGAACAAGCACCAGGGTTGCAAAAGTCGTAGCCAAACCCTTGATGTCAGAGACTCATGCAAGCAAGTCTGGTTGGGTTTTCCCAGTCACTCGAGAGTGAGTCAACAACTTCCTTTTACCAGGGAAGACAAAACGACGACATTTCATTCTCGCACCCACAAATCCCAGGGTGAATTTTGAAGAAGGAAACGTGGGTCAAGGCAACAGCCAAAATATTCCACCCTGCTCTAATTCTTCAGAGAAAGATGTTAAAAATTGAGGCAATCAAGATGGGGTTTGGAAATAAATAAATAAATATATATATGTATATATGTATGTGTATGTGTATGTGTATGTGTATGTGTATGTGTATGTGTATGTATGTATGTATGTATGTATGTATGTATGTATGTATGTATATATATATATATATATATATATATATATATATATATATATATATATATGTGTGTGTGTGTGTGTTGCATTTGTGCTGATAAATAAATAAAGGGAGACTAGTATAGATCTATTTCAAGCTATTTAGCTCTCATCAGCTAGCCATACACTTACTGGAATTGAATATATATATGTGTATTTTCAGGTCTTTTCCCGTGTAAGATTACGCGGAAAAAGACCCGAATACAAGACCAGCTATATATATAGCTGATAAAGGAGGAGAGCCTGTGGCTTAGTGGCTAATACAACTGCCTGATATGTAACACAGCCGAGGTTCAATTCCCAGTAAGGGTATGGCTATCTGATGAGAGCTAAATAGCTTGAAATAGATCTATACTAGTCTTCCTTTATTTATTTATTAGCACAAATGCAACATACACACACACACACATACACTTCTATTTTCCCCCCACAAAGCTTTGCTCGCAAAATTAGAAACATAATACAGTCCTCAGTTCATTTTGTGACCATTCAAAGTTACGACGGCACTGAAAAAAAGGGATTTATGGTTGTTTTTCGCACGACTGTAGCCACTAAATAAGGTTTTAGGCTTCTGCAAAAGGCCCCATCCTTTCTAATAAATGGCAAGAGTGCACTGTACCTACCTCGCTGTTATTTAAAGGAAAAAAATTGGGCAATTTAGCAGCAATTGAAAAAGCTGGAAGCCGAGAAGGACGACTGGCAAATGGATTTTGGTGCAGGGAGAAAAAAAAAAAAAAAAAAGCTTTGGAGAGTTTGCCCATCCTTGGAAATGTAACTGCTATGCTGATCATCTCCTTGTCCAAAAATGTCACCCAACGTGTTTAACGGAAGGGTGGGGTGAGATTGATGGAACAAAGCTAACCAGGTATTTACCGTAAGTAGAATTTATCTAAGTGGACAAGAATTCCAACATCTGGCTTCTTCCTGGTTGAAACTTAGGCAAAATTGAGAGGGGAGGGGGCGGGAAATCAAACCAGGCTGAGATTAGCTAAGATGCTAAGCAGGAAAGGGGAGATCTCCCCCCCCCTCCCTGGAGTTTCTTAGCCAATCAGGGAAGGTGGGGGGGGGAAAAGCAGGTTGCCCCATCCACATCTGGTTGCCAAAGGATTTGAACTCGGGTTCAGCCTTTCAAAGTGGCCTTATTTCTGGCTGGTAACAGCTTTTTAATTCATCATTCAGCTCAGATCATCCTTAGCTTCCTTCCTTCCTTCCTTCCTTCTTTATCCTTTCTATTTCTTTCTATTTCTCTCTCTTTCTCTCCCCCCCCCTCTATCTATCTTTTTCTTTCCCTTTCCTTCTCTTTTTTCTTTATCTCCCCCTTTCCTCCCTCTCTCCCTTCTTTTCATTTTTCTTCCTTCCTTCCTTTTCTTTCTTTCTTTCTTTCTTTCTTTCTTTCTTTCTTTCTTTCTTTCTTTCTCTTGTTTTCTTTCTTATTTTCTTTCCTATTTCATTCCTTCCTTCCTTTCTTTTCTTTCTCTTGTTTTTTTATTTCTTTCTCTTGATTTCTTTCTTATTTTCTTTTTTATATCCTTTCTTCTCTTCTCTTTTCGTTTCTTTCTTATTCTCTCTCTCTCTCTCTCTCTCTCTGAAAGAGCTGTGGGTGAAGTGAGAAGGTCACCGAATGAAATGGCTTTTTTTTAATGCTTTGCCAGGCATCGTCGCAAAGAGAGTTTGTGGGCGAAGGAGAAACAAACAAAGCCGAGTCTGTTTGCGGGGGCCTTATTTCTCCTAAAAGCGCATTTGGGTGGCTGGACTATTTGGCTCAGACAGAAAAAGAGCAACGATTTCTTCATTTAAAAAAAACCCAAATCTCTCTAGACTTTTGTTCCATTGCCACATGCTGGGTATGTGACCCCGAAGCTCGCCTTGACCCTCCAGCCCTGGCAGCCAAATCTAGCTGACCGATTCGGTTCAAATTGTCAAAGGGTGTGAATCTTCCGCCGAGAATTCCTGCAGGTCTCTTGGCTCAGATTGCCAGTTGTTCCTTTCCTGCTATTTCCTTTAATCAGATTTTCTTTGATTTCCATTCTTGTGTTTTTCCATTTCTAACGTCCTATTCTGTTCCATTTTGCTCACCCTTCGAACAATGTGTTGGCTTGCGTTCCCACCTGCTTCTAAACACGGCTTTCTCAAGCACCCTTTGTCCTCGGATGGCTTAACCCTGGTTTAACCCAGCGGTCACCAACTGGTGGGCCGTGGGCCACTGTTGGTCTGTGAGACAAATTTGGTGATCCGCAGAAAAATTATTTGCCTTTTTTATATTGCGCTCCATCAGGGGTCCTCAACCTACGCCCCTGGGCTGGATACGTGTGATGAACGCTTGCTGCAGAGAGTCTCCCCCTTTCGGGGTCTTTTTGTGTGGGTCGGAGGGGGGCAGAAATTCCGACTTGGGGTCTGCTTCAGCCTCCTGGTGGGGGGCTTTGGGCGAAGGCTGGAGGGAAGCGGCGCTGGTGGGGAAGAGCCAGAGGGCCTCGTTCCAGTGGGACTGCATCATGGCCTGGAACTGGCTGACCATCTCAGCCCGCTGAGCCTCCAGGTGCCGTTCCCTGGTCTTGCACTCCTGCAGGTCTTCCCTCTGCTTGTAAAGCCTATGCTCCTAGTCCTCAGTGAGGTGCCTCTGCTGAGCCTCCTTCTCGGTCAGATCCAATTTGAACTGAGCTCTTTTGCCAATCGTTAGGCAGATCATAGGTTCTCCTGCTTGAGCAGGGCGCTGGACTAGAAGACCTCCAAGGTCCCTTCCATCTTATTCCTATCGTATCCTATCCTGTTTTTTGGATTAGAGGGAGAGGGGCTGCGTTTGCAACGGATGGTACTTTTGCAAAATATACCTCTTACGGGAAAAAAAATATTTCCTGCCAAGACATCAACAACCGAACCGAATTAGTGCCCATAGGATGGAACTTTCTGTTATTCGCGTGCAGCCGAAGTTCTGCTTTTTCCTCTCCCTCTTCCTCTCTGCTCCGGTGGCATTTGAGGACAGGACCGGAAATGTGAACATTTCTGCCCGCTGGGTTAATTAGACCCATGGCGCTGCAGCTTTTTGCAAAAATATTTGATGTATATATGTATTAAAGTGAAGTAAATAAGGATCAGATGGGGAAATTGTTGAGCTGCCTAAAATTCCCCAAAATTAGAGTGGGATGCCAAATCTGTTAAAAATGTGAGTTCCCGAAACCCCCAAAAAGGCCTTTTTGAGGCTTATTTGGTTTTGACTTAGGGGAAAACTCTTTCACACTTGTGTTTAGACTCTCTCTCTCTCTCTGGAAAATTTTGACGGTGCCCTCAGCATGGGCATCTATTTATTATTCATATTATGATTGTGACTTCATCACTCGGACTCTTTCCATTTTATTCAGGTTGGCCCGTTTTGGCTAGGCCTGCAGAGATTCAAAAAACAGCAGTCTGTTTTTTGACAGGCTGACGGACATGCCCTAAAAGGAAAGAAAAAAAAAAACCAGACCAGGTTGGAAGACGAGAATTCTGGGAGTTGAAGTCCACAAGTTTTAAAATTTCTGGCTGAGGGATTCTGGGAGTTGAAGTCCACAAGTCTTAAGGTTGGAGGCTGGGGAATTCTGGGAGTTGAAGTCTATAAAGTTTCTGGCAGAGGGATGCTGGGAAGTCCACAAGTCTTAAAGTTGGAGGCTGGGGAATTCTGGGAGTTGAAGTCCACGAGGCTTAAAAGTTTCTGACAGGGATTCTGGGACGTCAACGCCTTAACGTTGGAGGCTGGTGAATTCTGGGAGTTGAAGTCCATAAGTCTTAAAGTTTCTGATTGAGGGATTCTGGGAAGTCAACAAGTCTTAAGGTTGGAGGCTGCCGGATTCTGGGAGTTGAAGTCCATAAGTCTTATTCAGTCTGGGGAATTCTGGGAGTTGAAGTCAAATTTGGAGACCCCCAATCTAGACCACCAAGTGGGGTTGTCATTAGCTGTGCTCAACTAGTGCATGCCCCTTAAACATACTACTGGGATTACTGATACGATGGTCTTCCATTCTTCTCCATCCTAGGTGAGGACCTCTTGAACTGCGACAGGGCCTTCTCTCACCCGGATTGGCTAGTTGACATCGATTCCCGCCTTCGAAGCCAGGAGGAGGAGCTAACGCTGGTGAAATCGGCCTTAGCCGACGCCATACGGAGACTCAACGCCTACGACCAGCAGATCCCTTGGCTCAGACAGCACCTGTTGGACGGTGAGATGCTGTAGAGCAGAGATCTCCAAACTTGGCCACTTTAAGACTTGTGGACTTCAACTCCCAGAATTCCTCAGCCACCTGGCTGAGGAATTCTGGGAGTTGAAGTCCACGAGTCTCAAAGTTGCAGGCTTGGGAATTCTGGGAGTTGAAGTATGTGTATATATATATATATTCCTCTGCAGCAGATGCTAAAGAAACTGCTCTACTTCCAGGAAGCAACGATGCCCAGTGGATCCTACCTCCAGCTGCCTCCAAAAATTCCAGGTACTTTCCCGCAATATATGTATAATATACAGGTAGCCCTAGACTTACGAGGGTTCGTTTTGTGACCGTTCAAAGTTACAACGGTACTTAAAAAACGGGGCAGGACTGTTTCCCGCATTTAGGATCGTTGCAATATCAAGATTCAGACACCTGGCGACTGACTCATATTTATGACAATCATAGTTTCCCGGGAGTTAGGGTTAGGATTATTTAACCATTGAAGCTCAGGCCGACTGCTTCGGTGACTCCATCCAGCCCCCTCCTTCTCTGCCGTCCCCTTCTTCTTCTTTTGCCCTCCATCGTTCCCAGCATGAGGCTCTTCTCCAGGGAGTCCTTCTTCCTTCTCATCAGGTGGCCAAAGAGTTTCCTCTTCAGGATCTGGCCTTCTAAAGAGCAGTCAGGGTGGATTTCCTCTAGGACTGACCGGTTGGATGGCCTTGCAGTCCAAAGGACTCAATGCAGGAGTCTTCTTCTCCAGCACCAGAGTTCAAAGGCCTCCATTCTTTGGCACTCAGCCTTCCTTATGGTCCAACCTTCACAGCCATCCATTGCAACTGGGAAAACCACAGTCTCGACTAGATGCCCTTTTGATTGGCAGGGTGATGTCTCTGCTTTTTAGGATGCTGTCTAGATTTGCCATAGCACATCTGGGAAAACCCGAATCTAAAAGTTCCTAGATTTTCCCCACCCTAGTGAAAGTTCAAGTCCCTGCCCAGCACCCACATATCCGTCACACGATCCAAACAGGCACCGTCCAAAACTGGAGATGCTTCCCAGTCACACCATCGCAGCTGCAGGGCAAAGTGTCCTTGACTCTCTGAGAAAAGAATGTTATTTTGACTACATCTCACCCAGACTCCGTATGATTCCTCCCCTCCCGTTTTCCCACATTTCCCGTAGAAAATGTGGCAGGCCTTAGGGTTCGAATGTCAAAGATGGCTTCCAGGTCTGACACATGAGCCCAAATGAATTGCGATCCTTTTTGTCTGTCTACAGTTCGACCCTCGCCCCCAAATTAGGAAGCCACGAAGAACGGGCCTTGGAAGCAGAGAAGACGTCAAGAATCAGCGTTGGGACACAAACAGAGGACCTTAGGTTGCCAAGGAGAGACGGGGGAACGTCGCTTAGCAATGGAGGTCTTCAACGCGCAGAGGAGACCTTGCCTACGAGGGGAAAGTCCTCTCAGGACTCCTCAAATGCCGGCGAGATGGACTTGGCTGAAGGTCTCGGCGGTGGTTTCTCCTTCAGAGTGGCCAAGAACTCCTCCTGGCCACTAACCGAGACAGAGAACACGGCTTCCGAGCTAGAAACGGTCCAGGAGAATCCGGAAGCTCCAACCTACAACCAGCTTCCTTCCAACACGGGTCTCCAGGAAGCTCAAGATGTTGGAGAACCTCCTCCAGATGCCACCAAGGACAAACCTCCAAGCCCAGGGCGGTGGCGGCATGGGGGTCAGCCTCCAGGGTCGGGTTCCCCCACCCCGGAGCCCCCCTTGGAAGGGAGCAGCACCCCAGCTTCCCCGATCCCCAGCGTTCAGAATATGATGGCAGCCAAAAAGGAGCTGTGAGTTTATAAATATTAGCGGGAGATATTTGCGATGGGAGAAATTGATTTCCCCTCCCTGGATTTATACGGGGTTGGGGGAATGAACAATCTAGGGAGGTCCATTCATTTCCTGAAATTGCCAGCCTTGCGAGGTAGTCCTTTCCATTATCATGGTTTTCTCTTTTTCCCCTTGCATGAAATCTGACTTATTCTATTATTTTGTTTCCTCTTTCTTTTGCATTGCATTCGTCTTCCCCTTCTGCTCCGTTTCTTTTTCCTTCTTCCTTTGCGTTCAACCTGAGTCTTTCCTTTCTATTACATATAATACAATCTGCAATAGATATATTGATCTCTCTCTCTATTGTATTTCTTTTTTCCTTCTTCTTTTACATCAAACCTCTTTTCTTTCTGTTTTATTTGATTCCCTTCCTAGTTTGCATTAAACCCCCAGTTTTTTTCCTTTCAATTATTTTTTCCTTTTTTCCTTTGCATTACATCTGTCTTTCCTTCTTATGATATTTATTTTATCTTCTTCCTTTCACTCAAATCGGACTCTTCCCTTTCTATTATTTTTTTTCTTTCTTCCTTTGCATTAAATCTTACTCTTTTCCTTTCCCCCCTTTCCTCTCCTCTCTTCTTTCCTTTCCTTTCTTTTCCTTCCCCTTCCCTTTCCTTTATATTCCTTTCCTCTATCTTCCTTTCCCTCCCTTCCTTTCCTTTCCTTTCATTCCCTCTTTTCTTTTCCTTTCCTTTCTTTTTATTCCCTTCCCTTCCTTTCCTCTCTCTTCCTTTCCTTTCCTCTATCTTCCCTTCCTTCCTCTTCCCCTTTCTTTCTTTCCTTTCCTCTCTTTTTCTTTCCTCTTTTCCTTTCCTTTCCTTTCCTTTCCTTTCCTTTCATTCCCTTCCCTTCGTCTATCTTCCTTTCCTTTCCTCTATCTTTCTTTCTTTTCCTTTTCTCTTTTCCTTTCCTTTCATTCCTTTCCTTTCCGCTATCTTCCTTTCCTTTCCCCTCCCCTCCCTTCCTTTCCCTTGTTTTCCTTTCTTTTCCTTTCCTCTGTCTTCCTTTCTTTCCCCCTCCCCTCCCTTCCCTTCCTTTCCTCTATCTTCCTTTCCTTTCCTCCTTTTTCCTTTCACCTCTTCCTTTGCGTAATGTCAGATGTCTTTCCTTTCCAGGCTGCGAAGGAACAGCTCCTCCGACAAGCTGGCCAGGACCAAACAGCACCTCCAGAAGAAAGCAGCTTCAACTGCAAATCTTTTTAACCGGTCCAGCAGCCTCGAAAAGTGAGAGAAAAAAAAACACACACACCCTTGCATATAATACAGGTACTTCCTCGACTTACAACGGTTCATTTAGTGACCAATTGAAGTTTCAACGGCACTGAAAACAAATGGCTTATGACCGTTTTTTCACACTTAACGACCATGGCAACATCCCCACAGTCAACCTGATCCAAATTCCGACGCTTGGCAGTGGACTCGTATTTACGACGGTTGCAGCGTCCCCTTTTGCGACCTTCTGAGGAGCAACAGGGAAGCCAGGTTCACTTAACGACCATGTGGTTAATTGAACAGCTGCAGGGATTCCCTTAACAACGGTGGCAAAGAAAGGTCGCAAAATGTGGGGCAAGGTTTTGCTTAGCGACGGAAATTTTGGGCTCGATGGTCGTCCTAAGACGAGAACGGCCTGTCCATTTGCCCCAGGTCCCATTGTGGTTGGAGTGGATTTCAATCTAGTCTCTCTCACTTCTGGAGTGTTGGAATAGCCTTAAGATAGGATTAAGATAGAGAAAGATCTTGACAAACTTGAACATTGGGCAAACAAAATGAAATTCAATGGTGAAAAGAGTAAGGTTCTACATTTAGGCAACAAAAACGAAATGCACAAGTACAGTATAGGTGGTACCTGGCTCAGTAGTAGTAACTGTGAAAGGGATCTTGGAGTCCTAGTGGACAGCCATTTAAATAGGAGCCAGCCATGTGCAGCAGCTGCCAAAAAAGCCAACACAGTTCTAGGCTGCATAAACAGAGGGATAGAATCAAGATCGCGTGAAGGGTTAATACCACTTTATAATAATGCCTTGGTAAGTCCACACTTGGAATACTGCATTCAATTTTGGTCGCCACCATGTAGAAAAGATGTGGAGACTCTAGAAAGAGTGCAGAGAAGAGCAACAAAGATGATTAGGGGACTGGAGGCTAAAAGATATGAAGAACAGTTGCAGGAACTGGGTGTGTCTAGTTTAATGAAGAGAAGGACCAGGGGAGACATGATAGCAGTCTTCCAATATCTCGGGTTGCCACAAAGAAGAGGGAGTCAAGCTATTCTCCAAAGCACCTGAAGGCAGGACAAGAAGCAATGGGTGGAAACTAATCAAGGAGAGAAGCAACTTAGAACTGAGGAGAAACTTCCTGACAGTTAGAACAATGAACCAGTGGAATAGCTTGGATGGTTGTAAGTTCCGAGGGCCGGTCTTAAGTCACGTTCTTCAGTGCCCTTCTCACTTCGAACGGTCCCTGTGCGAAGCGTCGTAAGTCGAGGACTACCTGTACAGGAAAACAGAAAGGAAATAAGTCAAAAATAGAAAGTAATCATGTCGGATAAGCGGCAAACTTACTGATGTCCTCTTTTCATCTTGCAGCCGATCGAAGGATCCTACCTTAAGTCCCGGTGAGTTTATAGCTGTGTTTGCGTTTTTGCATTTTGCGTGTTTTTTTTCCTCAAGGACCAGGATGAGGGGCGCTGGTCCCACCTCTGAAGTTGAAGGACCGGGGCTGCCAATGGTCACTCAGAGGCCCCTGAACCCCTGAGATGAGTGGAAAATAAATCTGATAACCTATATATATATATATGTGTGTGTGTGTGTGTGTGTGTGTGTGTGTGTGTGTTGTATTTGTGCTGGCATACCAGGGGTTGTAACACAAATACATATATCTATATATCTCTATCTATCTATCTATCTATCTATCTATCTATCTATCTATCTATCTATATGTTGTATTTGTACTGATAAATAAAGGGAGACTAGTATAGATCTATTTCGAGCTAATTAGCTCTCATCATCTATCTATCTATATGTTGTATTTGTACTGATAAATAAAGGGAGACTAGTATAGATCTATTTCGAGCTAATTAGCTCTCATCAGCTAGCCATACCCTTACTGGGATTTGATAGATATATCTATCTAGCTATCTAGCGCAAAAAACTGCACTACTAGGAAATTGTATATTTTAAGAAGGTTCTTGGTTGATGCTTAAGATGCTGTCAGCATCCCGTATCAACCATTAGCACCAGTCAAAATGCATTTGTGATGCATTTTTGAATGTTCAGTTGGCTGAGTTTCATGTTTATTGAATAATAATAATAATAATAATAATAATAATAATAATAATAATAATAATAATTTATGCCAAAAGAATGCCAAATTGTCTCTTTCTGTTCTTCCTTACAGGACCGACGAGTTCTCGGCGTTTGAATTATAACCTGGGTGAGGCCCTTATAACCCGGTTCAGGGAGTGGGTTTAATGAGCGGTGGGTGGGAGACGGTTGGCCCTGATACTTGGGGTCTGGTAAGGTATTCCTCAACGTACGACCGCCATTGACAATGTCTTTGGTTCAGAAATGGGATATTTGTCAGCAAAGAATGCCCATTGCAGGCCACAAATTTGCTTAACGCCATGCTGTCTGCTTAATGACTACCGCAAAAACGGTCATGATGGCCTTACAAGTTGTAATTTGAGGACTATTGTTAGAAAGGAAGAATCAACTTTGCCCTCTGACCCACGTGCTGTTTTCCTACATAAAGAGATATTATTTTAGTATTTTACTTTACTTTATTGTGTCACCTTATACACGAACTACCGGTATAATGTTTTACTTTACTTCAAGGAAGGAAGGAAAGAAAGGAAGGAAGGAAGGAAGGGAAGGAAGGAAGGAAGAAAGGAAGGGAAGGAAGGAAAGGAAGGAAGGAAGGAAGGAAGGGAAGGAAGGAAGGAAGGAAGGAAGGAAGGAAAGGAAGGAAGGAAGGGAAGGAAGGAAGGAAGGAAGGAAGGAAGGAAGGAAGGAAGGAAGGAAGGAAGGAAGGAAGGATGGATGGATTTGGAAGGGACTTTGAAGATCTTCTAGTCCTACCCCCTGCTTAGGCAGGAAACCCTACACCACTTCAGACAAATGGCTATCCAACATCTTCTTTAAAAACTTCCAGTGTTGGCGCATTCACAACTTCGGGAGGCCAGTCGTTCCGCTGGTCAATTGTTTTGAAGCTTCATGCGAAAAAGTTCTGTGTTGCGATTCTTTCTCTCCTCTCTCTCCCTTCAGAAGGACTTTCCATCAAGATGTTTCTGCGTGGACGTCCCATCACCATGTACATCCCTTCCGACTTCCACAACTATGAAGATTTGCGCATGGAGCTGCCAACTCAGAAGCTGCAGCTGGACTGGGTGTATCCTTCACAGGTGCAAGGTTTTCGGGCATCCTTCCCCTTTCCCCAAGCTTAGGTTTCCTCATCCTAGGCAACTTTCAGCCACTGTGGCATTCTGGGAATTGCAGTCCCAACAGCTTTCAACGGCCTACCGTATCTTTCGGAGTATAAGACGCACCAAGATTTTGAAGAGGCAAATTTTTTTAAAAAAGGTTTTGAACTCTGCAACTTCCCCCAAACGGCCCATTTTTTGCGAAAACAGGCCCGTTTTTTCTCACCAAAAGGACATGCATAGCCTTTAGGAGGCTTGTAGAGTGCTCCTGGGGGCTGGGGGGCAGAAAACGGGCCCATTATTTGTCAAAAAAAGGGCATGCATAGCTTTTAGGAGGCTTATAGGGTGCTCCTGGGGGCTGAGGGAGGGCAAAATTGAGCGAAAAACTGGGTGTTTTTCGCTCATTTCTGCCCCTCCCCAGCCCCCAGGAGCACTCTATAAGCCTCCTAAAGGCTATGCACAGCCATTTTTGCAAAGGGAGTGGGGTTTCAGGAGACCAAAAATGCTGTATTTAGTGTATAAGACGCACCCAGATTTTCAGCCTCATTTGAGGGGAAAGGGTGCATCTTGTACTCTGAACAGTAGGTCACAGCAGGATGTCAAACTCAAAGCCTGGGGGGACCGGATCCAGCCTGCGGAGTGCTTAGATCCGGCCCACGGGGCGTCCTGGAAACAGTGAAGGACCAGCACTTGGTGCCTCTGCCAGTGAAAACGGAGCTCAGGCGGGCCACGCCCACCCTCCCCAAGCTCCGTTTTTACTGGCAAAGGGCTGCAGGAGGCCGTCGCAGCCGGAAACGGAGCCTCGATGAGTGACGTCGAGCTGGCCGCGCCCCCCGGCCACCCGCTAACCCCTGAGGTCAAACACAACCCTCGATGAGATTGAGTTTGACACCCCTGGCCTAGGTTGCGCTCAAACGCATCGTAAAAGGGTCACACGCTTTTTCTTAACGCCTCTCCAGCTACGGTTACCGGGGTCGGGATTGCCGTTCCAACCTCTACGTCTTAACGTCCGGGGAGTTGGTGTACTTCATTGCCTGCGTGGTGGTGCTGTACCACGTCCAGAAGCGCACACAGCGCCACTATCTTCGCCACACCGACTGTGTGCGCTGGTGAGTGGGTGGGATTAGCGCAGAGTCACCCAGTTAGCTTTCCTGTCTGAGGCGGGACTAGAACTCGCAGGCTCCTGGTGATTAGCGTAAAAGCCGCCCAGATGGCTTTCATGCCTAATGAGAAACTAGAACTCCCAGGCTTCTGGTGATTGGCCCAAAGTCACCCAGCTGGCTTTCATGCCTAATGAGGAACTAGAACTCCCAGTTTCTGGGTGATTGGCCCAAAGCCACCCAGATGGTTTTCATGCTTAATGAGGAACTAGAACTCCCAGTCTTCAGATTTCCTGTCCAAGGCGGGACTAGAACTCACCGTACCCTGGTGATTGGTGCAAAAGCCACCCAGATGCCTTTCATGCCTAATGAGGAACTAGAATTCCCAGGCTTCGGGTGATTGGCCCAAAGTCACCCAGCTGGCTTTCATGCCTAAGCAGGAACTAGAACTCGCAGGCTCCTGGTGATTGGCTCAAAGTCATCCAAATGGCTTCCATGCTTAACGTGAGACTAGAACTCACCTTCTCCTTGACGATTGACCAAAGTCACCCAGCTGGCTTTCATGCCTAATGAGGAACTAGAACTCACTGTCTCCTGGTGACTTCCAAAGTCACCCAACCGGCTTTCATGCCGAAGGCAGGACTAGAACTCCTTGTCTCCTGGTTTCTCCTTCGATGTTGGATAGACTTTGAAAAGGTTTCCAAGGGTTTCCCCAGACCAATTTTGTACATTTGTCGTAGCCTTGCAGTGCATCCTGACGGAGTCCGTGTGGCCTCGGGGCAGATGGCCGGCGTGGACAAAGACGGCAAGGTAACCCCACTGTTAGCACAGTCAGGAATGCTATAGCTAGTTTGTAAAAAGAATTTAAAATTTGTAACAAAACAATTAAAAAAAAATTGCAAAACAAAACCAAAACAACCCCAGCTGTAGACATTCTTTTTCTCCTGTTTCAGCTTTGATGCTCAGAAATGCTAATATGGGTTTTTTTTTGGGGGGGTGGGATCTTTCCTGCAGCCGCTGCAGCCCTTCGTTCACATCTGGGACTCCATCACGCTTCTGACCTTACAGCAAATCGGTCTGGGCAGCTTCGAGAGAGGCGTTGGGTCCCTGGCCTTCTCCACGGCGGTAAGTGTTAAGTCCCCCCTGCTTGAAAGGGAGGCTGGAAAGGAAGAATAAACCCCCTCACTTTTGCAGAACCTCTCAATCCGGATTGCGGTGTTGGGTTGCACCCTTGGCGGCATCTCTTCACCCCATCTCCCAAGTTTTTTTTCCCCTCACATTCTAGCTGTCTTTTTTACAACCCCCTCAAAAAAAAATCCCCTTCTGAGCCAATCCATTGTGCAGCCGAGGGCTCAGCTGCCTCTTATCTGCCAGTTGCCTAAAGCTACATTAATAGAATCTAGCACATCCGAAAGTACAAATCTCCACTGTCTCCTTTACAGCCTGAGAAACTAGGGAGGGTCCCTTCTGAGCCTCTTTCTCCATCCATTGTGCAGCCGAGGGCTCAGCTGTCTCTTATCTAACTTTTCCCTTGGCAGCGTTCCTTCGTCCAGTCTCCCAGGGTCTTTCTCCTTTACATCTGAAGATACTAGGGAGGGTCCCTTCTGAGCCTCTTTCTATATCCATTATTGCAGCTGAGAGATTGTCCCTCTCTTATCTGACCCTTCCCTTGGCATCTTTTCATCTAGCCCTCAAGGTCTTTCACACATACTATTACAGCCATCTCCTTTACAGCCTGGGAAACTAGGGAGGGTCCCTTCTGAGTCCTTTTCTCCGTCCATTATGCAGATGTGGGCTCAGTTGTCTCTTATCTGCCTTCAGTGGCATCTTTTCATCCATCCCCCAAGGTCTTTCCCACACACTATTACAGCCATCTCCTTTACAGTCCGAGAAACTAGGGAGGGTTCCTTCTGAACCTCTTTCTCCATCCATTATGCAGCTGAGGGTTCGGCCATCTCTTATCTAACCCTTCCCTTGGCATCTTTTCATCCATCCCTCAAGGTCTTTCTCACACATTATTACACCATCTCCTTTACAGCCTGAGAAACTAGGGAGGGCCCCTTCTGAGCTTGTCCCATTAGCCCAGCTGTCTCTTAACTGCCTGTTCCTGGACAGGATCTCGAACCCTGACTCCCTAAGACTTCCTCCTTTACATCCTGGGAAATTAGAGAGGGTCCTTTCTGAGCCCTTTTCTCCGTCCGTTAGGCAGTTGTGGGCTCAGCTGTCTCTTATCTGCCTGTTCCTTCGATGGCATCTTTTCATCCATCCCTCAAGGTCTTTCCCGCATACCATTCCAACCTGACCTGCCGTTCTTTCCCTCCCCCCCCCCCATCAGGATGAGGGCGCCTACCTGTGTGTGATTGATGAGTCCAATGAACACATGCTGTCCGTGTGGGATTGTGTCCGTGGCACCAAGCACGCCGAAATCAAGGTGAGGGGTGGAAAAAGCCAGATGTGGGGTGGCTCTTACTGGCTTGTAAGGCAGATGTTTTTGTTTTTTTAAGTGGGAGGAGCATGTAGGAATGGAAGCATACCTGACCAGCAAAGTCAATTCATTGAACGACCGTGTCACTAACTTAACAACCGTGGGGATCCACTTTTAGCCACAGTGGCAAGAAACGGTCATAAAATAGGGCAAAAACTCCCTTAACAACTGTCTCGCTTAGCAGCGGGCTCAATTGTGGACGTAACCGAGGGCGACCTATATTTGCAGGCATGACGGCTGCACCCGTGACTTGGGATTTTGATCCCGCGGGATCCATCCGTTGCGCACAGGTGAATGAATCCTGAAGGATCCCATCGATTTTTTTTGCTCTTCCTTTTCCTATCCAGAGCACCAATGAATCCGTCCTGATGGTGGAGTTTAATCCCCAAGACAGTAGCAACATCATCACCGCTGGAAAATCCCACGTCTATTTCTGGACCTGGGTGGGAAGCAGCTTAACCAAGAAACAGGGGATCTTTGGGGTAAAAGAATCTTGGATGGATGGATGGATGGGTGGGTGGATGGCTAGAGATAGATAGATGATAGATGATAGATATAAAGATATATAGAGATACTCTAGATATAGTATAGATAAAGAGATGGATGGATAGATGATAGATAGATAGATAGATAGATAGATAGATAGATAGATAGATAGATAGATAGATAGATGATAGATAGATAGATGATAGATAAGATATATATATATATATATAGTATAAAGATAAAGAGATAGATAGATAGATAGATAGATAGATAGATAGATAGATAGATAGATAGATATAAAGATATAAAGATATATAGAGATACTCTAGATATAGTATAGATAAAGGGATGGATGGATGGATGGATGGATAGATAGATAGATAGATAGATAGATAGATAGATAGATGATAGATAAATAGATAAATATTAAATAGATAGATAGATAGATAGATAGATAGATAGATAGATAGATAGATAGATAGATAGATGATAGATGATAGATAAAGATATATAGAGATACTCTAGATATAGTATAAAGGTAAACAGGTAGGTAGGTAGGTAGGTAGGTAGGTAAGTAGATGATGATAGATAGATAGATAGATAATAGATAGATAGATAGATAGATAGATAGATAGATAGATAGATAGATAGATAGATAGATAGATTAGATTAGAGATAAACAGAAAGACAGACAAACAATTTTGATTTTGACCCACCTTTCCTCTTCCCCTCGGTTTCCCTTCCCAGAAATACAAGAAACCCAAATTCATCCAGTGCTTTGTGTTCGACACCAACGGGGACGTCCTCACCGGAGATTCCGAAGGCAACATCCTGACCTGGGCCAGGGCGGCGGCCGACATTCGCACCTTGGGCAAGGGGGCGAAAGGTAGGCCAGTTGGGAGAGGCCGGGGACTGTCGTCCGGATGGGGAAGATGGACGTTAGATGGCAATTGTGGGGCCGTCTTTCCTTCCTCTCGCAGAGACCTATCAGATCAGCAAGCAGACCCACGCTCACGAGGGAAGCATCTTCTGTCTCTGCCTGTGCCATGATGGCTCCGTGCTGAGCGGGGGTGGCAAGGACCGTCGTTTGGTTCAGTGGAGCCCCCTCCTCACTGTCCTGCAGGAGGTGGAGGTAAGCGTGTTTGTGTGTGTGTGTGGCGGGGGGGGGGAAACAGACTTCAGGAGGGGCACCTCAGCACAAGTTGCTTGGCATATTTGTTTCCCCTCTCTAATGGGGACTAGGGCCTTGCAAAGTCTCAGAAGGGGATTGTTAGCCCTTTGAGGTGGTCTATCTCAGGGAAACAAAGTTATGAATACTAGTCCAGCAGATTCGGACAGTGAGGAGGGTTGGGGAGGAACCTGGGCCAGTCCTAGAGTCTGGGGAAGGCGGGCTCTGTGTTGGAGGCAGAGAGGGGGCCAGGGCTGTCTGACAGTTATCAGCTGCCTTCGGAGTCAGACATCAGTGAGGCAGAAGAACAGCTGGAGCCTGTTCCCAGTGTGCGCATGCGCAGAGCTGCCAGACGAAGGGAACAGCTAAAGAACAGGGGTCGACTTGGGAGTAAGGCCACAGGTGGATGATGAATGGCCCCTCCCAGAGGAAATAAAAGAGGAGCGACAGGGGAGTGGAGTTTGCAGGAGACTCGCTTAATGGCCCATGGCAATCGAGGCCGTCCAAATGGACGTGGCTCACTTTAATGTCCATCTTGCTGATTGGGAGGGGAACACCCGTGCATCTTTTTTTTAAAAAAGGGGGGGTGGGGTGGGGGTTGCATGTTTGTACCTATTCTCATTTTGAACTATTTTTTAAAACTTTCCGCTCAGATACCGGAGCAATTCGGTGCCGTTCGCACCATCGCGGAAGGCCAGAGCGGGGAGCTTTTGGTGGGGACCACACGCAACGCCCTGCTTCGCGGCAGTTTGGCCGAGGGCTTCAAACCCATCATCCAGGTGAGCAGAGACCCCCCCCCAAAGCCAACCCCCCCTAGGTCCTCCTCCTACCTCCCACTTTACAATAGAATATAGAGTAGAGTAGAATAAAGAATGAAAGAAGAGAGAAGAGAATTAAGAATGAAAGTATAGAATAGAGTAGAATAAAGAATGAAAGAATAGAAAAGAGAATAGAATAGAATTAAGAATGAAAGAATCGAATAGAGTTGAGTAGAATAAAGAATAAAATAAGAGAGAAGAGGAGAGAATAGAGTAGAATAGAATTAAGAATGAAAGAATCGAATAGAGTAGAATAAAGAATGAAAGAATAGAGTAGAGGAGAGTTAAGTAGAATAAAGAATGAAAAAGGAGAGAAGAGAAGAGAATTAAGAATGAAAGAATCGAATACAGTAGAGAATGAAAGAAGAGAAAAGAGGAGAGAATAGAATAGAATTAAGAATGAAAGAATAGAGTAGAGTAGAGTAGAATTAAGAATGAAAGATGAGAGAATAGAATAGAAAATAGAATAGAACGGAATGAGCTGGAAGGGACCTTGGAGATCTTCTAGTCCAGCCCCCTGCTCAAGCAGGAGAACCGTCCTATACCGTTTCAGACAAATAGCTATCCAACATCTTCTTCGAGACTTCCAGTGTTGGGGCATTCACAACTTCTGGAGGCAACTTCTGTCCCACTGATTAATTGTTCTAACTGTCAGGAAGTTTCTCCTCAGTTCTAAGTTGCTTCTCTCCTTGATTAGTTTCCACCCATTGCTTCTTGTCCTGCCCTCAGGTGCCTTGGAGAATAGCTTGACTCCCTCTTCTTTGGGGCAGCCCCTGAGATATCAGAAGACTGCTATCATGTCTCCCCTTAGTCCTTGTTCTCTTTAAGGCTCGCCAAACTTTCTTGGCTGCAACTCGGTTCTCTTCCTTTGCAGGGCCACACAGACGAGCTCTGGGGCCTGGGGACTCACCCCTCCCGGGATCTTTTTGTGACTTGTGGTTACGACAAGCAACTCTGCCTGTGGGATGGTAGTGAACATATGATGGCTTGGAGCCTCACCTTAGAGGTACTGGATCTGGCGGGAGGGGGAGGCGCTGGCGCAGTCCGCTGAGCTTTTCGATCAGAAAGGTTGGCAGTTCGGCGGTTCGAATACCGAGCACCGCGTAACGGGGTGAGCTCCCGTAACTTGTCCCAGCTTCTGCCAACCGAGCAGTTCGAAAGCACGTAAAAAATGCAAGGAGAAAAACAGGGACCACCTTTGGTGGGAAGGGAACAGTGTTCCGTGCACCTTCGGTGTTTAGTCATGCTGGCCACATGACCACAGAGACGTCTTCGGACCACAGCTGGCTCTTCGGCTTTGAAACGGAAATGAGCAGCGCCCCCCTAGAGTCAGGAACGACCGGCACAGATGTGTGAGGGGAACCTTTACCATTACTTTTACTATCTGGTGGGAAGAAATCTTACATATATTTCTCTGTCTCTCTGTCTCTGTCTGTTTTTTGTCTCTCTCTGTGTCTGTCTGTCTCTCTATCTGTCTCTCTCCTCTCTGTCTCTCTCTCTCTCCTCTCCCTGTCACTCTCTCTCTCCTCTCTCTGTCTCTCTCTGTCTCTTTCTCTCTCCTCTCTCTTTTCTTTCTCTCTCCTCTCTCTCTCTCTCTCCCTCTTTTCTCTCTCTCTCTCTCTCTCTTCTCTCTTTGTCTCTCTGTCTCTGTCTCTCTTCTCTTTCTCTCTCTCTCTTTTCTCTCTCCCCTCTCTGTCTCTGTCTCTCCTCTTTCTCTCTCTCTCTTTCTCTCTCTCTCTCTCTGTCACTCTCTTTCTGTCTCTCTCTCCTCTCCTCTCTCTCTCCTCTCTCTATCTCTCTCTGTCTCTTTCTCTCTCCTCTCTCTTTTCTTTCTCTCTCTCTCTCTCTCTCTCTCTTCTCTTTTGGCTCTCTGTCTCTGTCTCTCTCTTTCTGTCTCTCTCTCTCTCTTTCTTTCTCTCTCTCTCTCTTTCACTCCCCAGGAAACAGGACTCTGCGCTGATTTCCACCCCAGTGGGAAAGTGGTGACTGTGGGACTCAGCACTGGACGGTAAGTACCTCCCCTCCCCTCCCTGGCCATCCACCATGGGACTCAGCAGGGTTGGTGACCCTTCCTATTGGTCCCAGCTGGGCTGGAGTGGATTTCACATTTTCCATAGCTGCTAAAACCACAGGTGGAAAAAAAGAATCAAACTTACAAATGGCCCTTTTTATCTCTCTCAGGTGGCTGGTGCTGGACACCAAAACACGACAGGTGTTGTCCAGCTACACGGATGGAAACGAGCAGCTGTCTGTCGTACGCTACTCCCCAGGTGAGATGCTCAACTTACTTTTGATCTTTTCCTGTTTGTTGAGTTCTTGGTATTCTCTGAACTTCGTTGTTTTCCTGCAGACGTTTCATTACCGGCGCGGAGTGAAGTGGTCAGCTTATTTAAATATAATTGCTTTCTCTAGTAGTCTTGGGATGTCCTTCCTTCCTTCCTTCCTTCCTTCCTTCTCTTCTGTCCCTCTCCTCATTACATCCCTACTCCTTCCTTCCTTCCTCGCCCCCTCCCTTCCTTCTCTATTTCTCCCTTTGCTTCCCTCCTTCGATTCCTTTTCCCACCTTCCCTCCCTCCATTAAATCCATACTTCCTCCTTCCTTCCTTTCTTCCTCCCTCCCTTCTTCCTTCTCTATTTCTCCCTTTCCTTCTCTCCTTCTCTCCCTCTTCCCTACCTCCCTCCATTACATCCATACTCACTCCTTCCTTTCACCCTCCCTCCCTTTCTTTTCCTTCCTTCTTCCCTCCCTCCTTCCTTCCTCCTTTCTTTCCCTCCCTCCCTTATTTTTTCTTTGATTAGTCATCTGGTGCTGTTTCCTGCTAATCTAGGTGTTAGAAAATACATCTGAACTAAATCTGGGTGGGACAAGCTACTTCTATAAACAGCCGGCACAGTTCACTCCCCCTAGGACTGATGATGTTATATAGCTTGGCAGCATAACGTCTGCAAGAAAACGAACAAGCTCTGAGAACATCTGTAACCCCCAGCTTTCAATCCTGAGCTACAAATATGCTCTACAATTTACGTGGGTTTTTCTTCGTTGGTGAAGGAGAAGCAGAGAAACAGGGAGCGAGATCATATCTTAGGCTCTGTCTTCACTGTTAATCAGCTGGCCAGCTGTTTTCTTCACTTCTGATCTGGTCACATCATCCCAGATTCTTGGTTCGATCAGTGGATGAAAATGCCCAATCCAGTCACTGTCCAGGTTCCCGACAGATGCCCTAATTAATTCATGAGCCTCGAGCCAAGTTTCAAAAGAAAACCAGTTATTTATTAGGAGCAGCGTGTCGGCCTCTACACGAATGAGGTCAACTCTGCCTCACGTAGTTTACAGTTCAACTTTGACCCTGTTTCTCCCCCCCCTCCGTCTGTGTCATAAATCACATTTTCCAGCCGGGCGATCTGAGATCCTACCCTGGAATCCAACATCTGGATGACTATGCAACCCAGTGGGGGGGACTGTTTGCTCAAGGGAGCACTTTGCGTACAACTAAAATTAAGATGGTGGCATCTTCGGTGTGTCCCGGAGAAGCAGTTCGGGGGCGTGGGAGACCTGGGTCGCTACCAGTTCCAGCGACCCAGGCCACCAAGCTACTACCGGTTTGGCTGAACTGGTCCAAACTGGTTGAAATCCGCCACTGATCACAATTCCTTTGCTGATGGAGATCGCCGACTTCCCTTCTCCTTCCTACTTTAAACTTGGTTTTGTTTTTTTTAATCTATCTCTCTCTCTCTCTCTCTCTCTCTAGATGGAGAGTTTTTGGCCATCGGTTCCCATGACAACTTCATCTATATATATAGCGTGGAAGAGAAAGAG
Source organism: Natrix helvetica (assembly GCF_964273705.1). Classification (NCBI taxonomy): domain Eukaryota; kingdom Metazoa; phylum Chordata; class Lepidosauria; order Squamata; family Natricidae; genus Natrix; species Natrix helvetica. The sequence continues at coordinate 4,024,727 of NC_138563.1, forward strand.
CATAAATATACTCGTTTTGGCCGCTGCACGGTGAGCTTGAAGGGCAAGGAACGTACCCTGTTTCCCCGAAAATAAGGCCTCCCTCGGATAATAAGCCCAGTTGGGGCTTTTGAGCGCATGCGCTAAAATATAAGCCCTCCCGGAAAATATTGCAAATATTGCAGCAGCCACGAGGTGACCACGCTCGCCGCCTCCTGCACCTCAAAAATAATAAGACGTCCCAGAAAATTAGGCCAAGCGCTTATTTCGGGGGGGGGGGGGGTCAAAAGAAAATAAGACCCTGTCTTATTTTCAGGAAAACACAGTAGATAGAACAAGCCAGATTTGGGTGGTGGAAAGAAAGAAAGAAAGAAAGAAAGAAAGGAGGGAGGGAGGGAGGGAGGAAGGAAGGAAGGAAGGAAGGAAGAAAGAAAGAAAGAAAGAAAGAAAGAAAGAAAGAAAGAAAGAAAGAAAGAAAGAAAGAAAGAAAGAAAGATAGACAGACATCAGGAATTTCCTCCTGGGAGTTTGGTTGTTTATTTATTATGCAAATTATTATGGGCGCTCATCTTAAATCAAATAACTCTGGGCCACTGACGAGCGTAAAAAAAAAACACAGAAGTTTATTTAAAAAGCCATTCAAAAAAGCGAATTAAAAGCGCCAGATGAAAGAAAATAAACTATTCTGTTGACGTAAGGGGAAAATGTAACCTTCGTTCTATCGTAGCCCGAAAGGAGAATTACGGTTTAGTAAACGTGTGAAAACATGTTTTTAATTTATTTAGTTTGGCATTTTAGGTCTTTTGGCCCGATTCTGCTTTTTTTCTTATCCGTTCTTGTCTTGCCACTCTGAAATTATCAGATAATCGATCTCTTTGATAGTCACAATAAAAGGTTTTTGCTCTTCCCCCCCCCCCTCTCATTTCAGGGACACTCTAGTTTCATCACACATCTGGATTGGTCCAAGGATGGAAAATTCATCATGTCCAATTCCGGAGATTATGAAATTTTGTATTGTGAGTTTACTTTTTAAAATGCAACTGCTGGCTTTATTCTCACAAACATATAGCTAGCTAGCTAGCTAAAGAGAGAGAGAGAGAGAGAGAGAAAGACAGAGAGAGAGAGAGAGTTTGATCCAGTGGGGAGAGCACCATGCCACGTAGAAACCAGGAGATGTGAGTTCTAGTTCTGCCTTTGGCATGAAAGCCAACTGGGTGACTTTAGACCAATCACCAGGAGATAGTGAGTTTTAGACATGCCTTAGACATGAAAGCCAACTGAGGGACTTTGGGCCAATCACCAGGAGACTGGGAGTTCTAGTCCCACTTTAGCTACAAGAGTCAGCTAGGTGATTTTGGGCCAATCACCAGGAGACTGGGAGTTCTAGTCCCAATTTAGCTACAAAAGCCAAGTAGGTGACTTTGGGCCAATCACCAGGAGACTGGGAGTTCTAGTCTCGCCTTAGGCATGAAAGTCAGCTGGGCGGACCTTGGACCAATCCCTCCCTCTCAGCCACCCATCCCGCAGGGTTGTCAGTGTGGGGCAAATAGGAGGAAAGTGCCTTAAGTAGGTCTAGCACCTTGAGTTACTTGAAAAATAAATAAGTAAATGAAGGCGGGAGAGAAACTATCCAAATAATAATAATAATTAATAATAATAATAATAATAATAATAATAATAATAATAATAATAATAATAATAATAATAATAATAGAAGTGATTTGCTTTCAGGGGAGGTGACCAAAGGTTGCAAGCTGGTACGGAATCGGTTTGATAACAGGGACCGAGAATGGGCCTCCTACACCTGTGTATTGGGTTTCCATGTCTTTGGTAACTATTTTAATTGTTTTTTTAAGTTTGGGGTTCTGTCAGTGGCCCAGAATCTCCCAGAACGGGCAGGCACCACAAATAGAATAGAATCACAGAGTTGGAAGGGACCTTAGAGGTCTTCTAATCCAACCCCCTGCTTAGGCAGGAAACCTTACACCACTTCAGACAAATGGATAATCCAACATCTTCTTAAAGATTTCCAGTGTTGGGGCATTCACAACTTCTGGTGGCAAGCAGTTCCACTGGTTCTCACTGTCAAGAACTTTCTCCTTAGTTCTAAGTTGCTTCTCTCCTTGATTAGTTTCCATTCTTGTCCTCCCTTCAGGTGCTTTGGAGAATAGCTTGACTCCCTCTTCTTTGGGGCAGCCCCTGAGATATTGGAAGACTGCTATCCTGTCTCCCCTAGTCCTTCTTTTCATCAAACTAGACCTACCCAGTTCCTGCAACCGTTCTTCATATGTTTTAGCCTCCAGTCCCCTAATCACCTTTGTTGCTCTTCTCTGCACTCTCTCCAGAGTCTCCGCATCCTTTTTTTGCATCGTGGAGACCAAAACTGTGGCCTTACCAAGGCCTTATAAAGTGGTATTAACCCTTCACGTGATCTTGATTCAAATCGATTCAGTCCAATTAAGCTCCCCCTTTTCCTCTTTCTTCTCTAACCTCCCAAACTCAGGGGTTTGGCCGGACGGCTCGGACGGCACCGATATCAACTCCCTGTGCCGGTCTCACCATGAGCGGGTGGTGGCCGTCGCTGACGATTTTTGCAAAGTTCATCTCTTCCAATACCCGTGTGCCAAGCCCAAGGTAAAGGGGCGGGCGGTGAGGAAGAAGGGGGCAGAAGAATGAATACGTATTTTGGTTGGGAGGCCTTGTTGGATGGTTCTGATCCTTGAAAGAAGCGTCTTCAAACAAATTATATGTCTACAGGCAAGTCCTCGGCTTACAACCATTCATTTACTGACCATTGGACATTACAAGAGCACTGAAAATAAAGACTTAGGACCACTTTTCACACTTAGGGGCATCGTCTATGCAGTCAAGTGATCAAAATTCAGACCTGGGCAACTGGTTCATATTTGTGTAACACAGTTGTTAGTAGCTAGTCAGATGGTTGTTAAGTGAAGCTGGTGTTCCCCTTGCTTGTCAGAAGGCCGCCAAAGGACATTGACCCCGGGGATGCTAAAACTGTCATAAATACATGCCAGTTGTGCCAAGCGGCCGATTTTTGATCCCATAACCGTGGGAATGCCGCAAGAGTGGGCCACCTGTGCTGATTTGACAGTTGTCTAGGGGTATCCACCCTAGACTACTGAAATACCTATGAGTGGTGCAGTGGCCTAGAGATGGAGCCTCTCGCCTCGTAATCGGAAGGCTGTGAGTTCAATCCTAGGTAGAGGCAGATATTTCTCTCTCTGGGCCCCGATGAGAATATTATCTGCCGAACAAAACTCCGCTCTGGCAACAGGAAAGGCATCTGGCCAGTAAACATTCGGCTCCATTCTGTCGCCCAGACTCCACCCGGCAAGGGATTACGGGGTCTTTAAAAGAAGATGACGATGATGGCTGCCTTTCGAGATAGTTTGACAGTTTGTGTTGTGGGAATTCGTTGCTTAACAGAGGGGGAACAAACTGTCCTTGTGTCTGGTTGTTCTGACGTGCAGTGCCCTACGGTGTCGTTTTGAGGGTAGAATGGTCACTAAATGAATGGAAAAGTGAAATTGGTCTCTGCCTTTTTCTGCCCTCCAAATTAAGATTGACAGGAGAATCCTACCGCCCTTTCGGGTTTTGGGGCATCCCGATCAAACAGCGTGATTTCTAAATGTCTCCTGTCGACCCCCACATCCCCGATCTTCCGCAGGCACCAAGCCACGTCTACACCGGACACGGCAGCCACGTCACCAACGTCCGCTTCACCCACGACGACGGCCACCTCATCTCCATGGGGGGCAAGGACACCAGCATCTTCCAATGGCGGGTGCTGGGGGGAAGCCCTCCGGCCAGCCGCTCCCTGTCCTCCGTTTCCTCGTACGAAGCCGGGGCCAGCACCTGAAGCTCCCGAAATCCGGACGCGAAAATTCCAGGACGGCGAGCGAGTCCTCGCGGGTGGGGAAATGCTGGGAGTGATCTCCAGCGTTGGCGATCGGAGGATCCCTTTTTCTTTTTTGGGGGAGGGACCGGTTTTGGCCTCCTTTCCGTTTGCTAACCGTGTCGTCATTTGCTTATTATTGTTAACCCAAGGTGAGGGGCGGCAGCAGCAGCAAAGCGTGGTGGAGCGCGCCCGGCCGAACCACCCGCCACGCGCAATAAAATGCGTTTGCGTGAAAAAAACCCACCTTGTGGGCTGGGACGATGGGAGAAGCCGCTGAGAGACAGCAAGCAGGTAAAAGAGGCCAAATTTGGCCCCGGGCTTTGCTCGGCTTTCGCTCTGTACAGGCCTCAAAAAAAATTCTGGATTTTCAAAGCCTAAGAGGAGACGGGGGCACGGAATCGCTGCTTTCACCCCGTTCAGGTAGTCCTCGCCTTATGACGCAATCGGGGGCAGGAATTTCCGATACTTTTAGCATGGCGCTTGTTCATTTTACAACCATTTTTAAAAACAATTTTGTGGGTGCGTGTGTGTGTGGGGCCACGGGTGTTAAGCCAAAATCACCGCCGTCGTTTGGGGAGTCGTTAAGCGGATCTGGCTTCCCCCCACCGTCGTTCAGCGAGGGGCGCCCGGTTTCGTGAGCTTTTCGCCACGGCGGTTAAATAGATCACTGAGGTTCTTACAGTTCTGAGCGAGTCTTCCCAAGAGCCTGAAGCCAACTCCTCGCTCCGGGAAAAAACCCTTTTCTTAATTGACTGTGGATTCTGCTCCTTCGCCTCCAGCAAAGTCTTTCAAGGGAGGATTTACGGTCACAGATCTTCTCTGGCTTGGAGAGCTGCCAGGCCGATCTCTGCAGAACTTGGCCAAGAGTCTCCAAGAGTCCCGAACCAATTAAGTGAACCAATGGACTCCTGCAAACTCCACTCCCCTGTCGCTCCTCTTTTATTTCCTCTGGAAGGGGCCATTCATCCTCCATTTGTGGCCTTCCTCCCAAGTCAACCCCTGTTCTTTAGCTCTTCCGTTCGTCTGGCAACTCTGCGCATGCGCACACTGGGAGCAGGCTCCAGCTGTTCTTCTGCCTCACTGATGTCTGACTCTGAAGGCAGCTGATAACTGTCAGACGGCCTCGGCCCCCTCTCTGCCTCCGACACAGAGCCCTCCTCAGAGCCTTCCCCAGACTCCAGGACTGGCCCATCTTCCTCCCCAACCCTCCTCACTGTCCGAATCTGCCACCAGCTCCTGAATCAAGAGGGTGTTCAAGAAATGTTTCCTTGACTTTGTTGGTGGGAAGCCAGCTGTAAAAGATCCCCGCGTGATCGCGGGATGCTTTGACCGCCATAAATGCACACACTTGGATCACATGACCCTGGGGAAGCCGCAACGGTCGTAAGTGTGAAAAATGATCATCAATCAGTTTTTTTCAGCGGCGGCGTAACTCCAAACGGACACTAAACGAATAGAATTGTTATAAGTCATGGATTACCTTTGCAGCACTGATTCTCAAGTCTGGTGAATTCCTAAAATTGAGTAAATTTGTGGGTTTTTTTTCTTAATTTTGGTAGCAACTCGCAAACCCATTCATGCTTTTGTGGAAGGAACAATGAAACTCACATCAAGCCATCAGTGCAAAATTGTTTGGGGGTTTTAGAAGGTGAAAGTTGGGAACTTTTTGTTTAATGGATAAAAACCCCACCATGTGATTCTGTTTTTCCTATTATTTTGGGCCTGGTTTGGTCCAACGTGTAAATAGGCGCCCGGAAAGGAAGGTTTTGATATTTGGAGAAAGAAATAAAATGTTAGCATCTCAAACCCTGATAAGCTTTTCTCTCTTTTTTTTCCTGGATCGTCTCGGTTTGGCAAGGGGAAGATCACCAAAACTAACCCTGGTTTAGTGTGACCGGTTTTGAGTTACGTGGGAGATTTTCCTGCCAAAATTTACTTCCCATTCGAAAACATTGGACTGTGTGGTTCACCTACCGGCAGTTCTCAACTTGCGATGGTTAGGTCGTGGTGGTCGTAAAGCAGGTCACTATGGCCGTGACTGAGGGATCCTGGGAAATGCAGTCCCTATTCCAAGTTACTTTAAGATGGGTGGACTTCACTTCCCAGAATCCCCTAGTTAGCATGCTTTAAGACAGATGGACTTCAACTCCCAGAATCCCCCAGCCAGCATGCTTTAAGACAGATGGACTTCAACTCCCAGAATCCCCCAACCAGCATGCTTTAAGACAGATGGACTTCAACTTCCAGAATCCCCCAGCCAGCATGCTTTAAGACAGATGGACTTCAACTCCCAGAATCCCCCAGCCAGCATGCTTTAAGACAGATGGACTTCAACTCCCAGAATCCCCCAACCAGCATGCTTTAAGACAGATGGACTTCAACTCCCAGAATCCCCCAACCAGCAAGGTTGTAATAAAGGTGGACTTCATCTGCCAGATTCTCCCAGCCAGCATGCTTTAAGAAGGATGGACTCCACTACCCAGAATCCCCCAAGCAGCATGCTTTAATAAAGGTGGACTCCCAGAATTCCCCAGCCAGCATGCTTTGACTTCAACTCCCAGAATCCCCCAGCCAGCATCCTTTAAGAGAGGTGGGCTTCAACTCCCAGCATTGAAGGCTGGGGAATTCTGGGAGTTCACCCCTCTTCTTTAAAAAAACAACCCTAATATGTAAAAGTATAATCTTTATTGTCGTACTTAAATACAACGAAATTGGTCGTTAATGTTTAGAAACACTTGTCTTAAAATGATCACAAATTATCATTTTATAGGGTTCACCAATGTGTGCGCGTGCTCATCCGTGGGTCGTTGCACGCTTCCCAGTTGCGACCCCTACAATAGAAAAGACGTTCTGGGCGGGTTTGTTCCCTTTTCACCAATAGGAAGCTCTGCGGGTAGGAAAGAGTTAACTTCCCCTTTCCGGAAAAAGGCCGATGTTGGCCGAAAGCGCCCGACTCTCCCCTCCCTGTCGAAGACCGGCGGAAAGGCACGAAGGAGCCCGCCCTCTTCCTCCGAAGTTCGATACGGCGGAGGGGAAGAGGAAGGGAGGGGGGGGAAAAAGCCCTTCTACGAAGTAACCCAACGAGTGTCTTCGTTTCTTTCCGGCACCACTCGGGCATTTTTCCCCCGCCCTCCACCCCACCCTGGAGGGAAAAGAAAAAAAAAAAGCACAACAACCCTCCTTTTCCGGAAAAGCCCGAGCCGCTTCCGCCGCTTGGCCGTGCGCTTCCCACACCGGAAATGCCCGAGCGCTTCCGGAGATTGCCGAAGGGCCGGCCCAGGCTGCGTGAGGGGGAGCGACGACGACGGCGGCGGCGGCTGAGGCGGCGGGAGGGCGATGAAGAGCGGCCGGGCCCGGAGTTGCTGAGGCGGCCCAGGCGGCCGGGAGAAGGGGACGCCGAGCGTCATGGCGGCTAATATGTACCGGGTGGGCGGTAAGGAGGCAGCGGGGGCTCTGCTTGGCGCTCTTTATTTGTCCCGGGGAGTGGGGGGAGGGGCGAGGGGGTTATTTAAAGCACAAAAGGGGGGAGGGGGGAGGGTCGCCTTGGGGGGGGCAAGGGGGCTCTTTTGAGGGGGGGTTGCATCGCCTTGGGGGGGGCGAGGGGGCTATTTTGGGGGGGCGACCAGGAAGGGGGGAAGGTTTGAAAGGAAGGGGGGCAGCCCCCCCTTGGATAGGGGAGGGGCTGTTTTTAAATTTGGGGGGGTCCCCAGTTGTCTTGGGGGGGTAATGGCTCCCTCTTTTTGTGCCCCCCACCTTTTTGGTGAGGGGGGGTTGGGAACTGTCTATTAAGAGGTAATTAAATCCTCCCCCCACTTGGTTCCTCTCCACCCCCCCTCCCCAAAGAATGCTGCCTGGTTCCATCATCCCCTGCTCTTGGGTGGAAGAGCCCATCGTCCCCATCCAGACCGGCTTCCTTCCAAGCTGGAAGGAAGTGATGGTGGGTTTTAAAAACACCCATGATACCCAGCCGGTGTTCCCCAGGTGGTCTGGGCTCAAAGTCCCATCGTCCTCAGCCTCAACACTCCCTGGCACTCCAGGGGTGTAGGCGACAGTGCCCATCGTCCCCGGCCTGAATTCTCCATCCTCTGGTGCTCTCCAGGTTGTAGGCTAGGACTCCCATCATCCTCATCCTGGCTTGTTCAGCTCCTGTCAGGTTATAGGCTAGAACTCCCATCATCCTCAACCTGAACTCTCCCATCTCCTGGCACTCCAGGTGTGGAGGTGACAGTGCCCATCATCCTCAGCCTGAATTCTCCATCCTCTTCTCCCCAGGTTATAGGTTAGAACTCTCATCATCCTCAGCCTGAACTCTCCATCTCCTGGCACTCCAGAAGTGTTGGATGCAATGCCCATCATTCCCAGCCTGAACTTTTCGTCCCCTAGCACTCTCCAAATGGGGTAGCCTAGAACTCCCATCATCCCCAGCTGAGTTCTTCATCTCCCGGAGCTTTTCAGATGTGCTGGGCAATAAATCCCATCATCCCCAGCTTAGCTCTCCACTCCCCTGGCACTTTTCAGCTGCGTTAGACTAGAACTCCCATCATCCCTCAGTTCTCGATCCTCCTGGCACCTTCCAGATGTGCTGGGCAAGGACTCCCCTCATCCCCAGCCAAACCCCTGGCTGTCTCCAGATGGGCGGTGCGGAAATCCTCGAGAACGAGCGTAACATGCGTGTAAAAAGCAACTTGATTGAGAAAATGGAGCCATTTAGGAGGGCAAAGGGGGAAAAAAAATAATAGTTTTGTTACGAATGGCGATAAAGAGAGGGATGAAAGCGTCTTGATGGGATTGGCAGTGAAGCTAAAAATAAATGGGTGGAGGCGTCATAATTAGCTCCCCCCACCAATTTGGTTAAAAGAATGGCCTGGGCAGACGGAACAGCAAAGTTGATTTTAGTTTTAAACGCCTTTTATTATTTTCAGAAATAACTCAAGCTGGCAAATATATCCAACGTGCCTTCCTGTTCCTCTTTTCCTCACAACAACCCTGCCAGTTGGGTTTCGGCGGGGGTGGTGGTGGTCCAAAATCACCCAGCAGGCTTCTGTGCCTAAGAAGGGACTAGAACTCCCCATCACCTGGTGATTGGATCAAAGTTACCCAGCCATCTTTCATGCCTAAGGGAGGACTAGAACCCACCGTCTCCTGGCGATGGGATCAACGTCATCCAGCCAGTTTTCGTGCGTAAGGGAGGACTAGAACTCGCTGTCTCCTGGCGATTGGATGAAAGTCACCCCGCAGGCTTTCGTGACTAAGGCAGGACTAGAACTCCCAGTCTCCTGGTGATTGGCCCAAAGTCACTCAGCCAGCTTTTGTGCCTAACGCAGGGCTAGAACTTCCAGTCTCCCGGTGATTAGTTCAAAGTCACCCAGTCGGCTTTCATGAATAAGGCAGGACTTTATCCCTGTCTTTCATGACAGATTGGGGGAAATTGGGGTCCCATCAAATCTCGGGGCAGGGGGAGGAGGGGGATGTGAGATGGATGTATGAAAAGCAAAGCCAGGATTTTGTTTAGATGCAGGGAGGAGGAGGTGATTTTGACTCTCAGAAGAGTGGAGAGAATGAAAAAAAAAACCAGTATAAAAAGGACAGGTGGGCCTCCAGTTCAGAATTTGAACTCAAGATATCTAACATGGTGTAGCTAGAAAGTTAGCAGGTAGAAAGTATTGATTTGATAGACCAGAAAAGGGATGCTAAAGAACGCCCAGCAGAGCAATAGAACCTCCATGTGCAGGAGCAGTAGAGGTAGTCACTTCACTTAGGGACCGTTCAACGGCACTGAAAAAAATGTGACTTATGACCATTTTTCAAACTCGTGACCACTGCAGCACCCCGTGGTCATGTGCTTTACGTTCAGTGGCTTGATACCCGACTCGCTTTTATGACGGTCGCAGCCACCCAGTGTGTGTGTGTGTGTGTGACGTGATCCCCTTTTGCGACCTTCTGACAAGCAGAGGTCATTGGGGAAACCTGATTCCCTTAACAACTGGGGTGATTTCACGTAACAAACGGGGCAAGGAAGGTCGTAAAACGGGGCAAAAAATGTCTCACTCAGCAGCCTAAATGTTAGGCTCCATTGTGGTCGTACGTTGAGGACTAACGAAGTATCTGAATACCAGGTGGCAAAAAAAACCAAAAGCAGAGAATATTCTGATCTTTTTTTTTTTTTTTTGGTAATAACATTTTTTTAAAAAAATGCAAATAATACAAACATAGTACATATACATTAAATACAAAGAAAAAAGAAGAAAAGGGAAAAAAACTAATATTAATTACACTAAACCCCCACCCCCTCGAGACCCTGTTCCCCCCCCCCTTATATTTCTTCGTCTCTAACAACTAAAAGATACACAATAAATCCCAATTGTGCCCTTATCCCCTCCAAAACAACATACATTCTTGAGTAGATTTATTCCCTTTGCCTTCCACCAACACTAATTTTATAAAATCCCCCCACCCAATCTTTCATTATAATTGTTTGCTTGGATCATCTCTTTTATAAATTTAATTTCCGTTAATATATCATTTGTTGCCATACTTCAAATTTCATTATCCCACTCATTTCTTGGAATATCCCAATTTCGTCCCCAATATTTAGCCACCCCTAGTCTAGCTGCCATTATCAAATTGACAATCCATTCCTTTTTGATCTTGATCTTGAATAGGGACAACTTGCCAGCTTTCCATCCAAAGCCAAATGAGGATCTCGCGTTAGGTTGTTTTATCTCTTCATCCTCTTCGGTTGGCGCAGAATTCATTTCGCCCACCGCCCCGTCTCAGCCGGGCTCCCTTCCTGCGCACCATCAGGCTGAACAGGTGAGACGGAGACCAGCCTGGCGTCTCCCCATCTCACCTGTAGAAAGAAAAGTCCCCAATTCTGAACCTTGGCGTCACCAACTAAAAATATATTGGCGCCCGAATTGCAGTCGCGTTTATGACTTTGCACGAAAACCTCCAAAGGTCGTCTTGATTCAGAAAAAGCTCGTCTCGTTAGCTTAAAAACAATCTGAAGATCCTGAACAAGAAGAGACTGGACTGTCGTTTGTCAGAAATGGGGTAGACTAGTCTCCTGTTTGGCCGGGGTGGGGGGGTTGGACTAGATGACCTACAAGCTCCCTTCCAACTCTGCTCATCTGCAATCCATTCCAGTATCTCTGGATGGATTCTCCTGGTTGAATTCTCTGGTAGCAGGGGTGTCAAACTTGGATTTCATGGAGGGCTGCATTAGGGTTCTGTTTGACCTTGGGAGGGGGAGGCGGGGTCATGGCTGGAGAGGGCGTGGCTTGGGGGCATAGCCACCACTCATTGAGGCCTCCCCGGGCTCCGTTTCTGCAGGAAGCCGTTGTGGCCAAAAACAGAAGCTGGGTGGAATGCATGACCTCCCCAAGCTTCATTTTTGCTGGGAGAAGCACTGGGGGCAGATCCAGCCCCTGGGCCTTGAGTTTAACCCCCCTGCTCTATAGCCTCTCTGGATCCAGCAACAGTTTTTCTTTGCTCTTTTATGGACTCCATCAGAACCGGTCCACTGTTGGTTGCAGCCTCTTAGGAAGGCCTAATTATTATTATTATTATTATTTTTATAGCCATGGGAACAGACCCAGATGAGCAAAAGAGAGAAATTAGAGCATTCACGTCAAACAAGGAGCATTGGTCTCACTCAGATACGACAACTTGAATTCCTTTGAATAGATCGGCTATGAATGGGCCAAAAACCTCCATTTCTTTGCCTAGCCAAGATATATGGTGGTTTATCCTTAAGATCCCAAGGTCCAGCGGTCAGCCATTGTAAGCGTGGAATTTCCAAACATCACGCAGGTTAAGTTTGTCGTGCCTTACCCGACAGCTATAAATATTACTAAGATAATGCAAGAATATGTAGCTGGAACAGCTTGGAGTCTAATCATAGACTTAAGGGTTCGTTTTGACTTGGGAGATATCCCAGAGGTTGTCGGATTGCCACATTTAATGGGGCAGAATGAGGAAAAGGTGAAATAAACGGCGGGAATGTCATTTATATTTCGCATTTCTTAAGCGTTCATCGGAATTGGAGATTGGGTTCCTTGCATTTAATGCTCGTCAAGTAAGAACCGAATTGTGCTTCTGTCCTGTTTCTATGCACAATGTTTTGGGACAGAACTCGGCACGGGCGAAGTTGTCGCCTTCAATTTAAAATTGGGAAATTTAGGGTGCTCTCTATTGATAAAAATAAAAATGAACCAGCGCATTGAAATTCCGTTCGATCCAATCTTGCTTTCATTGGATGATTTCAGGTTGGTTGTTGTTAAAACTCTCCTTCTCTAACTTGGACTTTTCCAGAAGGGTTGGACTACAATACCCATGAATCCTAGTCGGTCTGCCTGTTGAGGGAAGAGGGAGTACCTGAGTTAGAATTTCACTCCCAGTGCTGACTTTCTTAACCCCGTTCAGAGTTTTGAAAAGAAGTGGCCTTTTTTAAGAACGGGCAGGACATTCCGAATTGTCTATTTTTGTATCTTTATTATTTTACAAATAACTCAAGGCAGCGAATATATTGCTCCCGCTTTCTCTTTTCCCCACTATAACAATCCTGTGAGGTGAGTTGGGTTGAGAAAGAGGGACTGGCCCAAAGTCACCCAGCCAGCTTTCGCGCCTAAGGCAGCACTAGAACTCACCGTCTCCTGGTGATTGGCCCAAAGTCACCCAGCCAGTTTTCATGCCTAAAGCAGGACTAGAACTCCCAGTCTCCTAATGATTGGCCCAAAGTCACCCAGCTGACTTTCATGGTTAAGATTGGACTAGAATACAGGACCTTCTACTTTATAGTCTGGTGCCTTAACCATTAGCCTGAACTGGCTCTCATTGGTTTGTGTATGTGAGAGAGAAACAGACAAGAGAGAAAGAGAGAGAGAAAAGAGGGAGAAAGAGAGGAGGAAGAGACACACAGACAGACAGAGACAAACAGAGAAAAAGAGGAGAGATAGAGAGAGAGAACTTGTCCTTGATTGGGCTATAGAGGACTTTGCTGGAGATCCAAAAAAGACTTCCAATGGAAATACATTTGAGAGAAAACAAAATTATTACTATGATTTATTATCCGGTACAGTCAGCCTCCAGTTTTAAAAAAAAATGGTTTGGCATTTTTACCCACCTTAAGAAAAAAAAATCCTTCCCAAAAGACTTGAGATAGGCAGAGATGTCGGGTTATTAGTTTGTTTCCTGCCAAATTGTTCAGGTTTCAAGGAGGGGAGGGGGGAATGGTGGGCTTTTTGGACCGATTTCCCCTGGGGGTGGGGGTTGGGGGTTGAGAAGATTTCCCCTCCTTCAAATAGCAGGAAACTTTTTCTGCTGTCAGTTCTCAACCCTCCCACTCGAAGGAGGAAGTGAAACTTGAAAATAGAATTATTTTACTACCTGGATAAGCTGATGCAAGGCAGGATATGGTCATTTGGGACGTAATATGTCTTGTCAACCAGCCTTTGTCAAATCACAGTTTAATGTAGAAGCCCCGTTCTAAAATTAGTGTAGACCAGAACTTGAAGATATGTGGACTTCAACTCCCAGCAACGCCCCAAAAAACCAGGAAAGGGGAATGCTGGGAGTTGAATTCTCAAAATGGAGAACTTTAATAATCTTGAGAAACTCTGCTGTGGATTACAGGTAGTCCTCGATTTATAACAGCTCTGTTAAGTGACCGTTCAAAGTTAACGGCACGGGAAAAAGAGCAATACGTGGCTGTTTTTCCCACTTACGACCTTTGCAGCATCCCTGTGGATTCAGACGCTTGGCAACTGCTTCATAGTTACGACGGTCGCAGTATCCGGGGGGGGTGTCACGTGATCCCCTTTTGCGACCTTCTGATAAAGGGGAAGCAGGGTTCACTTAACAACCGTGTGACTAGTTTATCAATTCTAATGCACTTAACAACCGTGGCAAGAAGTGTCGTCAAATGGGGCAAAAACTCGCTTGACAAGTGTCTCACTCAACCACCGCAATTTTGGGCTGAATTGTGGTTGTAAACCGAGGACCACCTGCATAATGTAGAACCTCTGCTGTAAAATTAATGTAGTTCAGAGTTTCTCAACTTGAAGATCCGTGGACTTCAACTCACAGAAGCCCCCAGGCAGAAAAGGGAATTCTGGGATTATTTACTTTTATAATCCCACACCAGCGTTTCTCGAGATTGAAGTTCCCCGCTTGAGTGTGTGTGGACTTCAACTCCACACACACTCAAGCGGGGAACTTCAATCTCGAGAGACGCTGGTGTGGGATTATAAAAGTAAAAAATTTCCCCCCTCTTGGGAAATCCTCTGTTTTAATCTCAATTTTTGCCGAGGATTCGCTTAGGGACTTAAGGAAGTTCAGCCTTTTTCTCTTTTTTTAAAAAATAGCGTGCTTGATCGTGCATCACACTAAGCCATGATTTGTTGAATAAACCAGGGTTGGCTGGATTTTCGATCCACAGAAGGATCCTCACCGTGTGAAAAGTCGGTAATAATCACTCTGCCCAAATACTTGGTTCTAAACTAGAGTTTTAGAGGCGTTTTGGAGTCAGGCCGAAACTCTTGGATTGACGATTTTTTTCCCCCTTGAATTTGCAAAACCAAAATTTAGCGGAACGCTAGGAGTCGATTGTCACGTTTAAAGAAACCAGGAAGTAATTTTTGTGGCTGTGAGCTACTCAGGATGTGCGGCTTGAACTAAGCATGTGTCCATTTTGCACTCAGTTGCTTCACGCACCTGCGCTGCCCCCACCCAACCTGGCTAGAAGAGGCAAGTGTGAAGGTTGAAGTCCAAAATCAAAATCCACCCACCCGCTAAAAATAGGTCCAGCTGTCTAAGTTGTCAAACCAGAATAACAGAGTGGGAAGGGACCTCGGAGGTCTTCTAGTCCAACCCCCAGCTCAAGCAGGAGAACCTACGCATATCATTACAGACAAATGGTTATCCAACATCGTCTTTAAAACCTCCAATGTTGGAACATTTACAACGTCTGGAGGCAAGTTGTTCCACTGGTTAATTGTTCCAACTTTCAGGAAATTCCTCCTTCGTTCCTGGGTGCTTCTCTCCTTGATTAGTTTCCATCTTTCTCTTCTTGTCCTGCCTTAAGGGGGTTTGAAGGATAGCTTGACTCCCTCTTCTTTGGGGCAGCCCCTGAGATATTGGAAGACTGCTATCATGTCACCCCTAGTCCTTCTTTTCATTAAACTGGACACCCCCAATTCTGGCAACTGTTTTTCATACGTTTTAGCCTAATCTTTCTTGCTCTTCTCTTAACAAAACGTAATTCTAATCCCAAGGAAATCCACGGTGTGGTTGTATATCTCCTTACTTTCCCCTTTCTGCTTTCTCTTCTTTTCCAGATTATGTCTATTTTGAGAATTCCTCGAGCAATCCCTACCTCGTCCGTCGCATTGAGGAGCTCAACAAGGTACGGGTCACCCCGGATTTGGAAGAGTTGCCTGGGTTTGGGCGGGCGGGCATTGCTTTTTCCGGGAGATGCGGAATCTCTTGAGTTGGGAATGGGGTAAGGGGGATGAGCGGGTGGGAAGGGTCTCCAGGCTGGAGCATTTGATTGGCCAGCAGCGTTTCTCACCCCTCCAGACGGCCAATGGCAACGTGGAGGCCAAAGTGGTTTGCCTTTTCCGACGGAGGGACATCTCCAGCAGCCTCAACAGCCTGGCTGACAGCAACGCTCGTGAGTGGCCGGGGGGCTCTTGGTGGGCTCCACCTTCCTTCCTTCCTTCCTTCTATTTTTTCTTCCCTCCTTCCTTTCTCCCTCTTTTCTTCCCTTCATCCTTCACTCTTTCCTTTTTTCCTCCTATTTCTACCCCCTCTTCCCTCCCTCCCTCCTTCCTTCTTCCTTTCCTTCATTCCCCCTCCCTCCTTCTTTCCTCCCCTCCCTGCTTCTCCTTCCACCCTTTCTTTCTTCCCCCTCCCCTCTTTCCTTCCTTCTTTTCCTTCTTCCTTTCCTCCCTTCCTTCATCCCTCTTTCCCTTTCCTCCCTCTCCTTCCTTCCTTCTTTCCTTCCTCCTTTCATCCTTTCCTTCCTTCATCCTCTCCTTCCCTCTTTCCTTCTTTCCTCCTATTTTTTCTTCCCTT
The DNA here is from genome assembly GCF_964273705.1 of Natrix helvetica. NCBI lineage: Eukaryota > Metazoa > Chordata > Lepidosauria > Squamata > Natricidae > Natrix > Natrix helvetica. The sequence continues at coordinate 4,040,700 of NC_138563.1, forward strand.
CCCTCCTTCCCCTTCCTTTCTTCCTCCTTTCCTCCCTTCCTTCATCCCTCTTTCCTTCTTTCCTCCTATTTCTCCCCCCCTCTTCCCTCCCTCCCCTTCCTTCCTCCTTTCCTCCCTTCCTTCATCCTTCCCTCCCTATTTCTCCTTCCCTCTCTCCCTCTCCTTCCTTCTTTCTTTCCTCCCTTGTGGAGTGTGGGGCCACAGATCCCCCACCTTCCCTCTTGCTGCAATAAGGAAACAGTTCACCCAGAAATGGGGAGGGGGGGGAACAGCTATAAAAATGCCCCACCCTCTGCTGGGCCAGAATCAAAAGCCAGTCGGGATGCTGAACACTCTGACATGGAGGTGTTTGTGTGCATGCTTGCTCGCAGGTGGAATCCCGAAGGGCAAAGAAGGGACTGTCTGGGATTGTGTGTGTGTTTTGACGTGTACCAACTTGGCGAGGAGCTGGGTGCCCAAGGCCTCTAGAGCTGTGGGGGCGGAGAGCGTCTAGCAGGGGGAGAAAGGCTGGGCCCAGAAGGGCAAGGCAGGTGCCAACAGCAGCTGAAGGGTTAACCGAAGGAGGTTTGCAGCTGTGCGCCTGCTGGGAGGGGGGGGGAGAAGGAGGAGGAAGAAGAGGAGGGATTTCTCTGGGGGTTCCCAGCCTCTCCAGCAGGGGCCTTCAATGGGTTTGCCTGATTGGGCAAAGAAGGGAGGAGGCTGCTGCTTTCACCCCCAAGGTCAGCCTATCCCTGCAGAGAATTTGCTCGGCCGCCCCCTCCCCTCTGGCCAGGGGCGTGTGTAGGTGGGAAGGGGAGGGAACACCCTTCCACTTCCTGTACTCCCCACCTCTTTGGGACACTGCCAAGCTCTAGAAATAAAAGGGGGGGGATAGGAAGAAGAACAATGCTTGGGGGGGGGTTGCTCTAAAAAGGCACAGGAATTTGTGCGTGTGTGTTTTCTGGAGAGAGGAGGAGGGAAAAAGAGTGCAAAATTTGCAGGAGGGAAGAAAGGGCAGGAGGGATTAGGTTCTGGTTTGCTACACACACACACAAACACACACACACACACACACACACACACACACACACAGACGGCCTTGTGGGCACAAAGGTTCCCAAGCCAAGAAATCCGTGGGTGTGCGATGAAAGTTGTGTTATGTTTAGAAGGCTTTGGGCTAAAAAGTTAAGGCATGTGGGCAGAAGGTGTAGATTTTAGGACGAGCAAAAAAGGGAGATCTTCCTTCCTTTCTTCTTTCCTTCCCTCTTCTCTCTCCTATTTCTCCCTTTCTTTCTCTCTCTTTCTTTCTTTCTTTCTTTCTTTCTTTCTTTCTTTCTTTCTTTCTTTCTTTCTCCCCTCTCCTCTTCTCTCTTTTTCTCTCTCTTTCTCCCCTCCCTCTCCTCTTCTCTCTTTTTCTCTCTCTTTCTTACTCTTTCTCTCTCTCCCTCTTTCAGCTTAAGTGGCTTTTGTTCAGAGTGGATTACCCAGCCTGGGACACAGCCAGCAACAGACATCTGAGTCAGCAATTTCTTTCATGGGGTGGGGTGGGGGGGTGTAATCCCTGCCCTTCCTTTTGATTGAGAGGAGTGTTTCTCAACCATGGCAGCTTTTAAGAGGGGTGGACTTCAACTCCCGGAACTGGCTGAGGGATTCTGGGAATTGAAGTCCACCCCTCTTAAAGCATGCTGGCTAGGGGATTCTGGGAGTTGAAGTCTTCCCCCCTTAAAGCCTGCTGGATGGGGGATTCTGGGAGTTGAAGTCCCCCCTCCTCTTAAAGCTGCCAAAATTGAGAAACACCTGCTCTAGAGTGGTGGGTTTGTGATACTGGCTTTAGAGTCAGGCAGTGACACCCCCCACCCCCACCCCAAAAAACCCCAAATGATGCACAACGTTCTAGCTTCCTGGTTTTCAGACAATGAGAAAAAACAAAATATGATGGCACGTCCCATTCTTGCCCCTTTAGGGGAAAAAAACACACATTTTAGATGGATTTGGGAGACCTCTTTTTAAGCTTGGCTGTCAATCTACCTTGACGCCCTGTCCCTCATCGGTGGGGCCAGAGGTTGGGGCGGTCCCTGGGGAAAGGTCCAAAATCGCCACTTCTCTTGAGCAAGATGGCATTTTCTAGAGGCGCTTCTTCTTTCCCCCCCATCGTCTCGAAATGATCTCCAGGAGAATTTGAAGAAGAATCGAAGCAGCCTTCCGTTTCGGAGCAGCAGCGGCATCAGCTGAAGCATCGCGAGCTCTTCCTGTCCCGTCAGTTCGAGTCCCTGCCCGCCACTCACATACGGTGAGCAGATTTCTAAAGAACAGAGCCGCGGTGGGGAACATGGGGCACACAGTCACCAGCTGCCACTAGCGCACACATGTCTTAGCCCTCTTGTGTGTTTGGTTCCAGGGGAAAGTGCAGCGTTACCCTCCTCAATGAAACGGACATCCTCAGCCAGTACTTGGATAAAGAGGTGAGACCCTGGGCAAGCATGGGTCTGAAGTGGTGTTGGGTTTCCTGCCTGTGCAGAGGGTTGGACTAGAAGACCTCCAAGGTCCCTTCCAACTCTGTCATTCTATTCTATTCTCTATATTCTATTCCTTCATTCCTCTATTTTATTCTGTTCTGTTCTCTATATTCTATATGTTATTCTACTTTCTGTTTTCTGCTTGTTTTCTTTCTGTATTTTATATTCTATTCTATTATTCTATTCTATTTATTATTCTATTCTATATTCTTTTCTGTATTCTCTATATTCTATATTTTATTCTACTTTCTGTTTTCTGCTTGTTTTCTATCTGTATTTTATATTCTAGTCTATTATTCTATTCTATTTGTTATTCTATTCTATATTCTTTTCTGTATTCTCTATATTCTATATTTTATTCTACTTTCTGTTTTCTGCTTGTTTTCTTTTCTTTCTGTACTCTATATTCTATTCGTCTATTCTATTATTCTATTCTCTATTCTTTTCTGTTCTATTCTAGTCTCTATAGTCTATATTTTATTCTTTCTTTTTTCTGTTTGTTTTCTGTACTCTTTCGGTATTCTATATTCTATTCTATTATTCTCTTCTCTTCTGCTCTGTGGTGGTAACGTGGGAATAGCCTTGCGAGCTGCAGATACGGAAGAGGAAGAGGGGTCTCGGCCCACAGAAGGAAAAGGGGCCTGGGAAACATTTTAGGAATGGGCACACCACCCCCGAGAGTAAACGGAAAGGAGGGGAGAGGGGCTTTCACATCTTTGCCAGATTCTCTATATGGAAGCTGACTATATAGACAGAGCTGGATTCTCCTGCTTGTCGTCCTTCTCTGGACTACCTCGCAGGGATGGAAGATGGGGAAGAGGGAAAACGTTGAGGTTCTTCAGAGAATGCTGAGATCTGGGCTTCCATTATTAGAGGCTCTTGACTCCCTTGGACAAAGGAGGGGGGGAAGGGAGAGAAGGGAAGGAGGAAAAGAGGAAGAAAGGAACAGGGAGGGAGGAAAAGAGGAAGGAGTGGAGGGGGGAGGAGAGGAAGGAAGGAACAGTGAGGGATGGGGAAAAAGGCGAGGAAAGGAGGGAGGGAGGAAGGAGCAAAGGAAGGAACAGGCAGGGAGGAGGGGGAGGAAGAGGAGAGGGGGAAGAAAAGATGGAGAAGGAATATAGAGGGAGGGAGGAAGTAGAAAAGGGAAGCAGGCAGTTTCGGCCAGGAGGAACGAGGGAAGAGAGAAGAGAAGAGAAGAGCAGGACAGGCATTCTCTCTCCAGGTGGATTCTCCGCCAAGGCCCTTCAACCCTTCCCTCTTCCTTTTCCCAGGACTGTTTCTTCTACTCGCTGGTTTTCGACCCCGTTCAGAAGACCCTCTTAGCTGACCAGGGGGAGATCCGGGTGGGCTGCAAGTACCAGGCGGAGATCCCCGAGCGCCTGGCGGAAGGTGAGCGAGGGCGGCTCCGGGTCCCCATCCAGGGCGAGGGAGGAGAGCAGGACTGACCCCGAGGGCTGACCCTCCCCCTCCCTCCCCCCCTCTCCTTCCTCCTCCCTCCTCCCCCAGGGGAATCCGACAACCGGAACCAGCAGAAGATGGAGATGAAGGTGTGGGATCCGGACAACCCCCTGACCGACCGGCAGATCGACCAGTTCCTCGTGGTGGCTCGGTGAGATCCCAGGGCAGGGCGGAGCTGTTCCGGGCCAGGCGGAGAGCAGGGGGTGGTTAACCCCTCTTCCTCTCCCTCTCTGGCCTCAGGGCGGTGGGCACCTTTGCGCGAGCTCTCGACTGCAGCAGCTCCATCCGTCAGCCCAGCCTTCACATGAGCGCGGCGGCGGCTTCTCGGGATATCACGCTGGTGAGGATGAGCAGTTGCTTTTTTTCCTTCCTTCCCTCCATTTCCTTTCTTCCTTCCACTTTCCCCCTTCCCTGTCCCTCTCTTTTCCTTCCTTGCTTTTCTTTCTCCTTCCTTCCCTCCATTTCCTACCTTCCTTTCTTCCTGTTGGTGTCCTTCCTTCTTTCCTTCCCCCCTCTCATCCACTCTTTCTTTCCTTCCCTCCCTTCCTTCCTGTTGCTGTCCTTCCTTCTTTCCTTCCCCTCTCTCATCCACTCTTTTTCCTTCCTTCCTTCCTTCCTTCCTTCCTGCCTGCCTGCCTGCCTGCCTGCCTGCCTTTCTTCCTTCCTTCCTTCCTTTCTTCCTGATGCTGTCTTCATTCTTTCCTTCCCCTCTCTCATCCACTCTTTTTCCTTCCTTCCTTCCTTCCTTCCTGCCTGCCTGCCTGCCTGCCTGCCTGCTTGCCTGCCTTTCTTCCTTCCTTCCTTTTCTTCCTGATGCTGTCTTCATTCTTTCCTTCCCCTCTCTCCACTCCTTTTCCTTCCTTCCTTCCCTCCCTACTTTCTATCTTTCTCCCCCTCTGTCTTTCTCTCCTTCTGTTTTTTCCCTTTCTTTTACTCACCCTTTCCTTCCCTCCCCCTTTAATCCTCCCTCCCATTCTCCTTTCCCTCCCGCACTTAGTCCTTCCTTCCCTCCCCCTCTCCTCTATTCCTCCTCTTTGATTTCAGCTTGTTCTCTTTTGCCACTGCTAAAACCTTCTAATAAAAACCGAAGAAGAAGAAGAAAAACGAGAGGGATCTTTGAGCCTGTGTGATTTCTCTGCCTGTGACAGGCAGCCAGTCACTGTTTCCCTTTTCCCCTCCCCTCCCTTTCTCTCTCTCTCTCCCCCTCGCCAGTTTCACGCAATGGACACCCTGCAGCGCAACGGCTACGATTTAGCCAAGGCCATGTCGACTTTGGTGCCCCAGGGCGGGCCTGTGCTGTGCCGGGACGAGATGGAGGAGTGGTCGGCTTCCGAAGCCATGCTGTTTGAGGAGGCCCTGGAGAAATACGGCAAGGACTTCAACGACATTCGGCAGGATTTTGTGAGTTGGGTTGCGGCTCAGGGCTACCCTGCTTTGCCAAAGGCCCTTCCTTTGTATACAGGTAGTCCTCCACTTATGACCAGAATTGAGCTCAAAACTCAGTGGCTGAAGACGCTGAGCTTGTCAGTCAGAAAAGTCAGCAGCTGTTCGAATCCCTGAGTGCCACGTAACGGAGTGAGCGTCCATTACTTTGTCCTGTTACTTTGTCCCAGCTTTTTCCAACCTAGTGGGAGGAGAGAGGTGCTAGGAAGGAAGAGGAGAATAATAGCAATACAGTCTTAGTAGATAATTTGACTGTTAAGGGAATTATTTGTTTAGCACAGTGAAGGCATTGGGGAAAAAACTGTCCTTGTGTCTAGTTGTTGTGGTGTGCAGTGCCCTATAGCCTCGTTTTGAGGGTAGGAGTTGAAACAATTGATGTCCAGGATGCGAGGGGTCTGTAGACATTTCCCCAGCCCTCTTTTTGACTCCTGCAGTGTGCAAATCCTCAATGGAAGGCAGGTTGGCAGCCATTGTTTTTTCTGCAGTTCTGATCATCCTCTGAAGTCTCTGTCTGCCTTGTTGGGTTGCAGAGCCAAACCAGACAGTTACAGAGGTGCATTGTGACACACAACGGCCATAAATGTGTCACGTTTATGGGTCACTAAACGAACGTTTGCAAGTCGACGACTAACTGCCCTTCTACTTTGGGGTCCCTAGCAAAACGTCTTTACTTAATGACTGCCACAAAGAACCAAGAAAAAAATAGTAAAAGCTCACTTGACGACTGTCCCGGACAGACTCTATGACGGTCATAATGGGAGGACTGCCCGTATGGACTCTTGGATTTGTTAGCTGGGTCAAATCCTGGGAGGGGACCCCAGCCCTTCCTCCTCCTCCTCCTCCTCCTCTTAAAACCCCCTCCCCTCTTTTGCAGCTCCCTTGGAAGTCCCTGGCTAGCATCGTGCAGTTCTACTACATGTGGAAAACCACGGACCGATACATCCAGCAGGTGAGGGAGGGTCTTCCTGCTGCTCCTTTTGGGAGGAGAGGGCGATTCCTTCCTGGAAGAGGAGAGGGAAGGGATGTGTTTTACCCGAGACCCCGTTGACCCTTCTCTCCATTTCTTTGGCGCGGTGCAGAAACGGTTGAAAGCGGCAGAAGCTGACAGCAAATTGAAGCAAGTGTACATCCCAACCTAGTGAGTATTCCCCCGTCTCGGGATTTATGGGGGGGGAGTGTCAGATCCCCCCCCCAGCAAGACTGCATGGGGGGGGGGGATGTCGAGAAACTCCCCACCCCAAGACCCCGGAATGTCTGATGCGTTATGGAGGAAAATTAAGGGCAAAAAAATAAAAATGGGAGCTTTGCGAGTTGTTTTGTGTATCCAGATGCAGACTCTTGTTTATTCCAGAGTTTGGGGTTCGAATTCTCGCGCCCTCCCCTTTTCCTGCCCAGGCTTCTGCAATGATCTGGCTGTGGGGTAGATTCCCACTGGTCCCTTGTTTTGATCCCTGCCAGATCTGGGATCCAATAGAAGAGCGTATTTGTAACTCGGGGTTGAAAGGAGGGGTCCTTGGCGCTCTCTGAGCTGGGTGGTTTTCTGGCAGACGTTTCGTGACCCAACTAGGTAACAACATCAGTGCTAGAAGGGAATGGGGATTGTGGAGAGGAGGAGAACGAGGAAGAGAGCACTGTGAAATCCTCGGTGCTCTCTGAGCTTGGTGATTTTCTTGTAGACATTTCATGACCCAACTAGGTAACATCATCAGGATTAGAAGGGAATGGGGATTAAGGAGAAGAGGAGGAGGAAGAAGAGGAGAAGGAGGGGGGAACTGTGGGGCCCTTGGTGTCTCTGAGCTTGGTGGTTTTCCTGCAGACGCTTCATGACCCAACTAGGTAACAACATCAGTGCTAGAAGGGAGAAGGAGGAGAATTGTGGGCTCCTTACTGCTGTCTCTGAGCTTGGTGGTTTTCTTTCATTACCAAACTAGATAACATAACTAGTATTAGAAGGGACGGGTGTTTGCAGAGAGGAGGCGTATGACTGTGGAGTCCTTGATGCTCTCTGACCTTGCAGACGTTTCGTGACCCAACTAGGTAACATCATCAGTGTTAGAAGGAAGAGGAGGAGGAGGAAGAGAATTGCGGGGTCCTTTGTGCTCTCTGAGCTGGGGAGGTTTCTTGCAGACGTTTCAAGACCCAACTACGGAACACGATCAGTGCTAGAAGCGAGTGGGGTTGATGGAGAGGAAGAGGAGGAGGATTTTTGCGCTCTCTGAAGCTGGGTGGTTTCCTTGCAGGCGTTTTCATGACCCAACCAGGGAACGCCCTCCATGCTAAAAGGAAGGGAGCTTCGCTCTCCTCGTCTTTCAGCACTGATGATGTCGCCTAGTTGGGTCATGAAATGCCTGCAAGAAAATCACCCCACAGAATCAGTCGGTCGTCTTTTGGGGGGGCTGTGGGGGAAAAAAAAAGGCAGCCGAGTTGTCACCCCTGAGGCCGTTTCCCCCTCTTTTATCTCCCCTTCCTCAGCACAAAACCGAATCCCAACCAAATCATCTCCGTGGGCTCCAAGCCCGGAATGAACGGCGCCGGGTTCCAGAAAGGCCTCACCTGCGAGAGTTGCCACAGTAAGTCTCCCCCCCTTCCCCTCCCCCAAGAAATGGGGGGCTGCTGACTCTTCCTCCTGCTGGACATAGAGCCCCAATTGTGTTGTTTCTTCGTACCTGGGGAAACTGAAGTCGGAGAGGGCTGAGCCCCACCCAGTAGCGGGAGGAAAGGAGGGGTGGGTGGGAGATGTTGATGAGGACCTCATCGCCCCCCCTTCTCTCTCTGTCGCCCCACAGCCACCCAGTCCGCCCAGTGGTACGCCTGGGGCCCTCCCAATATGCAGTGCCGCCTCTGCGCCTCTTGCTGGATCTATTGGAAGAAATACGGGGGGCTGAAGACGCCGACGCAGCTCGAGGGAGCTGCCCGTAGCATCACAGTAAGAGAAACACATGCACACAGACGCCGTTGTGGCTTGGTGTTAAGAGGTGGGGAGCGGGCTCAGGGGGACATAGGATCCTGTTGGGTGCTGGTTGCGAATCAGGGCTGCGACAGGAAGGATTACTCCGCTTAATAGGGAGGGCGTCTGGTGTTCCTGATGGCTGTTATTTTTAGTCACAACTCAAGGCCATGAATACCCGACACACCTTTCACCTGCAACAACAGACCTATGCGGTGGGTTAGGCTGAGAAAGGGAGAGCCAGCTGGCTCTCATGCCTAAGGGGGGACTGGAACTCACCGTCTCCTGGTGATTGGCCCAGAGTCACCCAGTTGGCTTTCATGGCTTAAGGCAGGACTAGAACTCACCATTTCCCAGTTTTGAGCCTGGTGCCTTTGCCAGTCGGCCAAAGGTTTCCTCTGAGCCCCTTCTGCCATCCCTCCCTCCCTCAGGAGCCGCACTCTCGGGGCCATACGTCTCGGCCGGAAGCCCAGAGCCTCTCGCCGTACACCACCAGCGCCAACCGGGCCAAGTTGCTGGCGAAAAACCGGCAGACCTTCCTCCTTCAGACCACCAAGCTGACCCGCATCGCGCGGCGCATGTGCCGGGATATCTTGCAGCCGCGGCGGGCCGCCCGGCGCCCTTACGCACCCATCAACTCCAACGCCATCAAGGCTGAGTGTAGGTGGGGGGGGGAGAGAGGGTGGGGTAGGTGGGGGCGGACAGGGACAATGGTGGGGGGGCTCTCAAGTAAGGTGTGGCTTGCGTCCCCTCCAGGCTCGATCCGGCTTCCCAAGGCAGCCAAGACGCCCCTCAAAATCCACCCGCTGGTCCGTCTTCCTCTGGCTACCATTATCAAGGAGCTGGGTAAGAGGCCTCTGCGGGCGAGCGGTTCTCTCTTGGGGTGGGAATGGTCTGTGTTCCTGGATTCTCTCCCCCCATTACATTTCTTTGGAAGGAAGGAGAATCAGGTACAATTGGGAAGGATGGCAGAGGAGGGATGGGAGGGATGGAAGGGAGAAAGGAGAGACAGGAGGGAGGGAAGGAATATGAAGAGAGGAAGGAACCAAAAGACAAAGGGAAAGCAACAAAGAGCACAAGAAAAAGGAAGGAGGATGGAAGGGAGCCAGGGAAGGTGGAAGGGAGGGAAGAGAGAGGAAGGAAGGGAGGAGAGGAAGGAACAAAAAGACAAAGGGAAAGCGCACAAGAAAAAGGAAGGAGGTTGGAGGGGAGCAAGGGAAGGTGGGAGGGAGGGAAGGACGAGGAAGGAAGGAACAAAAAGACAAAGGGAAAGAGCAAGAAAGAGCACAACAGAAAGAAAAAGGAAGGAAGGAGGTCAGGTACAATCGGGAAGGATGGTGGAGAATGGGAGGGAGGGAGGAAAGGAAGACGGGAGGGAAAAGAGGAAGGAAGGAAGAAAAAAACGGCAATAAAACATGAGAGAAAGAAGAAGGAAGGAAGGAGGGCAGGTACAATCAGGGAGGAGGAGGGAGGATAGATGGGGAGGAGGGAGGAAGAGAAGGCGGGGGGAAGGAGGAGGGAGGAAGAAAAAGACAAGGAGAAAGAGAAAGAAAACTGAAGGAAGGAAGGTCAGGTACAAACGGAGGAGGATGGACGATGGATGGGAGGGAGGGAAAGGAAGAGGAAGGGAGGAGAGGAAGGAAGGAAGAAAAAGACGAGAAAGAGCCTGAGAGAAAGAAAACTGAAGGAAGGAAGGAGGTGAGATATAATTGGGAAGGGGAGGGGAGGATGGATGGGCGAGAGGGAGGGAGGAAGGGAAGATGGGAGGGAGGGAAGGAAGATGAAGGGAGGGAGAAGAAGGAAGGAACAAAAAGACAAAGAGTACAAGAGAAAGAAAACGGAAGGAAGGTGTTCAGGGAAAGAGGGAGGAAAAGGGTGCAGGTATGGTGGGAAAGGAGGGAGGAAGATGGATGGATGGATGGGGAGGGAGGGAGGGAAGAAAGATGAAAGGAGGAAAGAAAAGGAAGGAAAAAAGGTCAAGAAAAAGAAAGAACGAACATGGGAGGAAGGGAGGAGAAAGGATGAGAGGGACCTTCACCTCCCTATTTGCCTTTTTCGCAGCCGCCCAGGCGCCCCTAAAACCCCGAACCCCTCGGGGCACCAAGACGCCCATCAACCGGAATCAGCTCACCCCAAACCGAGGCTTGGCTGGCATCGTGAGCAAACGGACTTTCGAGAATGTGAGTAGCTGAGCTGCCAGCTGACGGGCCTGGAAGGGGCGGGGGTGTCTGTGTGGGAGCAGGGAAGGGGAGCTTTTTTGGGGGGGGGAGGTGAGGGAACAACAATCCCGAGATTTGGGAAGCCAGCAAGGGGAGAAGTGGCCCCCAGTTAAAGACCCTCCGCGTCCTTGTCGTAGTTGCTGCAGTTTGGGAGTCCATCTATGTGGGGTTTTCCTTCTTTCCGTTCCGGGCAGTTTCCCCCCCTTACAGAAGTGGGAATAACCCACTTTTATTCCTTTAAAACACAATTATGTCCGCCTGTACTATATTCAGGGGACGCGGTGGCTCAGTGGCTAAGACACTTAGCTTGTCGATCGGAAAGGTTGGCAGTTTGAATCCCTAGCGCCACTTAACGGAGTGAGCTCCCGTTCTTTGTCCCAGCTTCTGCCAACCTAGCAGTTCGAAAGCAGGTAAAAAATGCAAGTAGAAAAATAGGAACCACCTTTGGTGGGAAGGGAACAGCGTTCCGTGCGCCTTCGGCGTTGAGTCATGCCGGCCACCTGACCACGGAGACGTCTTCGGACAGCGCTGGCTCTTCGGCTTTGAAAGGGAGATGAGCACCGCCCCCTAGAGTCGGGAACGACTAGCACCTATGTGCAAGGGGAAGCTTTACTTTGATTATATTCAACCAAATCTTGGCTGCTACCCAACCGACGTTCATCCCCTTGTCTGGCAATGCAGAAGGAGGCGGGTCTGGAGTGTGGGATGGGGGCGGCTAGGCGGGCGGGGGAGCAAGCAAGAGGTAGACACTGCTTTGGGGGGGGTGTTCCTCTCGCTGATAGCTCTGTGTGCGACCGGGCGCAGGTGGCAGGGGGCGGGCTCCCCTTCTCGGCCAACGGACGGCCCCTAACGTCCGGCATGAGGTCAAGCAGTCAGCCTGCCCTGAAACGTCAGAAGCTGAACCCGGCCGACGCGCCCAATCCTGTCGTTTTTGTGGCGACCAAGGACACCAGGTACGAAGGCAGGGGGCTTAGTGGGGGCGATGGATTGGTGTCGGGGGAGACGGCAGGAAGAGATAAGAGACAGCTGAACCCACCCGAAGAAAAAGGGGTGTGTGGAAAACACTTCGAAAAAGACCCTCCCTAGTTTCTGGATTGTAAAGGTGGGGGGAGAGAGAGAGGGACTTTCAGGCTTGCCAAATTCTGCTCCTGTGATGGGACTATGGGAATACCTTCCCCCACAGATTAAGTCAGATAAGAGACAGCTGAGCCCTCCAATGGAAAAGGGTTGTGTGAGAAACGCTTCGAAAAAGACCCTCCCTAGTTTCTGGATTGTAAAGGTGGGGGGAGAGAGAGAGGGACTTTCAGGCTTGCCAAATTCTGCTCCTATGATGGGACTGTGGGAATACCTTCCCCCACAGACTAGATAAGAGGCAGCTGAGCCCACGGAAGGACCAGGGGGGCGTGGGAAATCTCTCAGGAGGGAAACCTTCCCTAGTTTCTTAGCCTGTAAAGGCGAGGGGGTGGGTGGGGAAGATGGACTTTCAGATTTGCAAGATTAACGGAGCCTTACAAGACAGCTCGTATTTCTGAGTGTACTTACCTTGCAAGGCTGGCGGGGAAGTAATGGTGGGGAGGGCCACTTCATCGACCCCCCCTCCTCTCTGGCCTTGGGAGGGTGATCGGGTGTTCAGCCCTGCTGGCTTCTAAGGCAAAGAGCGCGGCGCAATTATTAACCCCGCCTCAGAACGGTGGGGAAATCTGGATTCTCGCCTGTGGTTCTAGAATGGCCAGGCTCCTGTTGCAACCTAGGTCAGTCTTTCTGCGGCTCGGCCCCTTTAAGACTTCAACTCCCAGAATCCCGCCCATCTTCAAGCATGCTGGCAGGGGAATTCTGGGAGTTGGAGTCCACCCATCTTATTTCGGTGTTTCTCACCCCTGGGGATTTTAAAAAGGGTGGATTTCAACTCCCAGAAATGCCCAGCTGGGAATTCGGGGAGTTGTGCAGCCAGCATGCTGGGGGATTCTGGGAGTTGAAGTCCACCCCTTCTTAAAGGGGCCAAGCACACTGACCTAGAGATTTGCTGGTTGGGAATATTAAAATGCTTCAGAAGCCAGGGAGCTGCTGGACAAATAGGGAGACCCCTGAGAATTTTGGGAGGAGGGAGGGGGTGCGGAGAAACAAACGGTTCTTTCTCAGCTCAGGTTTTTGCCTGCACCCTCCTGCCCGGCTGGGCGCCCTAAAAAACAACAACCCTGCTGCTCTTTTCGTTCCCCAGAGCCCTGCGCAAGGCCCTGAGCCACCTGGAGATGCGCCGGGCTGCCCGCCGTCCCAACCTGCCAGTGAAGGTGAAATCATCCCTGCCGCTCAGGCCTCTGGGGACTCCCCTGTTGCCCGTCCCCCCAGTCCATCCTGCCAGCACCAGCGAACCCATCATCCTGGAAGACTGAGTGCTGAGCTCCTCCCTCAGCCCCTCTAGGAATCCGCTAACCACCTCGCCCAGCCACCTCGATCCACCACGCCGGAGGCCCTTCCCGAGAGTCCCGTCGCCCAGCGTTTGCCGGTTACGGGCTGGGGAGGGGGGGGAAAGGGGGCGGGTCTGCCCTCTTCTCCCGGGTGAGGGGGTGGGGGTTCGGCCCTGGGTCTCCCGCCCTCTCTTTTTTATATATAAATATATTTTTAATTTCCACATTTTACATTTGTACTTCCCCCCCCCCTCCCTTCCTCCTCTCCCCCTCGGCCTAGCCTCTCCTCCTCCTCCTCCCCTTCCTCGCTGATCTGAATGCACAAATTCGCCTGGGTCCGTTATTTTTATTTTTTTTAAGGGGGCGCCCTCGTTTTCCGCCGCCTTCCTCGTTTAGGGACGCTAGGAGAGGCGTGGGATTGGGAGGAACGGGGAGGAAGGGGGCGTCCCTTTTCCAAACGGCCTACTTTTCCCACCGGATCTCTCTTTTCCCCCTTCTCTATGTCGTTTCTTCTTCCTTCTCGGATCCCTTTAAAATCTTCTCTCTTCCCTCCTCCCCCCTCACTCCCCTTCCCCAATTTGGGAACAAGGAGCCTTGGCGATATCCTTGTTAATGCAGCCGTCTTATGAATCCCTCCCCTCCCCTCTTTTCTCCCCCCCCCCCCCTTCTCAGCCTTTGACGAATTCCCTTTTTTTTGTACATGGTTTGGAGAAGCAAAAGAAAAAAGAAAAAAAAAGTCAGGTTTTTTTAAAGTCAGCCTCTGGTTCTTATAGCACCAACAACAAAAATAATAATAAATAAATGCCGTTTTCTTCACTGGTTTCTCTTGCGGATGGTTTGTTGGGGAGGGGGAGAAGCAGGAAGTGGGCGTTCTCAACGAGGCAAAACTCGGTGTCGACAAAAAAACCCCTTTTTATTTATTGACTGTGAATTCTGCTCATTCGCATCCAGCAAAGTCTTTCAAAGGAGGATTTACGGTCACAGACCTCATCTGGCTTGGAGAGCTGCCAGGCCGATCTCTGCAAAACCTGGCCAGGAGCCTCGGAGAGTCACGAACCAATGAAGCGAACTAATGGTCTCTCCTGCAAACTCCACTCCCCTTTCGCTCCTCTTTTATTCCGGTGGCTTTACTTCCAAGTCGACCCCTGTTCTTTAGCTCTTCCCTTTGTCTGGCAACTCTGCACATGCACACACACTGGGAACAGGCTCCAGCTGTTCTTCTGCCCCACTGATGCCTGACTCTGAAGGCAGCTGATGACTGGCATACGATAAACTACAAAACTGGAACTTTTCACAAGATCCTTATAACTTTCTCAGGCAAAAGAAAATCACCTTTATGACTATATATGGGCTGAGAAGGGGGGGGGGGTCACTTTATTTTTCATTATTTTCATTGGTTTAATATTGCGTTTTTATTTCCTGCAAGCCAACTTGAGTCGCTGTGGGCAAGCAGGCAGCAATATAAATTTTCCAAACTAATTAATATAGAAGTGAAGGCAAAGAATATGCTTAATACACTTTCTTCAACCTATTTTCCCCACAACAACCTTGTGAGGTGGGTTTAGAGACGAGAGAGACTCTAACAGGCCAAGGTTACCTTGCTGGCTTTCATACCTAAGGTAGGACTAGAACTCCCTATCTCTTGGTGATTGCCCCAAAGTCACCCAGTTTTTTTGTGACTAAAGTAGGACTAGAACTCCGTCTCTTGGCTATTGGCCCCAGTCACCCAGTTTTCATGCCTAAGGCAGGACTAGAACTCACCATCTCCTGGTGATTGGCCCAGTCACCTACTACTTTCATGCCTAAAGTAGGACTAGAACTCCTAATTTCCTGGTGATTGGCCCCAAACGCCCAGTTCTTTCATGCCTAAAGCAGGACTAGAACTCCCAGTCTCCTAGAGATTGTCTGAAGTCACCCAGTCCTTTCATATCTAAGGCTGGACTAGAACGCCCAGTCTCCTAGAGATTGTCTGAAGTCACCCAGTCCTTTCATCTCTAAGGCTGGACTAGAACTCCCAGTCTCCTAGAGATTGTCTGAAATCACCCAGTTTTCATATCTAAGGCAGGACTAGAACTCCCAGTCTCCTAGTGATTGACCCAAAGTCACTCACTTTATCTTCCATAAAGTGGAACTAGAGGTCAGCCTCCTAGTTTCCAACCCAGGGACTTAATTAGGAGGGCACGCCATGTTGAGAAAACTTTTATCTTTCCTCTTGAATTAATGTGATTAGGAAACTTTCCCCGGCAGAGCGTATCTTCTCATATTTAAATGGACATTATCCATAAGCCAATGGCAGGAATAAAGTAGATTTCACCCATATATATAGTAGATACTACTAGTTTAATGTGGGGCCATTTGCCACTTTACGCGACTATCAGCTCTTCCCATCCAGCGTGAAACCTCCTTAGCGACTGCAGCTCTCGGGGACATCTGATTCAGGTGTCCCCCCCCTCCCTTTTATACCTTTTCCCCTTCAAGCCAGCTCACACCTGATTGGTGGCCCCATTCCAGGCCCTGTGTTGTTATTGGCCTTTTTTTTCATCCAGCCGTTTCATTGGCCTGCCCTTGCACCCAAGAGGCCAATGGCTACCTTTGTTTCCCTGAGACAACTTCCCATTGGTGGGTTTTGGAGCCTCGGGGTTTATATATAAAGGAGAGCGTTTCAGCACCATTGGTAGGTTTCGCCTGTGACTTGTTTGTAGGGCGTTGACCTCTCCGCTCGTTTCCTTTCTTTAAAGCCTGGATTTAAGTGAGGACAAAACCCAAGTTTAATTCAGGACAGTTTCCTGTTCAACAGTAACTCCTCTTGAAGGAATTTAAAATAACATTCCAATTTAAAATATATTATTTTTCAATGAAAATGACATACATCCCTCCTCAATCCAGCCGTATTGTTCACCTTATTATTTAGCACTTGGAAACTATATAAGTCTAAGTACTATTGCTTATCTATCTATCATATCTATCACCATCTCTATCCTCCACCCATCATGTCTCTATATCTGTCTGTTCTATCTTCTATCTACCTCTATTATCTCTCTTATCTATTCTATCTCTTTTATTTATTCTATTATCTATTCTATCTCCATATATCTACCTACCTACCTACCTACCTACCTACCTACCTACCTACCTACCTACCTACCTACCTACATACATATATATATATATATATATATATATATATATATATAATCTTCTATCATCTATCTATCTATCTATCTATCTATCTATCTGTCTATCTATCTATCTATCTATTATCTACTTCTACCTCTATTATCTTTTCTATCATCTCTCTATTATCTACTCTATCTCTGTTATCTATCACTCTGTTATCTATTCTATCTATCTCTATTTTCTATTCTAATCTATCTATCTCTATTATCTATTCTAATCTCTGTTATCTATCTATATCACTCTGATCTATCTATATCTTTTCTATCATGTATCTATTGTATCTATCACTCTATGATCTATTCTATCTCTATTGTCTATTGTATCTCTATTATCTATTCTAATCTATCTATCTCTATTATCTATTCTAATCTATCTATCTCTGTCTATGCTCCTGATTTATTTTTCCAACACAGATTGTGATTAATCACTGGAGGTTTTAAAGAAAAGACTGGACAGATACTTGTCTCAAATGGTATAGCCCAGGTCTCCTGCTTGTGCAAGGGGCTGGACTAGAAGACCTCCAAAGTCCCTTCCCGCTCTATCGATCAGAATAGAGCGGGAAGAGACTTTGGAGGTCTTCTAGTCTCTTACAATATTAACTTTTTAATGCTTTCCCCCAAATGAGCACTCAATAAACTGGACCACAGTACAGCCCAAAGAGCCTGGGATTTTTCTACTTTTGAGGTTTTTAAAAAAAAGCCTTTTAAAATTCTAAATTTTGGGCAAAATTACCGATGCACAATTTAGAAATTTTGCTCTAGAAACAACAAAATTGCTTCTGAAAGCAATTTTGTTGCTTCTAGAGCAACGGTAATTTTTATTTTGGTATCTTTTATTGCTATAACCTACAGTGTGCTGCAATAAGCAGAATGGTTCACATTAATAAGTATAAATAAATAAAAATAAAATAATAAATGTTTTCACATAAATAAGCATGGAAAAGTGAGTTCGGTTTCAACCCGGAAGTTTGGCTAAAAGCAGGCTAATTTATGGACGCTGCAGCCTTTACAGAATTTTTTTTCTACCTCTATGGAGAGGCGAAGACAATGAACTCTCTTCCTTCTCTACCCCTCAAGGGACGAGCTTCGTATGGGATCCGCAGGTTTTAGCGGATAAAACTTTGTTTGTTCTTTACCTCTATGGTCGTGACGTCATACGGCTATCACGATACGCTGAAAGTCTAGCGGTCGGTTCCACCTTTCAGGCAAAAACCATAAAGTGGTAGAGCAAGAGCGGCCAATCGTTTGGGGGCGGAACTTCCGTGAGGACGAACCTGGCCGTGGAGGGAAATGGAGGCAGAGGGAACGACGGACGATGTGGACTCTCTGCCCCGCGGGGCTTTTCGGTGCCGTCTGTGTCACGTGACGGTTGCCAACAGTGAGTGGGGTCAAGGGTCAAGTAGGAGCCTAAGGCCTTAAATAATTCTAGAATAAAACTCATCAAATCGAGTTTTTGTAGGGCTGTTTTTGGCACGTGGGGAGTTCTCAACTGATAAACGTGGGGCAGGCTGCGGCTAAGGAGAAGATCCTTTGGCGGCACTCTGCCCATGGTCAGAGGCACTCTTGTCCCTTTTCTTAAATAGTAAAGCTCGAACTTTGGTTCTTCTCCCCCCCCCCCCCCCAGCTTTGCTTTGCATGTGCTGATGGTTGCAACTTCTCTATCTCCTCCCTTTGCAACCAAAGGAGGCGATTTGGGAGCAAAACCCTGCAAATTTAATTTTTAATTCCTACCCGAAATTGGAAACTAATCAAGGAGAGAAGCAACTTAGAACTGAGGAGAAATTTCCTGACAGTGAGAACAATTAATCACTGGAACAGAAGCTGCCTCCAGAAGTTGTGAATGCCCCAACACTGGAAGTCTTTAAGAAGATGTTGGAGAGCCATTTGTCTGAAACGGTATAGGGTTTCCTGCCTAGGCAGGGGGTTGGACTAGAAGACCTCCAAGGTCCCTTCCAACTCTACTATTGTATTATTATTGTAAATTGAAACTGAAGACGGTTGCTTTGATGTTTTAGAGCCCAGCTTGGACGCTCATTTGCAAGGGAAGAAACACCAGCGGCTGGAAAGCCTTCGTAGCGTCCGCCAGTCTCAGGAACTGCGCAGCATTTTTGTCAGCGGTTTCCAGAAAGGGACAACAGCCTCGGAGCTGAGCGACTATTTCGAAACCTACGGGAAGGTGATCAACGTGGTGATGGACAAAGATAAGGTGACTCTGATCCCTCCTCCCCCCCCCTTCCCCACCTTACTACAAGTCGCCACTTTTAATTGATGTAAAAGAAAAAGAAGTCGCGGGCCAAATTTGCAAGCTTAACCCGCCTTTCCTTTTTCTGCAGGGGGTCTATGCAATTGTAGAATTGCAGGACGAGGACATACTCCAGAAAGTATTGGCAGAACCGCAGCATAGTCTAGCGGGGCAGAAATTACGTGTCAAGCCGCGTGAGAAGAAGGATTTCAGATACACCCCACCCAAAAAACAGGGGTCAGCCAGGCGGGAGCAGCTGAGCCCGGAGAAATTGGCGCAAAGTGTCTGCCAAGTGGACGATGTAAGAGTCTGGGAATTGAAGTCCACCCGTCTTAAAGCATGCTGGATGGGGGATTCTGGGAATTGAAGTCCACTCATCTTAAAGCATGCTGGTTAGGGATTCTGGGAGTTGAAGGCCACCCATCTTAAAGCATGCTGGCTGGGGAATTCTGGGAATTGAAGTCCACCCATCTTAAATCATGCTGGTTAGGGATTCTGGGAGTTGAAGTCCACCCATCTTAAAGCATGCTGGTTAGGGATTCTGAGAATTGAAATCCATCCATCTTAAAGCACGAAGATTGGAGGATACCTGGAATTGAATTCCACCCATCTTAAAGCATGCTGGTTAGGGATTCTGGGAGTTGAAGTCCACCCATCTTAAAGCATGCTGGTTAGGGATTCTGAGAATTGAAATCCATCCATCTTAAAGCATAAAGATTGGAGAATACTAAGAATTGAAGTCCACCCATCTTAAAGCATACTGGTTAGGGATTCTGGGAGTTGAAGTCCACCCATCTTAAAGCATGCTGGCTGGTGAATTCTGGGAGTTGAACTTCACCTGTGTTAAAGTTGCCAATGTTGAAAAACACTGATGTATAGTATTCGATCTTCAAAAAAGGCTTTTACGGAATGTCGTAAAGAATTACTCTGACTACAGTTAGTTACAGGAAAAAAACCCCTTCATTTATTGTTTTCCTTGCAGGTCGATGCCCAGATGTCTTTAATGGTGCAACTGTTCGAATTTTCCGAGAGCGAACAGCGGCTTCGAGACTTGCTTGTCAAGCTGTTCCAGGAGGTGTTTTCTGAATTCTTCCCAGGTGAAGTGCACTCTTTGCCCTCGGCTTGGATGGAATATTTGGAAAGCTTCTGAGTTTACAACCAGTCTTTTCCCCACAAACACACAGAATCGGTCATTCTCCCCTTTGGGTCTTCGGTGAATGGCTTCAGCGTCTCTGGATGTGACCTGGATTTGTTCCTGGATCTGGAGAAGACGAAAAACTTCCAGGCTTCTGCCAAGACAACTGATAAGCCACCGGTGAGGAAGAGGCTGGGTTCTATCTTGGTCAAATGCAGATGTTTGTTTTTGTCCCATGTCTCTTATTAGAGGTAGGAAACATTCGTTAAACTTGGCAAGGCCACTGCTGATGGCTCTGTGTCAGTGTTTCTCAACCTCCGCCTGCTTTAAGCGGGGTGGAATTCAACTCCCAGAATCCCCAGCCAGCCTGCTTGAAGATGGGTGGACTTCAACTCGCAATATTCCCCATCCAGCAGGCTTTAAGAGGGGTAGACTTCAACTCCCAGAATCCCCCATCCAGCAGGCTTTAAGAGGGATGGACTTCAACTCCCAGAATCCCCCATCCAGCATGCTTTAAGAGGGGTAGACTTCAACTCCCAGAATCCCCCATCCAGCAGGCTTTAAGAGGGGTAGACTTCAACTCCCAGAATCCCCAGCCAGCATGCTTTAAGAGGAGCGGATGTCAACTCCCAGAATCCCTTAGGCAAGATGCATAAGAGGGGTAGACTTCGACTCCCAGAATCCCCCAGCCAGCATGCTTTAAGATGTGTGGGCCTGAACTCCCAGAATTCCCCAGATGCTTGGAAACTATTATATATATGATGGTTCGCATGTCTGGGGTGAGGCGATCCCCTATTGCGACCTTCTGACGAGCAGAGTCAATGGGGAAACCAGATTCACTTTACCACCGTGTGACTAGCTTAACAACGGTCGAGATTCACTTAACAACTGTGGACAAGAAAGGTGGTAAAAACGGGGCAAAATCCACTTCAGAACTTAGGCAAGCAAAATTGTGGTTCAATTGTCGTACATTTATCCAGTGTTGGATTTCATTCTTCTCTCTCTCCGTTTTTTTCAGGCAGGGGAAGAAGGCATTGAAATGGAATCTCGCTCCGAAGATTCGATCTTGTCAGATATAGACCTGATCACAGCCACCGTGCCTGAAATCCTCGATCTGGTGGCCACGGTGCTGCAGAAATGCGTGCCAGGTGTCCACCATGTCCAGGTGGTCTCCACTGCCCGCCGTCCCGTGGTCAAGTTTTGCCACAAGGAGTCCGGCTTGAGGGGGGACATCTCCATAAACAACAAGTACGGAGTTTACGTCTCGGTGGGAAAGTTTTCTACAAACACAGAATCACAAATTGAGGCTAGTAAGGATGTATAATTATATAAACATAATGATGAGAATAGCTGGGAATTGTAACCAGGTCTACATCTCAACCAAAATTAGGCTGCGGGGGTGGGGGGATTAAAACCACAATGACTATATATATACAAACCTCTGGAAACCAGCCCTAGTCAACAAACGAGCCCCACCCACCACCCAGGCCGTTACAACACGAAACAACAACGGACACACAGCCAGCCCCAATGAGCCCCAATCTAACAATCACGATACAACCACACATCCAATCAATCCACTTACTGAAACAAAGCCAGCACTCCATACCCCCCCCCACGAAAACTTATAGAAAGACGGCAGCTCCGATCACACTTTAAGCCCAAAACACAGCCTGAAGATGGCGAGTGAGACCTCGCTGAAACGTTGCCAAGACAATCTCAATCTTACACGGGAAAAGGCCCGAATACAACAAGAACAGCATACCTACACCCGTGAAAATCTATGAAAACGTTTGTGTGTGTGTGTGTTGTATTTGTGCTGATAAATAAAGGGAGACTAGTATAGATCTATTTCAAGCTATTTAGCTCTCATCACCTAGCCATACCCTTACTGGGATTTGAACCTGAAATAGATCTATACTAGTCTCCCTTTATTTATTTATCAGCACAAATACAACACAAATATAACAAAGGCAACATTAAAAATATGGTTTTTTGCCTGGATGGTCTCCTGGAGTGAGCCGAAGGACAGAAAGGGGAATCAGTGTGTTTCCTCCCATATTTGGGCATACTAGGGGTTGTGACAAAATACACACACACACACACACACAAACACTTTTTTGCTCTATTTAAAAAAAAGGAAGATGTATGTTAAAATCAAATACGTATATTGAAAAGGAATTCTAAATACCATCAACGTAAAATGGAGCTCGCTCAGAAGCTGAAACGCACCAAGTAAATGAGATGAAGAGTGGGGAGGAGAAGAGAGAGGCAAAGGAAGAAGAGAGGGATAGGAGAGGGGCAGGGAAGAGGAGGAGAGAAATGAGGAGTAGAAAGGGGAGAGAGGAGAAGGGGAGAGGAAGGGGAGGTAGAGAAGAGAAGGAAGGCAGAGGGAAGGAAGGAGGTAGGGAGGGGGAAGAGAGAGGGAGAAGAAAAGGATGGATAAGGTTTAAATACGATGTATGGAGAGCAGAAGAGCCAAGAATTGTTTTTGATAGTTAGATAATTGATAAATAAATGACAGATAATTGATGGGAAGATGAATTGATGTAAGCAACGGCACTTAAAAAAGGTGACTTGCAAGCCTTTCGACCATTGCTAACACCCCAACAGTCAGGTGATCAAAATTCAGATGCTTGTCAACTGGCTCATATTGTTGGGGTCCCCCCAGTGACCACAGATTCGGGTAGTGAGGAGGTTGGGGAGGAACCTGGGCCACTCCTGGCTTATTTATGCTCCGTTTCCTTCTTCCTTGGCAGGCTGGCTCTGTGCAACACGCGTTTCCTGCAGTTTTGCACGGAAGCCAATGAGCGTGTGAGGCCTTTGGTCTACGTAGTGCGCTACTGGGCGAAGCAACAAGGTTTGGCAGGTAAAATGGAAAAGCTGGATGGATGGATGCATGGGAAGGGAGGGAGGGAAAGCGAGAAGGGAGGAATGAGGCAGGGAGGAAGGAAAGGAAGAAAACAAGGAAGGAAGGACGTATGGAAGAAAGGAAAGAAGAATGCATGGCAGGAAGGAAAGGGAGGGAGGGAGGGAAAGGAGAAGGAAGGAATGAGGCAGGGAGGAAGGAAAGAAAGAAAATAAGGGGGGAAGGGAAGGAAGGAAGGATGTATGGAAGAAAGGGAAGAAGAATGCATGGCAGGAAGGAAAGGGAGGAAGGGAGGGAAAGGAGAAGGAAGGAATGAGGCAGGAAGGAAGGAAAGAAAGAAAATGAGGGAAGGGAAGGAAGGAAGGATGTATGAAAGAAAGGAAAGAAGAATGCATGGCAGGAAGGAAAGGGAGGGAAAGGAGAAGGAAGGAATGAGGCAGGGAGGAAGGAAAGAAAGAAAATTAGGAATGGAAGGAAGGAAGGAAGAATAGCAGAATAACATAGTTGGAATGGACGTTTAATGTCTTCTAGTCCAATCCATGGATGGATGGATGGATGGAAGGAAGGAAGAATAACAGAATAACAGAGTTGGAATGGATGTTTGACATCTTCTAGTCCAATCCCTGGATGGATGGATGGATGGATGGATGGATGGATGGAAGGAAGGAAGGAAGGAAGGAAGGAAGGAAGGAAGGAAAGCAAAATAACAGAGTTGGAATAGAGGTTTAACGTCTTCTAGTCCAATCCCTGGATGGAGGGATGGAAGGAAGGCAGGAAGAGAAGGAATGACACAGGGGAAAAGGGGGGGAAAAGATAAGGAAGGAAAATCAATGTGAAAAGCTTTCCTTTCCCTTCTGATGCCCCCCTCCTTACTTTTTTTTGCAGGAAATCTTTTTGGGGGAGGCCCCCTCCTCAATAACTACGCCCTGACCTTGCTGGTGTTCTTCTTCCTACAGACACGCAGCCCTCCTGTCTTACCGACGGTTGCCCGGTTGAAGGATCTCTCAGGTTAATCTCCCTCTGTTACGTCGGGGTTCCAAGTAACACCCCCCCCCCCAAGGGAATCAAAACAATTTTTTCATCCTCCTCCCATTTCCCCCCCGCCCCACCTCTCTTCTCAGATGAGGGAGAGCTGACTGTGGTGGATGGTTGGGACTGCACTTTCCCTACAGATCCGG
Organism: Natrix helvetica; assembly: GCF_964273705.1. Classification (NCBI taxonomy): domain Eukaryota; kingdom Metazoa; phylum Chordata; class Lepidosauria; order Squamata; family Natricidae; genus Natrix; species Natrix helvetica. Next base: position 4,064,267 of record NC_138563.1, read on the forward strand.
CTTCGTTGCAACCCAGCGGAAACCCTGAGAGTTGTTGTGAGTTGCTACAAAGAGCTTTGAAGTTGATTTTTTTTTTTTAATCTACAGGCAGTTCTCATCTTACGACCATTCGTTCCGCCACTCTTTGAATCACGACGGCACTGAATGAATGAGGGGGTAGGACCAGTCCTTAGAAAAAATATGTGACTTAGGGGTGTTTTTAATTGTAAGCCACCCTCAATCACTTTTCACGGTGAGACGGGCGACGTAGAAATGCAACTCATAAATAAAGGACAGATAATCCTCGAGTTGTGACCGCTGTTGGGAATAGAATTTCCGTCAGTAGTTTCCATTGCTAATCGAGGCAGGTACTAAGTGAGTTGCGCCATGATTTTATGACCTTTTTTCCCCCCTGGTCGTTAAGCCAATCACTGCAGCTGTTAAGTGAATCACACGGTCATTAAGCAAATACGGCTACCCCCTTTTTGGCTTTGCTTTTTGGAAACCAGCTGGGAAGATCACAGGGAAATCGAAATCCATGGGATGGTATAACAGGTCGTGGACATGAAAAGTGGTTACTTCCAACTTTTTTCCGTTGCCGTTATAACTTCAGTCTCTAAACTAACGGCTGTAAATCAAGGACTAGTTGTGAGTGTACCTGACATGAATTTGTGGTTGTTAGTTGCAAAGTCGTGTCTGACCCATTGCGATCCTCCAGGCCTTCCTGTCCTCTACCATCCCCCGGAGTCCATTTAAGCTCATCCAGCCACCTCCTTCTCTGCCGTCCCCTTCTTCTTTTGCCCTCCATCCTTCCCAGCATGAGGCTCTTCTCCAGGGAGTCCTTCTTCCTTCTCCTTAGGTGGCCAAAGTCTTTGAGTTTCAGGATCCGGCCTTCTAAAGAGCACCCAGGGTTGACCTCCTCTAGGACTGACCGGTTGGATGGCCTTGCAGTCCAAGGGACTCAATGCAGGAGTCTTCTTCTCCAGCACCAGAGTTCAAAGGCCTCCGTTCTTTGGCGCTCAGCCTTCCTTATGGTCCAACCTTCACAGCCATCCATTGCAACTGACATGAATATGGTTGCACAATTTCCCTGGCATCCTTCCTGTCCCTTCTAAGCGTTTTCACAAGCCCCTTAACAAACCACGATTAAACTGCCATGTTCACTCGCTTAGAAAGCTAAACCACTCATCCTTCCTTAGCGCATAACAAGCTCCAAATTTAAGCTAGAAAAATTCAACGTTCCCTAACGCTTGCTTGGTTTCCCGCATTCCAGGCTCCCTCCTGGCGGAGTTTTTTCGCTTCTTCGAAAGCTACAATTTCACCGGCGGTGTCATCTCCCTGCGCGAGGGCCGGTCCCTCTCTCTCTCCGATTTCCTGTTATCCGATGCTGGTCAGAAATTCAAGGTGGGCCCCATCAACCTCCAGGATCCCTTTGAGCTGAGCCACAACGTAGCAGCCAACGTCAACGAAAAGACAGCACTGCGTCTTCAGCGGAGCTGCCAGGACGCCGCCAAATATTGCCGGAGTTTGCAATACCAGCGTAAATCCAGCAAGGGGAAGATCTGGGGCCTGGTTCGTCTCTTCCAGCCCGGCAGCCCCCAAGCCCCAGAACAACTGGTCATCCTCCTCCCTTTAACGCCGGCCACACAATCCCGCTCGGAATTGCATCCGAGCAGGGATTTCCCCCAGCTCTGGTTTCGGAGGGTGTGCGCAGGGATCTCGTACGTCCTGCAGCATGTGTTGAAATGCAGCTGCTCGGAGAATCCACAGGGACCCGGAGACGATGTGGAATCCCTCGGCAGCGATCCGGAGGAGGATCAACTGAAAACAAAAACCGAACAATTGTCGGTGGGTTCCAAGCGATCTCTGGATCTAGGAGAAGCCGCGTTGGGGGCTCCTCCTGCCAAGAAATCAAGGACGGAGGTTTCGCTTCCCGACACGGAAAGTGTGACGTGGGACTGCACCGCCTGGCACCGCGTCTGGTTGGGAAGGCGGCGCGTTCGGCGACAATTCAGCAGCCCGGAAGCAGATCCCAAAACAACCGCCGATCCCTTAGAGCTGGAAGGCAAAGTATCTGAGGCGATTTCCCAGCAGGAGGGGCAGACTAGGCCCGTCGATCCGCTGTTCGGATTCACCGTTTGCGCCACGATCAGAGACGGTGGTCCCGGGGAACACGATCCCCAGGTCAGCCTAAGTTTCACCCCGGACCCCGAACAGGGAGGGGTTTTCCAAGATTTTTTTCATTTCCTGCAAGGTTTCCTGCCCCGAATGGTTGAGCAGTACTTGGCCACCAAGCAGCCTTCAGACCTTCATCCCCCAGAAGACAAATCTTCTGCAGAGGGTGACATTTGTAAAATCTGTATTTAGATCAACGTTTCCCCTTTCCGGCTGTTGGCGAGAATAAAAGAAATTGTAGAGAAAAATTGAATCCTGTTTCCATTGTGTTTTCAGTTCCATATGGACCCGGTTTGCTCAGTGGCTTAAGAGGCTGAGCTTGTAGATCAGAAAGATCGACGGTTCAGCCCCACTCTCCTTGGAGCACTGATGATGTTATGTAGCTGGGTGATGAAACGTCTGCAAGAAAACAACCGAGAGGGCGTCCTCACTCTCTCTCATCTCATCTATGAGATTCCAGTCGTGCATTTCTTCCTTCTGCAGTTGAGCGACTCTCGCCAGCAATTACTGATTTATTAAATAGAGAATCGGTGCATTAAAACAGAGCAATAAGAATTGGCGGGAGCTTTAAAGACAGGCATTGCAATCAGATAGATCCACCAAATGGGCAAAAGCTTTTAATGCATGAGGTTTGGGAGCGCTCTGCACATGCTTAGGGACACTTTTTTGGAGGAGGGCTTGCAATCGAGGAAGTAGGAAGACAGGCACCATATTTTTCACTACGCATGCGCGCTCTTTCGGCCGTTTCCTCTCTTCGCGCTTGCGCGCCGCTCCGGCCTTTCGCGCGCATTTCTTCCACCTCTCCATTGCTGACGTAGAGATACGAAACTATAGAACCTTTGCAAGCAAATGCAAGTTTTGGGCCTAAATGTCAGTTTACTCTTTCATTTCAAGGACGGCCTTTATTGCTGAATTGTAACGTTGAAAATCGGCAGGTTGCCTTCTTTATTATCACCTTCAACACAGGGGAGTTGGTCGAATGAAATCCACGGCAAAATATCTCGAAATTGGTATCTCTACATCTAACACAACTGCAAGATACGAAAGTCTTATCTTTTAGTATCTCTATAGTCAGATTTACCCACAACCCTCCGCGCGCTAAAGACCTCAGAAAGAGACACTCTATTGGAATGGGCGGAGCGTTTCCCATCGTGCCCCGCGCCTCCCGAGTATTTAATACTTTCGCCGCCGGTTTCTATTTCTTTTGCGAAGCGTCTGCGGTGGATCCGTACAGAGGTGCGTGTTTTTAATCGGTCGCCATCCTCGGCCTGCGGGAAGGTCAGCCCCAGCCCAATTCGCCCGATCACTTTCAAGCGATCCCCTCTTCCTAATTTAGCCGCGATTGGGATCCACTAGATCGGGGGGGAAAGCCCAGGGTCGGCGACAATCAATGCATGCAAGCAAAAATAGGATCTCTGCAAAGCCCAACCTTTGCATTGGGGAAGGTTTGAAATGCTGCTTGCGACCCTGGCTTTGTTTTTTAACAATATATTAAGCATTTATATTATATATTGTGTATATAGATATAAGATAGATAGATAGATACTAGTCTCCCTTTAATTATTTATCAGCACAAATGCAACACACACACACACACACACACACACACACATATATATAAATATGTGTGTGTATATGTATGTATGTATATGTGTATATATATGTGTGTGTGTGAATATTTTTTTGTCCTGTGGAGGGAAGAGAAAAATGCTTAAATTTGGATTTGGATTTTGCAAAGGCCTTTAAAAGGCAATGCATTTTGCAATTAGCTATTTGTTTTAAAATGCTGTAAAAGTTTATTTTAAATTTGCGTCCTATGGGGCTTTTATTTTTTAATAGATCGAAGTCTTATTTTGATAAAATTAACACGTTTCGCCTTTGGGAGGGAGGCTTAATTTGGATTTTTTTTGCTCTTAAAATCTTGAGTGTAATGCATTTGCAATTGTCTAAAGGTTGCTGTGAAATGTGTTAAATTTGCAAGGCTCGTCCCATGAGGCTTTTTTAAAAAAATAAATAAATTGAACTCTTTATAAAAATTAACACATTTCGGAAAGATTGCCTAAATTTGGATTTTGCTTTTGCAGACTTCTTTACAGTGCTATGCATTTTGTCATTATCTGAAAAAAAAAAAACCTTCCTTTAAAAGCTAAGTTTACATTTTGCAGATCCGGTCCCATGGGGGCGTTTAATTTTTAATTAATAAAGCGGAGTCTTTCGATGATGAAATTAACACAGACCTGTTCTGAACTGTTCTGTGAGGATGACTTAATTTCTGAAAAAGCTCCTCGTATCCCCATATGGCTTGGTAAAACTTCTACTTCACCAGGGTTAAATTGTATTTTTAACTCGCTTTTATTTTATTTTTTTCTCTGCAGGTTGAGCCGATGGGATTCTGCAGTTTCAGGTGAGACAGGCTTTTAAAATAGAAGCTTTTTTTTTTTAAAAAATGGGCAAATCTATTTTGGATGTGGCACTAATTTTGCTGTCTGCTGCAATATTTATTTATTTGGAAATTTATATTGCCGCCTATTTGCACATGGCAACTTGGGGCGGCTGTAAAAGACTGGAAAAAGAACTGATTCATCAAATTAACGAATTGAAAAGCCAGTTATCAATAAATCCCCATTAAATTGGTCAGTAAAAGAAATATTGGGGGGAGGGAGGAATATTTATATATACAGTATCCGTGGCCCATTTTTAATATCCTGAGATGAATTGCACTGGAATGTAGTAATTAAAAGAAATAACCATGAGAATATTAACATTTGAAGGAGGTAACTGAGATTTATGTATCTCCATGAGTTGGTTAGAAGTCAGGGAAAGCTACAATGAAGAGACCCAGAACTCTCTCTTTCTGATGGTTTAATGGAGAAACTAAAACGGATCTGAGTAGCTTCCCCACAAAGGAGAATTGACCAACTGGATTCCAGAAAACGATTGTCTTAATAAAAAGGCTTTGTCAGGCTTAGATGACTATATATATATTCATTTTTCCTGTTGCTTGTTTTGCAGCTTCATGCAGCACAGATGTCTCTGCGTTATTGGTAAGTTAACTAAAAAGTACAGAATGTCCATTTAAAAATCATTTTTAAAGCTATTTTACTCTGCTTCAAGTAGTCCTCGATTTACGACCGTAATTGAAATCCTCCCAAATCTCCATTGCTAAACAAGACCGTTGTTAAGTGAGCTGTTTCCTCACTTTGCAACCTTTCTTGCCGCAGTGGTGAAGTGAACCACCGTAGCTGTTAATTTAGTAGCACGGTTGTTAAGTGAGTCTTGCTTCCTAGAAGGTCGCAAAAGGGATCGCATGACACAAACCCACCCCCGGGGACACTGCGACCGTCATAAATGTGAGTCGGTTATTACAGGTCTGCGTAAGCAGGGGGTTAGACTAGATGGCCGCCAAGGTCCCTTCCAGCTCTTGTTACTGCTTACTGTTTTCCAGCTGGCTTACAGCCTTTAAAAGTCTGGATTATTAGTTACCAAAAGCACTTAAAAAATGTCCTTCCTGTGTTCCGTGATGAGCATGAAATAGACAAGCATATGTCTGATTATGGGTGATGTTAATTTAAACGTCTGAGAACACGCAAAATCCTGATTATTAATTTTTTAAGGCAATCGGCTTGGACCCAAAATGTATAATTTTAGAATTGTCCCGTTATTCTTTTTTTCAGGGCACACGGCGGGGAACCTGGATGGGTTCGGCGATGGTTAAGATGCGCCCTGCAAGAAGAGCTCTTAGAGGTGAGTTTGAAGGTTGTGGGTCCATTGTGTGAGGTGGTGTTTTGTGACTTTGGCCCTTGAAAGGATGACACCTGTTGTTGGACGACTCTTAAGTCAAATGGCAAATGAGTTACCAAAGCCCTGATCGGCCACAGTTCTCTCACACAAATATCTTTCTTTGTTTTTCTTTTACTAATTTGGGTTTTCTTTCCTACCCTGTAGGCGATGGATTCACTTTAAAGAAAGGTGAGTCCGCATTTAAAAGATATTTTAGAGAATTGGTGTTGGATTTTGCCTAGGCCTTTCAGTCTGCAGAGGTAGTCTTCCGCTTATGGACACAATTGAGCCCAAAATATTAGCTTGACAAGTGACATATTTTTGTTAAGTCAATCTTGCCCCTGTTTTTACAACCTTTCCTGGCACCGTTATTAAACGAATCACTGCAGCACCGAAAGTTCGTAACACGATGATAAAGCGAATCGGACTTCCCCATTGATGTTGCTTTTCAGAAGGTCGCAAAAGGGGATCACATCAATATGAGACAGTTGCGAAGCGTCTGAATTTGATGCCATAATGGTCATAAGTGTCAAAAACACTCATAATTCGCTTAGTGCTGTTGTAACTAGTCACTAAGTGAACTGTTGCAAGCCAAGGATTACCAGTATGTAGGACTAGTAAAGGTTCTCCTTGCACATAGTCGCTCCCGACTCTAGGGGGTGGTGCTCATTTCAAAGAGCCAGCGTTGTCCGAAGATGTCTCCGTGATCATGTGGCCGGCATGACTCAATGCCGAAGGCGCACAGAACGCTGTTCCCACCAAAAGTGGTTCCTATTTTTCTACTTGTATTTTTTACCTGCTTTCGGGCAGAAGCTGGGACAAGTCACGGGGGCTCCCTCCGTTAACACGGTGCTGATGATTCGAACGCCCAACCTTGATCGACAAGCTCAGCATCTTAGCCACCTCGTCCCCAAAGCGCCCTTATCGTCATGTCAATTCACCGGTCTTCGGATCGTTGGATATAAATTACATTTTAAAATGTTCAGATATCACGCCAGCTTTATTAGCCTCTAAGTTAGATGTGTCCGTGCTATAAATTTAATAAGTGCATTGAAAGATGGGAGGCTGTTAAAACCAGCAATTTGTCGTCCCAGTGATGAAAACCTACCACGTCTTACTGTCTGTCTGGTGCCAGAAACTGCAAAGTTTGAACCCACTGGTGCCAGCAGATGGAAAAGAGGATGGTTCGCTTCAGAAGGAGCTGTCTGATGGGACTGGGCATCTTAAACCTTTTTGTCTCCCAAGACATCCTCTTGAGCATCAGAATTCTGCTTTGATGTACATCGTTGTTATGATTTCTTTCAACAGCTTCCAAAAGGAAATGAAGCTTCTCGGAGTAATAAGGAAGATTTGGCACTCCTGTGTCCTCAAAGTAAGTCTCCCATTTGCTCAGTTCGCCGTTAATTTTGTCTTGGGCCGGCCTGGGTTCCCGCTGATATGATGAGCTCAACGCTTGGAATCTCGTTCGGCTGAATTTCACTGTTGAGAATCGGAATCTGAGCATCGGTTGGGAACTAGGCCAGCCTTGGGTTCGAAGGAAATCATTGGTGCCCCAAATATTTCCTCCTATGCGCTGCTTTCTTGACTCTCTTGAGAGCAGAAGTTTCCATAAGACATAGGACATGGTGGCTCAGTGGCTAAGAACACTTGATCAGTTGGAGGTTCGAATCCCTAGTGCCGTGTAACGGAGGGAGCTCCCGTTCCTTGTCCCAGCTTCTGCCAACCTAGCAGTTCGAAAGCACGTAAGAAATGCGAGTAGAAAAACAGGAGCCACCTTTGGTGGGAAGGGAACAGCGTTCCGTGAGCCTTCGGCGTTGAGTCAAATTGGGAGCTTTTAAGTCCACAGATCTTACGTTGGACGTCCCTGTTTTACAGCCTCTCAATTTGGAGTGAAAACAGACCCTAAGCCTCGTTATAAGCAGGATAACCCCAATTTAACTTAACAACGTTTTTCCTTGTTGGGGCAGATTTACAGACTTTTGAGGCTGGTACTGAAATTTGAAGGCCCAGCTCGCAAACAGGCTTTTATTAACTGAGAACCAGAATTTTACCTGGCTGGTGTATTTATGTATTCCTGATATGTTATTTCCTACAGAATGGAGATGCCAGTCCCTGTTCCTGCATGATGAAGAATGAATGGGTAAGAAACACCCGGAGATAGCTTTAATCTATGAGTCGGCAAACTAAGGCCTGTGGGTCAAATCTGGCCCAGTGAGTGGCTGTTTTCGTACAGTCCTTAAGCTAGGAATGGCTGATAGACAGATCCCAGCCTTATTCTAGACATCCTGAGGGTTGGAGTTTAAATAAAATTTATTGGTTAAATTTATTTGCTGCACATCTAGCTGTGGGGCTGCCCTATAGGCAGCTTACAGCCAAATTAGAGGGGTGGGTGGCACTTGGGAGTAGACCTCAGGTGGGTTTTTTTGTTTAGCTTAAAATAACTTGGATATTTATATGCTCCGTCTTTCCACTATGGTTTACAAATGATGTGTATGTATATATGTGTGTGTGATTATATATATATATAATATATGCTGTACAGTAGAAGCCATTTTATGGTGGTAAGGTAGAAGCCATTTGAAGGCACAACAGGCTGTATCTTAGCAGAACACACACTTCAATAAGTTTTAGGGGTGTCTTACCCCCATAGTATTTGTTTCCAGAGAGTAAGTCATATGTGTACCAAGTTGAGCAATTTCAGCCAAACCCTAAGATATATCCTGTTGTGCCTTCAAATGGCTTCTACTGTACTACCGTAAAATGGCTTCTGCTGTACAGCATAGTGGAGTTGCCATGGTAACAGCAAGGGGGCTCCCTCTGATAAGGGGGATAATCCAACATTAGAAGTTACGTTTTGTCCAGACATCTTTCCCCCCTATATATAAATATCCGGGCAAGGCTGAGTTATCAGCTTGTAGTTAAATAAAAAAAGAATCCCAACCACATGTCTCTTAGATTTTTTTTTAATACATTCTAATGAGTGGCGTGGTGGCCTTAGAGGTGGAGCTCTCTTGCCTCACAATCAGGAGGCTGTGAGTTCAATCCTAAGTAGCGGCAGATATTTCTCTCTGGGCACGATGAGGAATTTACCTGCTGAACAAAACTCCGCTCTGGCAACAGGGAAAGGCATCCGGCCCGTAAAACACATTCAGTTGCCCCGTCTCCACCCCCATTGCCAGGGATTGCGGGGACATTAAAAGACAAAAAGAAATAAAAGAAATGGACATTCTCATCTCTGCCCGTTGCAGTTTTGATGATGAGTATACCTAGCTCACTTTGAACGAAATGAAACACCCGGAATTGCCTGAAAAACTGCAAAAGAAAGAGACGAATTTGATAAGCGGGATTCCTGGTGGGTTTCCCTTGTTTTTTATTGATTTGTTGATGTTTCGTACACATGTTGCTTTTCTTTTTCTCTTACCTCCTGCAGAAAATAACTTTGAAGGAATTGCCCAAAGCATAGGTGAGTGGATTTTCCTACCTGTACAGATAGGCCTCGATTTATGAGCACAGTTGAGTTCGGACTGTCTTGTTACTAAGCGAGACAATTGTTCAGCGAGTTTCCCCACCTCCGCAACGTTACGACCTTTCCTTGCCGCAGGTGTTAAGTGAGTCACCGGCCTTTTTTAAGTTAGTGGCACGGTCGTTATTTGTTGACTTTTGCTTGTCTGAAGGTCGCAAAAGGGGATGATGTGGGAACCATCCCTCCCCCGGGGCGTTGCAACCGTCATAAGTTTCTGAATTTTGCACAGGTCATTTGTCAAGGTTGCAAGTAATGCACTCACAGAAAACAAACTTTGAGGCACCTGAGCTACGCAAAAAATAGTTTGTTGGATAGATCATATTGGCACAAGCTGGTGAAAGCCGACTCGGAGATTTCCCGCAGCTTTCACCCAATTAAAAATTAAAATTTTTCCCCTTTCCTCCCAAGTCACGGGTCACGCTGTCCAATCCAGGTGGCGGCTGGTTGCTTGGATACTTGCTCCTCCTCTGGCCAGCCACCTGTGAGAAGGTCCTTGGTTCCCACAGGGAAACTATTGTTTTGGCTACAAAACCCCATCTAACTCACCCCTCCCCTTTTCCCAATGCTGTGTGGCAATCCTGAGACCTATGCTAAATATGCTAGTTTGAAAAATTGTCCCCCTTTTCAGTTGTGACTTTCAACAGCCAGTCAATAAATGGTTGTAAGTGAAAAATTATCTGTAGATGAGATAAAGTTAGCGGAGTGGGACAAATCCCCCTGGATTCATATCGCTCGCTAAATCACAGTCTGATTCACTTTTTGGGGCTTAGGGCAATTGTGGTGGGCGGTGTGTAAGCCAGGCTTTTGTGGTTTTTCTGATGCTTGCCCTGGCTGGCTCTCAATGATGAGATCGTTACCGCCCCAGTCTGATATCCTGTGACTGAGTGGTTCCTCTGATTAATTAAAGCCAGATCTGGGAGATTCTGCTGCTTTTACATGTTGCGTTTCTTTAATCTCCGACTTTTAACGCATGCTGGCCCTGCCATGTTTCTCCTTGCCACAGGTGGGCTGCCTGGCTGTTTTCGCTGAACTCACAAGAGCTTGAAATCTGCGATTTCTCGCTGCGGGAGGTGAGAGTCCCATTTCTAACACCAAACATCATATTAAAAAAAATATTGCTTTTGTGGGGAGCAAGCTATCAAGAACACAAATTGAAATCTCATTTTGTCAGACAAGACAGGAATGCGTCTAGTGAAAAGACGGAGAAAGAGTGACACAGGGTTCCAATATTTTGAGGGGCTGCCCCAAAGAGGGGGGTGTCAAAACTATTGTCCAGAGCACCGGAAGGGAGGACAAGAAGCAACAGATGGAAACTAATCAAGGAGAGAAGCAACCTAGAAATAAGGAGAAATTTCTTGACAATCAGTGGAACGACTTGCTTCAGAAGTTGTGAATGCTCCAACACAAGTTTTTAATAAGAGATGGGACAATCATTTGTCTGAAGTGGCATAGGGTCTCTTGCTTGGGCAGGGGGTTGGACTAGACTGGTTTGATCTAGTTTAATCTAGATTAGATTTAGACTTCCAATTCCATTATTCTTGGTTTCTGGTGTATCCTCCCCTCCTTAGTTCAAATTTTGCAGTCTTTGTACTCCAAAAATCATATTCGTTCTCCTTTGGCTCTTGAGATTCAACCTGTGTTGTAATTTACAGGTTATTTCAGCAGTTCCTCAATTTTCGATCTATATTTTTTCTGTCTCCATAAAAGCAGGCTCAAATTGTTACCTTGAAGACGTTTGAGAAGAATAAAACGAGCTGTCACCATCTTCTTGAATCAAGAATGCTTGTGTGCTAAATAAACGGAGAATAGGGGTGCAAAAATGAGTTTGAAACATTACTGCAATTGTTATACTGTAATTGTTGGAAGTGACATAAAAGATGATTGAACATATCGTTGATATAATGCAAAACAAAAAGCTGCCAATGTTTATTTCTTAATTTTTGATCCATTTTTTTGTAAAAAGTTGTGAGATTCGGGGGGATTTCTACCTTTTGCACGATGTAGCTGTCAAAATTTTCTTGTACCTATTTACCCTTTCCTATAAATATTTGTAAAAACCAATAAAATTCTTTCAAAAAAAAAAAAAGAAAGTTTGTGTGCTTTAATGGTGGAATAATGAAACACCGAAATGGCTCTTTGCAATATCCTTCCTTCAGATACCTGTAACATCTGAAATTCAAGTCTAGCTCGAGATATTTTTACTACCTTTTTTCCCCACCCCAAAAGAATATTCTGCAGAGAGATGCGTCTTTTGGGATTCTCTCTTTCAAAAACTATTATAACTAGAAGAGTTTGCTGATACTTAGAAAACTGGATGAAAGTTTGGGGGAGGGGGATATTATATCTACAAATTTACAGGATTTCCCCCCCCCCCCATTTGTTAAAAAGATTTTGGTACATGTCAGAAATAAAATTACTGGCAATTGTATGCTCAAATTTCTTTTAAATGTGTAAAGTTTGCTACTGTTAATAAATACGCTAGTTTGAAAAAAAATGCTGTGGTTGGTTTTTTTCTTGACTATCCTGGGGATGGATGGATGGATTTGCTTAGATGGTTGTTTTCTTACCTAATTGGGTAACGATTATCTAATACTCAATACAATAGCAGAGTTGGAAGGGACCTTGGAGGTCTCCTAGTCCAACCCTCCTTCCTCACAACAATCCTGTGGTGTGTTCGCCTGAGAAGGGCTGGCCAAAAGTTACTCAGCTGGTTTTCATGGCTAAAGTGGGACTAGAACTCACCATCTTCTTAGTGATTGGTTGAAAGTCACCCAGCCAGCATTCATGCCTAAAGTGGGACTAGAACTCCCAGTATCTTGGCCATTGGCCCAAAGTCATCCAGCTGGCTTTCATATCTAAGATGGGACTAGAAGTCACTAAAAAGTTCCTTTCTAAATTTCCAACAACCTGCAACTTCTATTTTTTTTTACAGTTCCTGATAATTTTGATGTTTAGGATATGCTGGCTTGGGAATAAACCAGAAAGAAAATGTGTTGAGTTAACTTTTATTTGTACTGAAGTACATTTTGTTCTTAAGACTGCTCCAAAAATTTTTTGAGATAAGCAGACAATTCCAAACCCTTTCAACTGGTTTGGTTTAATGGATTTTCTGACCTCACCATCCTGTTGGTTTTGGGAAAGGGACAATGAGACCCCAGTGATAAGCTGCACCAAATGACCTTTTTCAGGTCATTGGGTGGAGGACAGAGGTCAAGCAGGACCCTCCATTAAATTGGTGTGCTTCCCATCCTCCAGCAATTATTCCGTGACCCAAAGGTGCTTTTTTCCCCCAATTCTGGTTTTTCTTCGAAGACGCTTTGCTTCTCATCCAACAAGCTTCTTCAGCTCTGCTTTGAAAAAGCACCTTTGGCGCAAGCACACCTGGATGTCTTCCAGTTTTGTCCCATTTTGCAACCTCTCGACAACCGATGCTAAATGAATCAGGGCAGTTCCTAAGTTAGTAACCCCCGTGGATCTTGCCTACCCCTCGACTGGTTGCAAAAAAAAAACCTTGGCATGCTTTCAGCCCTTGGAGAATGCGCAAAATAACCCAGCCTCTGCCATTTCTGTTGTAGCAACCTGCGGTCACAGCCTGCCCGTACTTGCACAAAATGGGACAAAACTTGCATTTTCCCTTTCCTCTCTCCTTCCCTTCTCTACTTTCTTCCTCCTCCCCCTTCTTCCCTTCCCTTTCTCCTACTTCTACTCTTCCCCTTCCTACCCTCTCTTCCTCTCCCTTGCATTCTCTCCTTACCTCTTCTTTCCCCCATCTTCCTTTCATTCTCCTCTCTCTCTTTTCTATTGTGTCTCTTTCAGATCTCAGTTTATGTTTCCTTGGGATGGTATTTCCGCAAACCCAAATATAATTTGGCATCATTTCTTATTCCCTTACCTTCGCTAATCTATCCTAGCTATATTTTCCTCCCCTTTCTATCTCGCTTTTCGATATATACTTACATATTTAATATTCTCTGTTTTCCCCTTCTTCTCTCCTCCCCACTTTCCATCTCGGTTCTCTATCCCCCCCCCCCTACTTTCTTTTCCAGTTTCCTTTCTCTAGCCAATCATGAAATCTTCCCCATGTCTTGGAAGTACTCCGATTCCTCTTTATCCTTTATTTTCATGGTCAACCTATTCATCTCTGCACAATCGAATATCTTTTTTATTATTATCTCTTCATCTGTTGGTAGGCAAGCTACATCTTATATAACTTGGGCAGGCCTTCAGCGGTCTTTATCTCCCTCCCTGACTCTTGATTCCCCCTCTGGCGCCTGGCATTCCAAAGTTGCTTGGCAGCTGCCTCTCTGGGCACCCTCCCAGCAGCTGGCGGGGGCTGAGGAATCCACGCAGGCTGAAGGCAACAGGTTCAGACCTGTTGTGGCTGTGAGATCCGGCCCCTCGGCCTGCCCTCGGCGCTCTCCTTCGACATGCTGGTTTCTGTCCCGGAAACTTGCGATGGGTCATTCTGGGCTGATCGTTTTGTGGATCCTGGGCATGGGTGTTGTGGGCTACGTGGGAAGTCAGGAACTGGCGACGGTGCAGCCGTGGGCACTTTGCCCTGCCGATGACAGCCCGGCGGCCACGCGGGAAGGACAGCAGCCTGCGCAGCCCAGATTTAGCAGCTGCATGCTGCGATGTACCTCCCACGCGTACGAAGCCTACACAGCAATGCTGTCATCCGGAGACTTCAAGAGCATGACGATGTCACTCAAAGTCAACGAAGGCAGGCAAGGTAAGCGGGAGGGCCGTGGGACAGGTGCCAGGCTCCGACTGGGTGCCAGCTGTGCAGCCAATCAGACCCAAGCAGAGGATGGGCTTCGGAGACTCCGCCTTGGAGCACGCAGGCAGCTGTGCAACAGCTGTCTGGGCTGTTCCCAGGGCTTCTGAGAGTTCCTGGGGGTTGGGAAGGTTTCTAAAGAAGGGTTTTGCAATCTTTTCCCGCGGGATCTCTCGCCCCATGTGAAAACCGATGGTCTTTGTTGTCCAACCGCCTCTGAGGTCAGAGCTTCTAGGTTAAAATCGGCTGGGGAACTGGGCAGGCGGCGAAGACCGTGTAGGAAATGGAAGCCCGTTTATCCAGCTCTGTTCGAAGTCCTGTGTTGTGACTTAGGGGACATTTGCAGTTTTTAAAATTAGGATAAATTGGGTTTGAGTTGCTTCCAGCCAAATATTGGTGGTGTGAGTTAGATCAGCTGAGAAAGGAAGGCTGGGTGTTTTAATTTTTTTGCTTTATATTTTATAGTCTGTAATCTACGCTTTATACGCTATTGTTTCTTTTCCTTCTTGTTATCTTTTCCTTTTCTCCTTTCCTTTCATCTTCCTTTTCCTTTCCTTCTCCTTTTCTCTTTCTTCCTCCTTTCCTTTCCTCTTTCTTCCTCTTTTCCTTTCATCTCCTCCTTTCTTCCTCCTTTCCTTTCTTCCTTTCCACCTTTCCTCTTTCTTCTTCCTTTCCTTTCATTTTCCTTTCCTTTTCCTTTTCTCTTTCTTCATCTTTTCTTTTCCTCTTTCTTCATCCTTTCCTTTTATTATCCTTTCCTTTCCTCCTTTCCTTTCTTCCTTTCCTTTTCTCCTTTCCTCCTTTCCTCTTTCTTCTTCCTTTCCTTTCCACCTTCCCTTCTTTTTTTATCCTCCACTTTTACCCTCTCCTCTCCTCTAACTATCGCATCTAAGCGACCTTCTGCAGTTTTCAACATACTGCCTCTCTTCTCCCCCCTCAGGAGCAGAGCACGAATTCTGCTGGATGCTTCACCTCCGTTGCCAGAGAGGTGTCCGTCTCACCAAAGCTTTCGTCCTGCTGAACTTGGAGCAGCCTCTGGGTCAGGGCCAGCCTTTCCCTCTCCGCCTGCTCCTCACTGCTCCCTCTTGGCCCCAATCCGTCTTGCAACCTCGGTCCAAGAGGCGGGACACCCGGCTGCTGAACGGGGATGCCTGCGGCGCCCGCTTTGATGTGACGGAGCCCTTCCGTGACGCCGAAGGGGGCCAAGACGCTGAAATGTGTGTGAAAGTCGTGTGTCCGGAGGGAGACTCCTGCGAGGACCTGCGGTTGAGTCTGCGCTGCCCGCCCTTCCTGGCCACTCTGTGGCGCAGCCTGCCTCGTCCTGATGGCTAAACAGATGGAGGGCGTCTTCTGCACGGTTACCAGGGGGAAGAGAAGGTCTCCACGGTCCCCCTTTATGCGCATACCCTCCAGTTCAACTGCTGAGACCATCTTTGGACGGGTTTCCCTGCAGAATTTATTTTTATTTGGCAATGTTTACATTGCTTCAAGCGGGACATAGGATATGTTGCAGGCGTGTGCAGGCCACAGCTGCGCACATTCGGTCATGCGCCGATGCTATTCCAGGCAGCAATGATGGGAAGATAGTTTTCACTCTTGAGAATGAACCACATCAAAACTCCGGGCCTAACGTGCTTCCTTCTCTTTTCCCATTAGCATCTTAGTCAGATTTATTGCAAGTACAGTTCCCGGTAATCCTTGACTTACGACCGTTCATTCAGTCACCCTTCAAAGTTACGACGACACTGAACAAAGGGACTTGTGACTGTTGTTCACACTTACGACCGTTGCAGCATCCCCATGATCAAGCTTGACTCAGATTTATGACGGTTGCAGTGTCCTGGGGAAATCAAGAGAGATCCCCTTTTATGACGACCTGAGAGGCCAAGCCAATGGGGAAGCCGGATTCACTTAACAACCGCGTTAACTAGCTTAGCAAGTGCAGTGTTTCACTTCACAACCGTGACAAAAAAAGCTCGTAAAATGGGGCAAAACTCACCTCGCAAATGTTTCACTCGGCAACAGGAATGTTGGGCTCACTTGTGGTCGTAAGTCAAGGACTATCTGTAACGAAAGGGGGCTGCTTTGGAGTCATCTGTTACAAAGCTGAACATGCCAGGTTTATGCGGCATTGTTTCTTTTCCTTCTTGTTATCTTCCTTTCCTTTTTCTTTTTCCCTTTCCTTTCATCTTTTTCCTTTCCTCGTTTCCTTTCATCTTCCTTTTCCTTTCCTGTTCCTTTCCTCTTTCTTCATCCTTTCCTTTCATCTCCTTTCCCCCTTTCCTTTTCTTTCCCTTTCTTCTTTCTTCATCCTTTCCTTTCATCTCCTTTCCCCCTTTCCTTTTCTTTCCCTTTCTTCTTTTTTCATCCTTTCCTTTCATCTCCTCTCCTCCTTTCCTTTCCGCCTTTCCTTTCCTTTTCCTGTTTTGTTTCCTTTCCTTTCCTGAAGATGCGAGGTTTTGCAAACGTACCACCCATGTCAAGCGACTACCTAGCCTGCTAAAAGAAGAGATTTCAACTAGCAAAGGCAAGACATTGCTTTGAAGGCTTGTTTTCTCTTTTTCTCTCTTACCTGAGATTTTATTGTTCCTGCTCTTCTTCTCCCTGACAGGATGTTCCTCATTTCTTCAGAATGGTTCACTCATGATCTTATCACAGGCTGGAAGTTCTCTCCATTTGTGTTGTTATTGTAATCTTGGATGCTGGGATTAAGCATAAGAAAAATATATTTGACAGCGCATCCCTGTTGTTGGACAGATTTTGCTAGACTTTAAAATTTCCTTGAAAGGAATAGCAATCCTCTGTGGAAAAACTCTGAAATCAGATATCTGTGTTTCCTCATGAAATGTAATCTTAAATGTTGCGGGAGGATGGCAGTGTCATATAATATTTATCTGGGCTCTGTAGTCACTTATTCACTGTTACCCCTTGTCTCTATCCATTCCTTTGTTTATCTATTAGGTTTTCCTTGTCTGTTTTTGGAAGTCTATATTTTTGGGCGAAGACAACATCAGTTGTCAAACTATCTAAAATGTTGGGAGGTAAGAGAATCAAAAGAAAATTTCTGACGTTGCCATGTTGGGGGGGGGGCTAGTGAAATAAAGTAAGCCTCTGCTGAAATCTCTGCTATGCTTATTTCTGATCAGTGGAATTTAAAAAACACCACCACCACCAAGATTATCTTTGTTTCTTACTTTAGTTTAAATCCTTCTTTGGCATTAAGAAACAGACAAAAGAGGGAGGAAAAAAGCAGAAGACTCTGGATGAATGGGGACTTTCAGTTCTGATGACTTCTAAGCATGATTTCTAAGAGGCAGTTTTGTCTAGCAGTTAAAGCACTAAGCCTAGAAAAAAAGGAGATAGTGATTTCTAGTCCGTGGACCTCACCCCATTCCTAAGAGGTCTGTAAAGAGGGCATGCATTTTGTCCTAATGTCATTTATATATATGTATTTGTGTTACAACCCCTGGTATGCCTACAACCCCTGGTATGTTACAACCCAGGTTCGAATCCCAGTAAGGGTATGGCTAGTTGATGAGAGCTAATTAGCTCGAAATAGATCTATACTAGTCTCCCTTTATTTATTTATCAGTACAAATACAACACAAATATAAAAAGGCAACATTAAAAATAAAAATAAAAAATGGTTTTCTGCCTGCATGGTCTTCTGTGATAAGCCGAAGGACAGAAAGAGGGAGTAGTGACCTTCCTCCCATATTTAGGCATACCAGGGGTTGTAACACAAATACATACATACATACATACATACATACAATTTATATATATATAAATTAAAAAGCTACCCCTTGGGGGGAAACCCCCACCAATAATTCAAATAACCCGTTTATTACTCTAATTATTCTAATATATCTAATTATTCTGCAAATGCTTCAGTTTGCCCTGTACCAAAATTGACAGGACCGTCTGAAGAGGGGGGGGGAAGCTCGAGGGGGACGATTATAATTGGCGCACCCAAGCGGCGCGTCAGCCAATCAAAGCCAGGGCTGTACGTTCCGGTCCGTCACTTTAATCGCTCCGACTCGGAAACAGCGGAGCCGAGGCAGACATGGCGTCTCCCGCGGTGGGGAGCCACGTGTGGGTGGGATCCGAGACGGGGATTTTGAAAGGTAACAATGAGGACTAGCCGCGTGTTGGGGTGAATCTGGAATGGAGGGGTTTAGGGACGGGAGGAGCAACGTACGGGCGGGGAAGCCGGTGGGGTGGGGGTGGGATGAGGGAACAGCTGCTTCTGAATGTGCATGGTGCCTCTGGGCATGTGTAGAGGGCGAAGGGAAACAGGCGAGCGGAGAATGGAGAGAGCCAAGTGGAGGGAAGGAAATCTCAGCTGCCTTTAGCTTCACTTGCTGAATCCATATTGACTGACTGGGAAGCTAAAGGCGATTTACTAAACTTTTAGGCGAGATGGGGCATAAAATTTTAATAATAATAATAATAATAATAATAATAATAATAATAATAATAATAATAATAATAATAATAATAATAATAATAATAATAATAATAATAATAATAATAATAATAATAATACAAAAAATAATTATATAGTATTATATACTATATAATTGTCTGTGTCTGTCTGTCTGTCTATCTATCTATCTATCTATCTATAATCTATCTATAATCTATCTAATTATCTATCTATCTATCATCTATCTATCTATCTATCTATCTATCTATCTATCTATCTATCTATCTATATCTATATTTATACAACAGGACCAGCACTCTATATGTATGTATGTATGTATGTATGTATGTATGTATGTATGTATGTATGTATGTAAGTAAATGTGTGTTTTTTTCCCCCCCTTATTCTTTTCTGTCATGTGATGTCCCTTTTCCCACTTTTAGGAGTCAACCTGCAGAAGAAACAGGCCACAAATTATAGGATGGGGGAAACAACTGTCAGTCGACGAGAAGCTGTCACCGCGATGTGTTGGGGTGATTCGTACGAATCAGAGGTGACGTGATCTTCTAATTCTGCTTGTGCTTTGCTGGCTTCATGCAGACTTTGAGCGAGGGAGAATGAGGGCCCTTCTCTTCTTCACTCCTGCCAATTGTTATATTTAATTGATTTGATTGTAATGTCTTTGTTTGACTCATGTGAGCTGCCCAGAGTCAGGGAGATTCATAACCGGCCTAAAGAATCCTGTGGCTTTCTTTTTCCACACAGATCTTTGTGGGGTGCCTCGATGGATCCGTTAGATTATTCAGTACCGAAAAGGGCAAGTTTATTGAATCGCGGGACTGCCACGGAGGTGAAGGACCCTTTTGTGGCTTAGCTGTCCTTGACGGGTAAGTGTGAATCCCATTTCATTTTTCCCTGTCTTGGAAAAAGGTTTTTCCTATTCCAACTTGAGGTAGGAAAGAGATGAAAACTAACTTCGAAATAGGCATCGCATAACTATAAAGACTTTTGCACACCCGCTCTCGAAACCAGGGGTGAAATCAACTTACCTTCATTACCGGTTCGCAAATGTGAGCGCACACTCACAGGACCTTCCGCGCATGCGCAGAGCGTAAAAAAAGGGGCGTGAGGACATCTGGGTAGGTGGGTGGACCTTGGAAAAAAGCCATGTATTTGCTTTCTTGAAGTCCAAACCATATCGGGTCCCTTTCTGTATTTCAGAATAGAATGGGAATGAAATGAATAGAATAAAATAAATAAAATAGAATAGAATAGAATAGAATAGAATAGAATAGAATATGGAATGGAATGGAATGGAATAGAATATGGAATGGAAAGGAATAGAATAGAATACAATAGAATAGAATAGAATAGAATAGATTGGAATAGAATAATAGAATAGAATAATAGGATAGAATAGAATAGAATAGAATAGAATAGAATAGAAGAATAGAATAGAACAGAACAGAACAGAACAGAACAGAACAGAACAGAAAAAAACCGGGATGGGATGGGATTAGGAATAGGAATTAGAATGGAATAGAATAATAGAGTTGGAAAGGACCTTGGAGGTCTAATCCAACCCCCTACTTAGGCAGGAAACTCTATACCACTTCAGACATCTTATATCTTGCACTGAAAAATATTTTTCTGCCTTTGTTTATTTTTTTTCCCCCCTTGCTGCTTGCAGTTCCCTTATCACCTGTGTGGAGTCTGGGTTGATGAAAATCTGGCGGGATGCCTCCTCGGAGAATGTAAGTGTTGCCTTGTATGCATTGTGAGTCCTCTTCTATTCAAGATGGAAATTGAAGATGGTTTTTTTCTCTTTGTTAGTACTGTCAAAGACCCCTATGGCTTCTGTCTCCGTAGGTGACGTTTGTGTGTGGATGATTATAGACACATGTCTGTAGTTTTATGTTGGTCACGAAATTGATTCTGCGTAAAGTAGTCGTGTAAGCCTTTATTGCCATTCACAGTGTGTACTCTTTCTCTTCTTAGTTGTTTTTCCTATCATTCATATGTATGAGTTTTTTTAAAATTATTGCCAGTAGAATGGTTAATAAAATCATTCCCCGCCCTCCCCCCCAAAAAAGAAAGGAAGTGGCGGAATTCATCATCGCTCACCAATTTCTCCTTTTGGCAGGTGGAAATTCAGGTGGGGCCCGGCGTATGCCGCATGAGGCAAAACTCCCAACAGCACCACCGTATCGCCACGGGGGGGAAAGAGAATTGTCTGAAAATATGGGACTTGCACCAGCCTCAGGAACCGGTTTTCCGAGCCAAAAACGTGAGTCGTTTGTTGGCGTGTCTGGATTTGTGTTTGCACACATGCGGTGTTCTGACGTAGGTTTCCCCCAAAAAAGCACGAAGCCGATTCCTGGTCCCGACAAAACCCCTTTTATCAAACGAACGTGAATGTCTCTCCTTTCACCTTCAGCCAAGGCCTGGCAAACAGTCTTTCAAAGGAGTATTTATGACCACAGACCTTATCTATCTTGGAAAGCTGCCATGTCAATATTTTCCCAAATGAGGTGCTGTGCAAGGAAAGGCTCTGGGCACAGAGTCTCTCAGATTCACGGACAGATCTTCAGACTCCTGAAACGAATCTAACAACCGAAGGAATTGTTTCCTGCAAAAGCCCCCTCCCCTTTCGCTCCTCTTTTGTTTCCTACGGGAGGCGCCATTCACCATCCAGCTGTGGCTTTACTCCCAAGTCGACCCTGATTTCTGAGCCTGTTCTTCTGGCAGCTCTGCGCATGCGCATACTGGGAACAGGCTCCAGCTGTTCCTCTGCCTCACTGCTGTCTAGCTCCATAGGCCCCTGATCACTGCCAGACGGCCTTGGCCCTGTCTCTGCCCCCAACGCAGAGTCCTCTTCCAAGCCTTCCCCAGCCTCCAGGACTGGCCCAGGTTCCTCCCTGACCCCCTCCCTGTCCAACTCTGTTGCCAGCTTCACTGGGGCCACAACAATGGCTTCATTGCCTTGGGTTTGTATTTTCAGACTTGAGCGTCTCCTTCTGGCATTTACGTCATTTTTTTTGTACCTGTCACAGGTGCGCCATGATTGGCTTGATCTGAGGGTACCTATCTGGGACCAGGATATGGAATTTCTACCTGGATCCGAGAAGATTGTGACTTGTACCGGACACCATCAGGTAGAAGCTGGTAAAGATAAGAGATCTTCAGCCACTCAAAGCAGTTTTATAGTTGGTCATGTTGGGTTACGTCTGGTAATAACTACACCAGAGAACTCCAACTAGCATTGTCCTTGAAATAGGTTTAGGAACTACGTCTCTTCCAGATTAGGGGAAGTGAGAGGTTAACTAGTCCAAAGGAAAATAAATAGAGGAAGAGAGGGAGATGTCAGGGTTCCAAATAGCACCCAATATAAAATCAGAGTCCGAGACAAGAGTTTCCTCAAAGTTCCATTAGAATGTTTCTAATAGAGATGTCATGTTGGCACATCTGGAAAAACCCGAATCTGAAAACTTCCAGGTTTTCTTACCCGTTTGAAAGTTCAACATCCTGCCCCAAACACCCACAAGTTCATCAATGGTCCAATCTTCCACTGCCACGAAGACAGATTCCCCCCATTCAGATCTGGCCAGGTGCAGAGGCAAAGATGACCTTGGCTTTCTAAGAAGGATGTTGTTATGGCTACCTATCACCCAACTCCATATTTTCCCACAGTAGAAAGTGTGGCAGGCCTGAAGTCGGAAAAAGAAAAGATGGCTTGCAGGCATGACAGGAGGAAGGGAGGAAAAAGGGAAGAAGGAAGGAAGGAAGGAAGGAGGAGAGGGAGAGAGGGAGTAAGGGGGAAGAGAAAATGAGGAAGGAATGGATGGGAAGAGGAAGGAAAAGAGGGAGGGAGGAAAAGGAGAGGAGGAATGGATGAGAGGAAGGAATGGATGGGAAAATGAAGGAAGGAAGGAAAAGAGAAAGGGAGGAAGGAATGAATGGGAAGAGGAAAGAAGGAAAAAAGATGGGAGGGAGGAAAGAAAGAAGTAATGAGAAAAATAGAGGAAACCCACCCCCCACCCCTTTAGTGAGGCAGGACAACCCTTTTCTACCTATAGTATCCCAACAATATTTCATTTATTTCAATTATTTCATCCTATCCTGCTTTTGGTACAAGAACTCAGCCTGATACTCTTGATCTTCTGCATCCAGGTGCGGCTTTATGATCCCAGCTGCCCCCAACGCCGTCCCGTCTTGGAAGTGACCTATGGCGAGTACCCACTTACAGCTCTCTCGCTCACCTCCGATGCGAAGTGAGTCTCTCTTTCTCTCCCTCAGGCTTGCCCCAGGGGCCTCTCCTATCTTATCCCCTTCTCTCCCTCAGGCTTGCCCCATAGAGGCCTCTCCTATCTTATCCCCTTCTCTCCCTCAGTTTAACACCTCAGCATCAGAGCGTTTTTCAGGTGGGGAGGGGAAGTAGACTGTCCAAACTCCCAGCCGCAGGCCGGATAAATCACACGCTGGCCATGCCCAAGTGGCAGTTGGAACAGAGTTCTTTTCAGGTGGGGAGGGGGAGTAGAACTTCTAACTCCTTAGCATCAGTGTGTGTTAATAATAATATAAGAAATACTGATGATCTGATGGTCATTTCAAAAAATGCTCTTAGCGAGCACTTAGAAGCCAAGAGGAACATACGTGCCAAATTTCAAGTTTGTAGACTTTATGGTTCTGGAGATTTCGTGATGATGCGTGAGTGGTATTAGCTTTTCTTCCAAAAAAATAATCAAATACGGTATCTTGTGTAATAATAAACATTCAGTATACAAGATCTAACTTTTCTGATGGTTGCGTGGAGATAACCATTTGCTTCCTTGGTGATTTTCTATTGCAAAGCAAGATTTTAAAACAAACTTATAAATTCTATTTTTTTCCCCCCAGTGCTGCTGTTGTTGGAAGTTCCCACGGAGATGTTGCGGTTATAGATCTACGCCAAGGTATAAGTGGAGAATAAAAAATGGGATTTTACTTCAAAAGAGAATTTGTAGAGTGAAAGCATGCTGTGTTTTCTATGCCCGATTCCTACGGAGTTTTCTTTAACTAGATTTATGATGAACAAATGGATGACACGACAACAGTTCTTCTTTTGGATTGAGGATGGAACAGTTTTAGATTTCGATGAGGGTTGTACTATTCTGATTTTGGTTTAGTAACCGGGTTTGTTATTTCATAACTTACATTTTCAATTCTAATATCAGAATCCCTGCTGATCCCACCCTAAAACCACAGCGGAGCAAACCAAATCTTGGACATCAAAGTGTCTACCGTACTCCCCCGAAGGCTAAAAACTTTATCAGGAATTTAACTGAGTCATGAAATTGTACATCATGAAGCCTTTGGCTCTTTTGATGCTGATTGCTTGCAGATTTTTTCATTACCCAACCAAGTAACATCATCAGCTAGAGGGAGTGTGGGTTTTGCCCCCCTGTTAATATACAGCAGCTTGCCCTGCCCATATTGAAGAGGATGTGGTTTTCCCCTTGATAATCCCTTGATTGGGGGATTGTTTTCTACTCGATTGTTTGTCTGGTGTTAATCCCTGCTTATCTGGGTGTTGAGGAGATGTTGTGGCCTTGTTATTTCCTTCCTTAGCTTGCTTATTGTCTTTCGAAAGGGGCCTAAATGTTGTTTACCCCTCTGTGCCCGTTGATAGTTAATTGTTCTTGAGGGCCAAGCTTCCAGAAATTCCTAAATCTCGCTTTAGGCTTGAAGTTTGAAATATGGTCGGTGGAGCCTGTCCTATCACATGTATTTTATCACATCCTTGTGATTCAACCTTGGAATCTCTCTGCCGCAGGGCGTTTGGTGAAGTGCCTCAAAGGTTTTGCTGGCAGCGTCCGCTCCATCCAATGTCACCCTACGCTTCCCGTGGTCGCCTCGTGTGGATTGGACCGTTTCCTTCGGCTGCACAACCTCCAGAGCCGGCGTTTAGAACATAAGGTAGAGGGCAGCCCTGAGAATTGGGGATTTGGGGACAGAATCTGGAGCTTGTAATCAGAATAGAGCCGGAAGGCACCTTGGAGGTCTTCTAGTCCGACCCCCTGCTCAAGCAGGAGACCCTATGCCTATTTTATTTCAGACGTGACCGACCAGTCTCTTTTTAAAAACCTCCAGTAATGAAGCCCCCACAACCTCTGGAGGCAACTTCTGTTCCACCGGTTAAGTTTCTCCTTCATCCCAGGTTGCTTCTCCCCTTGATTAGTTTCCATCCATTGTTTCATGTCCTGCAAATTATTTGGAAAATAAGTTGACTCCTCCTCCTTTGTGGCAGCCCCTCAAATACTGGAGTACTGCTATCATGTCCTTTTTTTTATTTTAATGAGTGTTATAAAATAAACATACCATCTTTCCTTATACCGTGTGGATCACCTGGATCTAAATAGAACGAAATTGGTTTTTTTAACCTCACTGGTGCAAAATCCTTGGGCTGTGAGACTTTTAAATAACCACCGCAATCTCTCCATGCAGACGCTAGTTTTTTTTTTCTTTTTCTTTCTTTTTTTGTCGTTTCTGTTATAATTTTGCACCAGTGAGGTTAAAACCAATTTCGTTGTCTTTAAGGGCAATGACAATAAAGATTATACTTATACATATAAAAATCCCTGTGCCACATTGTCCCTCATTTACCACATTCATAATTAACATTATTTCCACATTCATAATTAACATTATTTCCCTAAGATTAGTATTATAATATACTAAGCATTTAAACATTATAAAAACTCTCCATTTTTCTTCTTCATATCTTCCAGCAATAATATCATATCAACATTAAACATTACTCTCATCCTACACATACTAACAGTTTTCATTTTATTTATATCTCTGTCTAAGGGCGTTGTCTACTTATTTTTTAGCTTTCTTCATTTCCAAACTCCTTTTTTTCCCCTACCTAGTCCTTCTTGTCTTTAGAGTGGCCAAAACCCAATTCCTTCCAAACCATCCTTCATATGTTTTGGTCTCCAGGCCTTTAATCATCTTAAGTTGCTCTTCTCTGCACTTTTTCCAAAATCTCAACCTCTTTTTTGTAACGTGACCATAACTGGATGCAGGATTCCAGGTGTTGCTTTACTAAAACCTTTATAAAGCGGTACTAATACTGCAGCGTGATTTTCGATTCTGTGCCTCCGTTTATACAACCAAGGATTGGGTTAGCTTTTTGGGGTGCTGCACACCGCTGGCTCCTATTTGAGTGATTGCCCACTAGGACTCCAAGATCCCTCTAACTCCAAATGATAGGATAGGGGGGAGTTGAGCCTGTGTGAGCTGCAGGTCACCAATCTTTATCTTTAATCAGGTTGGATCTGAAGCTTGTTGCTGTTGCCCAAGAGACAGGAAATCCTCGATTTAATTCATTCCCTTTTTTAAAAACATTTCTGACCAAGGCTGTCTTGATTCCAGGTTTATCTAAAATCCCGATTGAACTGCCTCTTGCTGACCAGCCGGGAAAAATGGGAGGTGAGTTACCATGGCTGGGGGGGTTGGGGGGGTTGTGTGTCTGCATCCGGCTATCATAACTTTGAAAATGGGCCATAAGTAGCTTTGCGGGAGTCCGCCATAACTTTGAGTCGTTGTTAAGGTCAAAATTCAAAGCCTTCATTGTCATTGTGCATCCTATCTACAACGAAATTGGTTTTAGCCTCTCCTGGTGCAGCGCATAAAAGAATTCAGGACAACATAAATAATAAAGAATCATCCTTATACCAGTAGTTAAGGGTAAAAAACCTAGTCATACGTTTCCATATGTACGTCATAACCTGTATATTACTCTGGTGTGTGATCAACGCGTGACTAAGACATTGAGCTTGTCGATCAGAAAGGTCGGTTCGAATCCCTAGCAGCGTGTAAAGGAGGGAGCTCCCGTGACTTTTCCCAGCTGCCAACCTAGCAGTTCGAAAGCAGGTAAAAAATGCAAGTAGAAAAATAGGGACCACCTTTGGTGGGAAGGGAAGAGCGCTCCGTGTATTGAGTCATGCCGGCCACATGACCACAGAGACATCTTCGGACAGCGCTGGCTCTTCGGCTTTGAAACGGAGGTGAGCACCGGTGTCTTCTGCCTGATGGTCAAAATGCAAAGAGACACTGGCCAGGGTGTGAATCATCCCTAAGTACCTTCCTTACTCTGTTGAAACAGCGAGACCTGGCGACGTCATCCAGTAGTGTTAAACAACTGGTCTTAAAACTGAGGACTAACTATCATCCTGGGCTGCATTATTGCTCCCACTCAACCAATAAGGCTGACAGGAGATTTAGACTGTTGATGTGAGTTGTGAAGTTGTATCTGACCCATCGTGACCCCATGGACCACGTTCTTCCAGGCCTCCCTGTCCTCTCTCATCCTCTGGAGTCCATTCAAGCTCAGGCCGACTGCTTCAGTGACTCCATCCAGCCACCTCCTTCTCTGTCGTCCCCTTCTTCTTCTTTTGCCTTCCGTCGTTCCCAGCATGAGGCTCTTCTCCAGGGAGTCCTTCTTCCTTCTCCTTAGGTGGCCAAAGCCTTTGAGTTTCCTCTTCAGGATCTGGCCTTCTAAAGAGCAGTCAGGGTTGATCTCCTCTAGGACTGACCGGTTGGATGGCCTTGCAGTCCAAGGGACTCCATGCAGGAGTCTCCTCCAGGACCCGAGTTCAAAGATTTAGATTCTACCACCCAATTCCCCTCCCTGATCCGTTTCTCTCTATTTTCTCTTTGCAGAGTGAGGATCTCGAGCCGTCCATTAACCTGCAGGACGAGGTGAAAGAGGAAGACGACGAATTATGGAACTCCATGGAAGTGGTGGCTTCCAAACGGAAAGTCGATGACGATCTTAGCTCCCGGACGGGGAATCCGAAACCCCCTAAGGACGCAACCGTCCAAAAGCAGAAAAAGATGAAAAAGACTAAATTACGTTCACGGTGAGAGGTACTGTTCTTACCTAGGCTTCCCCAAAAAGCCCGAAGCAGATTCCTGGTCCCAGCAAAACCCCTTTTATTAAACGAATGTGAATGTCTCTCCTTTCACCTTCAGCCAAGGCCTGGCCAACAGTCTTTCAAAGGTGTATTTATGACCACAGACCTTATCTAGCTTGGAAAGCTGCCATGTAAATATTGTCCAAATGCAAGGAAAGACCTGGCACAGAGTCTCTCAGATTCACGGACAGATCTTCACACTCTTGAAACGAATGGCCGAACGAATTGTTTCCTGCAAAAGCCCATTCCCCTTTCCCTCCTCTTTTATTTCCTATGGGAGGGGACATTCACCGTCCCCCTGTGGCCTTACTCCCAAGTCGAACCCTGTTCTTTATCTCTTCCCTTCGTGTCTGGCAACTCTGCACATGTGCATACTGGGAACAGGCTCCAGCTGTTCTTCTGCCTCGCTGATGTCTGACTCCGAAGGCAGCTGATAACTGGCATACGGCCCTGGCCCCCTCTCTGCCTCCGACACAGAGCCCTCCTCAGAACCTTCCCCAGACTCCAGGACTGGCCCAGTTTCCTCCTCCCCAACCTTATTGTCCAACTCTGGGTTGGAGTGGGGAGAGATTCTTTAACTCCTTGGCTGCGAGTTCTGATGCTGGCAAAGCAGGAATTGAGGACACGTTTCCGGTACAAGTTTTTACAGGACCGAGAGCTAAAATGAAACGAAGGTGGGAATTATTATTTTTTTCTGTTTCCTTCCGTTTATCTGCTTGGGTTATTTGTTTATTTGTATCAGAAGAATCCCAGTGAAAATAAAAGGTATACTATACGACAATTTTTTAAAAAATACAGGTAGTCTCGGCTTACGACCAGCTGGGTGACTTTGGGCCAATCACCGGGAGACCCTGAGTTCTAATCCTGCCTTATGTGTGAAATCCAGCTGGGTGACTTTGGACCAGCCCAACCTACCTCACAGGGTTGTTGTTATGCAGGAGGGAAGAGGCAGAAGTATAAGGTATTCTTGCTGCCTTGAGTTATTTATAAAAATAAATAGAGGAGGGATAAAATCTCTTAAAAGAAACCTCTTCAGTTTAAGGAAAAAAAGAACTAATGCATTGTCAGCTAGAAAGTTATTGGGTCTCCTGTTGAGCAGGGGGCTGGACTAGAAGACCTCCAAGGTCCCTTCCATCTCTATTCTGATTGATCGATTGATTGGTTTAGACACAATCACAGCAGCCAGAAGAAAATCTGTGTTTAAGTCAGTCAGATGCCATTCGATAAATTTCCTTGCCACTTGAAGTGGTATCTGGCTATCGGATGCAGCTCGGACGATCTAATTTATTTACTTATTAAATTAAATTAATATGCTGTCCGCCTGTTATCCCAGCCGGTTATTCTTGCGCACAATTAATTATAATTTTAATCATCTTGCATCAGTCTGGTTTTTTTTTACCTTTTTGTCTTATTGCCCGGGTTGCTGTGATAATGCCAGCGGGGCAGCGTGTCAATTTAACGAATTAACAAAATGACGCATTTGAAATGGCTGAAGAAAGAGAAGGGCGACTTGTCGATAAAACTGTTATTCACTCCCTTTGGGGAAATGGAGCCTCCAGATTTCGAAGCAGTCTGTCTGAAGGCAACTATATAAAACCTTTAAAAGAGATAAATATGAACATTAAAATGAAAACAACCTTTAGTTTTTAATGCTAGCCTCCCAGAATCACCCGGCATCTCCCACCCATCACCCCCCCCTAATTCCCACAACCTTCTGCTCCTCACCTGGTTGAGGGGGGGGGGAACGGGGCTTCTTTTGAATTAAGCCTGTTTTTTTAACACTCCCCCCGCCCTGTTGCAAATGAAACTTGGTTTAAAGCAGGGGTCCTCAAACTTGGCAACTTTAATGGGACTTCAACTCCCATTATTCTCCAGCCAGCCAAATTTTGGAGTTTGAAGACTTGGGAACTTCAACTCCCAGAATTCTACAGCCAGCTAAATTTGGGAGTTTGAAGACTTGGGAACTTCAACTCCCAGAATTCCTCAGCCAGCTTTAGAGTCGAATTGAATTCTGGGAGTTGAAGCCCACAAGTCTTCAAACTCCAAAATTTAAAACACTTAAGACTTGTGGACTTCAACTCCTGGAATTTCAATTCGACTCTGTAGCTGGCTGAGGACTTCTGGGAGTTGAAGTCCACAAGTCTCAAGTGTTTTAAATTTTGGAGTTTGAAGAGTCGTGGACTTCAACTCCCAGAAGTCCTCAGCCAGCTACAGAGTCGAATTGAATTCTGGGAGTTGAAGCCCACAAGTCTTAAAAGTTGCCAAGTTTGAAGACCTCTGGATTAAAGGCTTTTTTTGGGGGGGGGGAAGGCATCGCGCGTGGGGAGAGGAGGGGGGAAGCAATGGATCCCCCCCGCGATCTAGTCTGCACGGGTGGGTCAAGGTGGGGTGGGGGCCACATGGGGAGGGGCGGCGTTGGTGTGATCTCACAAAAGCCGCCCAGGCATCGGAGGCGGCGGCGGCGGCGCCGAGTCCCTGACTGGGAGGGGGGCTCGGGCCCCCCATCCAGGCGGGCGATGGGCTGCGTGGAATCCAACCAAGGGAACCCCGAGGTGGACGAAGAGGACGGCCAAACTTCCCGGGCTGCGGCTGCCGCGACGCAGAAACGAAGTGAGCGGCTGGATTGGTGGACGGAGGGGGTTTTCCCCATAAAGGGAATCCCCAACCCGGCGGGGATTCCTCATCTCCACGTGGGTGGGAGGAGCTTCCTGATGATGGAACGTTTGGGGGAAGCACGGGGCGGGGCTCGCGGGGAGAGGGAGGGGCTTATAGTGCAGCGGGAGGGGGGGTTTCCTGAGAATCCACCCCCACCCCACCCCAAGATCCTCACTGCCCAAGGAGGTATTTTAAAGCTTTCCTTCTTCAAACTTTATTTGCCATCGTGGGAATGGGTGTTTCCCAACACGGATCTAGGTGTATGGCATCCGAAAGGGAGAAATTGAGCTGGACTTTTTATAACTGGTGAACCGAGTTGGAAGGGACCTTATAGGTCATCTAGTCCAACCCCACCAAACACCATTTCAGAGAAAGAGCAAACCAGTCTCTTCTTGAAAGCTGCCAGGGATGAAGCTCCCACAACTTCCAAAGGCAACTTCTGTTCCATGCTTAGATATTGCAGATTTACAGATCATCGGAGTTGGAAGGGACCTTGTAGGCCATCTAGTCCAGCCCCCTGCCCATTCAGGAGACCCTGCACCATTTCTGACGGAGGGCAGTCCAGTCTCATCTTGAAACCTTCCACGGATGAAGCTCCCACAACTTCCGAAGGCAACTTCTGTTCCATGGGTGGATTGTTGTCACTGTCATAAAATTCTAACTTATTTCTAGGTTGAATCTGTCCTTGATTAGTTTCCAGCCATTATACATTATTTGGTCTCTGGGTGCTTTGGAAAATAGCTTGACTCCCTCCTCTCTGGGACAGCCCCTCAAATATTAGAAGATGCTATCATGTCTCACTTGGTCCTTTTCTTCATTAGACTAGCCAGGCCCTGTTCCTGCAAAAGTCCATTGTATATTTTAGCCTCCAGTCCCCTGATCATCTTTATTGTTCTTCTCTGCACTCTTTCTAGATTTTCAACATTTTTATAGTGTGGTGACCAAAACTGGATGTAGTATCCTAGGTGTGGTCTTACTAAGGCTTTTTAGAGTGGTATTAGGACCTCACTTGATCTTGAGTGTATCCCTCTGTTAATGCAATTGAGGATTGCATTGGCTTTTTTGGTGTCCGCTGTAGGAATAACAGAGTTGGAAGGGACCTTGGAGGTCTTCTAGTCCAACCCCCTATTCAGGCAGGAAACCCTATATCATTTCAGACAAACGGTTGTCCAATGTCTTCTTTAAAAATCTCCAGTGATCGAGCACCCACCACTTCTGGAGGCAGGTTGTTTCCACTGATTGATTGTCCTCACTGTTAGGAAGTTTATCCTTAGCTCTAGGTTGCTTCTCTCCTTGATTAACAGAATAACAGAGCTGGAAGGGACCTTGGAGGCCTTCTAGTCCAACCCCATGCTCAGTTTTACCTAACTAAAAAC
Source organism: Natrix helvetica (assembly GCF_964273705.1). Taxonomy (NCBI): domain Eukaryota; kingdom Metazoa; phylum Chordata; class Lepidosauria; order Squamata; family Natricidae; genus Natrix; species Natrix helvetica. The sequence goes on from NC_138563.1 coordinate 4,095,921, forward strand.
CCGTTTTTTTCCAGTCTTGATTTCTGGTTCAGCTGCCAGCGAAGCAAACTCTGTTTAATCGGTCGATCCCATCCTAAATCAAGATTTCATTCTCCCTGTTCTTCTATCGCCTTGCTAGGGAAAAAGAAGAAGAAAATCTCATTACGGAAAAAATCGGTCGGGCAGACAAAAGGGGCGGATGTGGAAAAGTCAGGTTTGACATCCAGATCGGAAAGTGCCAAGGTCACCGTGATTTGGAGACGTTGGTCCCTTTTCAACAGCACCCACGAATTCTTTAGCAAGCACTTGGAAGCAGAAACAGCCGGACCCAGTGGAAGACTTGCTCAACCGCCCCCGAGTAGCAGCCTCAGTGCTGAGTCTTTGGAGGGACCCCTCGACAGAAGAGTTAGCTAGTGTTGCGGCAGCTCGGTTTCAACATATCGGAGGTTGTACAACTATGGGGAATAAACATTCATTATCACATATGAAGTTCTCGGTTGTGTGCACGGTGCAAAGGAAGGGGTCGGAAAATGGATTTGCCTGGTCTGAAAGCATTGTTTTATTTAGTGTTTTTCAAACGTAGGAGCTTTTTAAAGAGGCACGGGCTTCAACTCCCAGCATTCCCTAGCCAGGATGCTTTAAGACAGATGGACTTCAACTCCCAGAATTCCCCAGCCAGCATGCTTTGAGATGGTTGTACTTCAACTCCCAGAATTCCCCAGCCAGCATGCTTTAAGACGGATGGACTTCAACTCCCAGAATTCCCCAGCCAGCATGCTTTGAGATGGGTGGACTTCAACTCCCAGAATTCCCCAGCCAGCTTGCTTTAAGATAGGTGGACTTCAACTCCCAGATTTCCCCAGCCAACATGGCCATGGAATGAGAATTCTGGGAGTTTACGTCCACAGTCCTAGAAGTGCCAGAATTCCCAATGGCTGACTGAAGAATTCTGGGAGTTGAAGTCCACAAGTCTTAAAGTTACCACGTTTGGAGACCTCTGGCCTATGCTAATGTAAGGTTGAGAAAAGGCAGTAGGCCCTGTTTGCTTTGGTTGCTCAGCAACCATGACGGAACGTAGTCCCTCCCCCTGTCAATTACCTCGGTCGCCTAGCGACGACCCCTCCCTCTTCCTCTCCCTTTCACGTCACGGTTTCGACGACCGGCAGGAAGCCGCGCGAGGGGAGGGGCGTGGCGCGCCGCGACGCCGTACGTGGCGCCGTGCGTGTGACGCCATCACCCGAGAGGGTACGTGGCAGTGACGTCGCGGCCCGCCCTCTTCTCGCCTTGTTTGGCTGTTCGATGCGGAGGCCGGTGTTCGGAGCCGAGCCGCCCAGCGACGCCGAGAAACGCTCCGGGTCCGCGGGATTGGTGAGCGCGGGGCGGGGACCGGGTGGCCCTTGGGGTTGTCCCGTCGTAAAAGTCGCCCCCCCCCCGGTCTCGGGGTCTCCCCTGCCGCGTCGCCCCTCTTTTCCTTCTGGTGTCCCCTCAAAAGGGCTCCCCCTTCCCCCCGCAGCTGCGCCTCCAGGGTGCCCCCTCCTTTGGGGTCCCCCCTCTCCCCCATGGATTTCTTCTCCTGCCCCCGGTTTCTTTCCCGTTTTCCTGATGTCCCCGGAGGCTTGAACTACACCTCCCATGCTCCCCAACTGGTGGGGTGAGGGGAGTAGATGTCCCCGAGCCAATGGAACTACACTTCCCATCCTCCGCCTGGTTAGGTGAGGTGAGTAAATATCCCTTAGCCAGTGGTATTACACCTCCCATCCTCCCCAGCCTGATTGGTTGGGGGGAGTAGATGTCTCTGAGCCAATGGAATTACATGTCTCATCCTCCCCAGCCTGGTAGAGTGAGGGGAGTAAATATCCCTCAGTTAAATGGAATTATATGTGCCATCCTCCCCAGCCTGGTGGGTTGAGAGGAGTAGATGTCCCCAAGCCATTGAACTACACTTCCCATCCTCCCCAACCTGGTAGGGTGAGGGTGTAAATATGCTTGAACCAGTGGAATTACATGTCCCATCCTCCCCAGCCTGGTGGGTTGAGGGGAGTAAATATCCCTCAGCCAATGGAATTACATGTCCCATCCTCCCCAGCCTGGTGGGGTGAGGGGAGTAGATGTCCCCGAGCCAATTAAACTACATTTCCCTTCCTCCCCAACCTGGTGGGGTGAAGGACCTCAAGCCACGAACTACACTCCCCATCCTCCCCAACCTAGTGGGATGAAGGCAGTAGATGTCCCCTCCCAAGTCCCTTGAACCACACCTCCCATCCTTCCCAACCTGGTGGTTCAAGCCAAATGGGGTGTCCGTGTTTGCGCTCGGGACGGTCAGATTATTCCCCTTCCTTCCTCTCTTTTCCTTTGGCGAGAAGGGCCGCTTTAGGCTTGGAGACCCAGGTTCGAATCCTCCCCTCCACCTGTCAAGTTAGCTTCTCGGGGTTTCGATCTTTCAACTGAGCCTACCTTGCAGGGCTGTGGTGGAATCAATGAAGGAAGAGGGAAGCTTTCGTGGTGTTGGTTGCCATCCGCTGACTGCAGCAAGTTGTAGGATTTTGGTGCAGTGAAAACTTTTGGTTCCTTGCTTTTTGCTTCTTCTGGCATTAGAATAAAAACATTGTGATACCTAGGATTTCTGTCTTCCCTTCAATATTGAGATATATATTCGCTCTGTGCTCAGAAAGAACATATTAATTAGGGAGGGGGGGGGTCATTCCTTAGTTCTTCCCGCTGAAATGGGGAGGCCGAAAAGGACCCAGCCTGTATGACGTAGCAACCTTGGGAGAAGCTAATAAGCAAGATTGTGTTTTGCCAGTTCCTGAACAGGAGACCATTACAGGAACCCCATAATAATTCATTTTAATTTCATGGTGAGTCAGTGATTGGTCTAATGATAATTGAAGGGAGGCCCTTGGTGGTCTCTGAGCTTGGTGGTTTTCTTGCAGACCTCTCACTGCCAGAGTAGATAACATCATCAGCTCTAGGAGGGGCATTTGCAACAAGCCCCATTCCTTTCTAGCGCTGATGGTGGTGTAACTCAGTTGATCATGAAATGTCTTCAAGAAAACCGCCAGGCTCAGAGAGCACCAAGGACCCCACAACCCTCCTCCTTTTCCTCTCCACAAACCCCACTTCCCTATAGCACTGATGACGTTACCTAGTTGGGTTATGAAAAGTCTGCAAGAAAACCACCAAGCTCAGAGAGCACCAAGGACCCCACATTCCAACCCCCAGCTACAAATAGTTTCTCTTGATCATTGAAGTATTGAACAGGCACTTTCCTACCCAACCAGAGATTAGGAAAACCTGAATCAGATTGATTTTATGACATTTGAGAAGTCAGGCAAAAGAAAACAACAACCCAGAATCCGGATTTGTCAAATATTTCCAGTTTGCCCCGAAGATTAGAAAAAGCTGACTTCGGCAGTTTCAACAAGTGACTTAAATAGAGAAGTTTCACTTCGTTAGGAAGTTCAGTTATTGTTGTCATATTGTTCGTTTCCTATTCCGTTTCAGTCTTGGGTGTTGCTTAGAAAGAAAAAAAAAAACCCTTCGTGCTTCTTGTGCCTTTCATTTTTAGTTTTCTTTCAGCTCTTAACGTTCTAACTTTCAGATGCATAAATTAAAACCTTCCCACCTTATCGTCGTTTTGGCTTTTAGTCATTGAAAGCAAAACTAATTTAATTCTATTTAAAAATAAACAACACGCCACCCTATAAAGAAAAAGATCCCGGGGAAAGAGAAAAAAGAAAAGAAAACTAAAAAAGAAAAAAATGAGGAACAAAGTTTTTGCAGGACAAATATTTACAAATAGATAAGACAGATATTAAAACGGTAGCCATATTTCGTGGGAATCTTTCATTTGGGGTCTCTTGCTTGAGCAGGGCTGTAGACTAGAACAGCAGTCACCAACTGGTAGTGGTCCACAAGAAAAGTTTGGTGGTCCGCAGAAAAATTATTTGCATTTTTTATATTGCACTAAATCAGGGGTCCTCAAACTACGGCCCCTGGGACGGATACGTGCAATGAATGCTTGTGTTGCTGCAGAGAGTCTCCCCCTTTGGGGTCTTTTTGTGGGGGTTGGAGGGGGGACACAGATTCTGACTTGGGGTCTGCTTCAGCCTCCTGGTGGGGGGCTTTGGGCGAAGGCTGGAGGGAAGCGCCGCTGGTGGCCAAGAGCCGGAGGGCCTCGTTCCAGTGGGACTGCACCACGGCCTGGAACTGGCTGACCATCTCAGCCCGCTGAGCCTCCAGGCGCCGGTAACTGACCTTGCACTCCCGCAGGTCTTCCCTCTGCTTGGAAAGCCCATGCTCCTAGTCCTCAGTGAGGTGCCTCTGCTGAGCCTCCTTCTCGGTCAGATCCAATTTGAACTGAGCTGTTTTGCCAACTCTTTCTCCTGGGGGCTGCTTAGCTCTAGCAACGGCTTCCTGTTGGGGCTGTAAGGAGCCCGGGCCGGCAGGCGAGGAGTGGCGAGTAGAGGCTGGCGAGGCACCCTCGACACGAGTGACATCAAGTTGGCCACGCCCACCCATTCACATGATCACCTAGCCACGCCCACCCAGCCGGTCGTTAGGCCGATCGTATTAGTGGTCCGCGGGATTTAAAATTATGAATTTAGTGGTCCCTGAGGTTCAAAAGGTTAGTGACCCCTGGACTAGAAGACCTCCAAACTCCCTTCTGTGACTCACTCCAGAAGTCAGGACAAGAAGCAACGAATGGAAACTAATCAAGGAGAGAAGCGACCTGGAACTAAGGAAAATTTTATCAACAGAACAATTAATCAGTGGAACAGCTTGCCTCTAGAAGTTGAGGGTGCTAGAGCTTTTTAAGAAGAGATTGGAGAGCCATTAGTCCCAAGGATTTCCTGCTTAGTCAGTGGTTGGTGGGGGGATGGGGTGGGCCAGATGGCCTCCAAGGTCCCTTCCAACCCTGCTCTCCTCTAATCCCTTTCTCTTCCTTCCCTACAGCCACAGGTTATGAGCCTCCATGAATACGAGGAAACGCCACGGCTCCCGAAACACTGAGGAAGGCGTTTACCTGGGGCCATCCCAGACGCAAACTTTCTCTCCGCTTGGTGCTCCTCCCGCGGCCGCCCCCGCTGCCGCCCCCATCAACCCTCCCCAACCTCAGTGGGACGCCATGTCATGCCAGGACCGCACTCACGAGTTCCGCTCGGCCTGCAAGTCCTTGCAAAGCAGAGAAGTGAGTGCAGAGAAATGATCCATTTGAACCCCAGGCAGAGTTGATGTTGTAGAAGGCAGCATCTCGAGGGAAGCTCAGGATTGTATTTTGGTTGTATTTTGGAATCCAGGCAGTGTGAAGGAAAAAAATCCCATAGAAAGGGTGCTTAACTGAATTAGAAGAGCAGGCAAAAGGTTTAAAATTCATTTGGGAATCAGGTTTGGGAGAAGTAAATGATAGTGATTGGAAAAAAATACTTGGAATAGAAGAGTATGTCCATCAGAATTAAGGAAAACGGATACAAAGCGATTGGAAGGGGGTACCTAACACCACGTAAATTAAATCAAATAGATGGTAAACATACAAATATTTGTTGGAGGTGCAAGAAAGAGGCGGGAACATATAAACATATGTGGTGGGATTGTGATAGTGCCCAAAAATATGGGACACAGTGTTTAGAGAAATTAGAGCACTGTTGAATGTAAATCTAGAGATGTCACCGAGGATTGCATTACTGTTGCTGGTGGGAAAAAGGGATATAAACGAAACAAAAAAGGAATTGCTTGTAAATTTGATAATGGCAGCTAGATTCGTGATGTCTAAATATTGGGGACAAAATCCAAAGAAACGAGTGGTATAATGAAATTTGGAGTATGGCAACAAATGATACATTAACAATGGAAATTAAATTTAAAAAAAGGATGATCAAATCAACAATTACAACAAAATGTGGGGGGATTTTATAAAATCAATGTTGGCGGAAGGTGAAGGGAATAAATCTACTCAAGAATATACGTTGTTTTGGAGGGGATGAGGGCACAATTGGAATTGATGGTAAATCTAAAAAATATAAGGGGAGGGGGTGAGGTCTCCAGGAAGACAGGAGGTGGCTGTTGGTCTCCTGCCCAGCGTAGGGAAATGAAATGCACATCCTAAATTAGCATTTTTCCTACCCTCGGAAAAGAGAGGATGTGTAGATTTTTGGTTTTCGATGAGCAATTTTCTCTCTTTCTGCTTTTCTGTTTCCAGAATGGGCTTCACGTGAACAAGCCGGCGCAGAGTGGAGCCATCCGGCAAAGAAGTGAATTTACCCTCATGGCCAAGTAAGCACCTTGGACCGTTTATGTCTAGCAGGTTTGACCGTTCAGTCAGGGCGGGCAGCGTTGGAGACTCCCCAACGAAGGCCTTCTAGGCGTGGCTGCTGAAATGGGTAGGCGGTCCCAGGCTGCATTTAACAGAGCGATAGAATCAAGAGGAGGTGACGTGTTCATAGCGGTTTATAAGGCCTCGGTAAGGCCACACTTGGACTATTGCATCAGGTTTGGTCGCCACAACGTCAAAGAAGATGTTGAAACTCTGGAAAGAGTTCCGAGAAGAGCAAAACTTAAGATCATTAGGGTGCTGGCGAATAAAACAAATGAACAGTTGCAGGAATTGGGTAGGTCTCGTTTAATGAAGAGAAGGACTAGGGGAGACATGATAGCAGTCTTCCAATATCTCAGGGGCTGCCACAAAGAAGAGGGAGTCAAACTATTCTCCAAAGCACCTGAGGGCAGGACAAGAAGCAATGGGTGGAAACTAATCAAGGAGAGAAGCAGCTTAGAACTAAGGAGACATTTCCTGACACTTAGAACAATTAATCAGTTGCACCAACTAGCCTCCAGAAGTTGTGGGTGTTAAGAAGAAATTGGCAACCATTTGTCTGGAATGATAAGTCTCCTGCTTGAGCCGTGGGTTGGATTAGAGGACCTCTAAGGTGTAGGAATAGAGGAAAGGTTACGTAAAGACATGTGCAGTAAAATGCCCTGATCTCAGTAGCTGGTTCTCACCTAATTAGCAGAACCAGATGTAAGTAGAGAGGAAAGGTTACGAACAGACATGCGCAGCAACCCTCCATGATCTCAGTGACCGATGACCTCAACTGTTTATGAGAGCCAGGTGGTACCAGGAACTGTTGTGTTGTGTGAAGCGTCTCTACCTTGCCTGGGATGGTCTTAGAGATGGACAAGGAGAATGTACCAATAAGATGCTGTTGCTAACCCTGCTTTTGCTTTGCTGGTTAAAAGTGTATAAAAGCCAAATAAATTCTGTGTAAGGCAGGCAGACATTTTGGACACCGCCTGCTGTGATGGATTTCCTTCCCTTACACTAAGGTCCCTTCCAACTCTTATCATTATTATTGTCTCATTTTTTTAAGGCAGAACGCACAGGGGATAGTTTGCTTAACTATGGCTATAACATTTTTCATAAAATCAGGTGCAGCCGTGCAATTCCCCAAGTTAACGACGGCAACAGTTTACAACTGTGCTACTGGCCTGAATTACCGTTCTAAATCCAGGACTACCTGTAACGCAGGAGGGATTTGTCCAAAGACAATTCAACGTAGTGAACAGTATTGCAAATTTGGTATTGTGTTTGACGGCCCGTCTCTTGTCATTCTCAGGCGCATTGGGAAGGACCTCAGCAACACCTTTGCCAAGCTGGAAAAGCTAACAATTTGTGAGTATCTTGGGACTGATATTCTGCGAAGATTGTTGTGTGACTCGTAGTAATTGGGGGATCACGGAGAGGCATCGGTTCAAATAATGGAAAATAAACAAGGATAAGACGGAGATCTTTGTTAAGAATTTTGCAGATGTACAAAACGAATTTTGAGGGAAAGAATAAATATACAGATAGTTTAAAAAGGGAAGTATTTAGGTATAGAGTTGACAGCAAAATGTGCAACACTTAAAGAGGACAATTATCTGAAACTGAAGAGGCAAATGAAACAGGGCTTGGAAAAAAGGAAGGACTTACAACTGTGACCATCAGGAAGAATAACAGCTATAAAAATGAATATTCTGCCAATTAATGGAAAGCAGGAAAAGTGCAGGAATGAAAAAAACTGTAAGCTGGCTGTGAATAGAAGAGAATATTTGTAGCTCAGGGTTGGGTTGTTCCATTGGATTAATGGAATAGAAATTTCCACAGCATTATATCCATTTCCAATAGAGCCAGGGCTAATGAGTCTCCTGCTTCTTATAAGAGGTACTGATATGTACGGTGGTTGTGGGAGTTGCTTAGTAGAAATATTCTGTTTTTGTCTTTTACTTGATATGGTTGCCCTTGGAGCTAGTACAGGTACTCCTCGCTTATCTAATGCAATTGGGACTGCCTAAGTGATGTGGTCATTAAGTGAAAGCCATGTGACTTTCCAGCTGTGGAAAAGAGGGAGGAAGGAAGGGAGGTGGGAAGGGGAAGGGAGAGAGGAAGAAAACAGGGAAAGGAAGAGAGGGAGGAATGAGAGAGATGGATAGGTAGGAGTAAGGAAGATGGGAAGGGATAGGGAAAAAGGAGAGGAAGAGGAAGAGAAAGGGAAACGGAAGGGAGGAAATAGAGATGGAAGGGATTGGAGAAGGGAAGGGGTGGGGGTGGAAGAGGAAGGAATTAGACGGGAAGAAAAAGAAAGGAAAGGAAGGAAGGAGTGAAGATATAAGAAAATTGAGAGACAGCTGGTGGGGTTGCTGAGGTATACAGGGAGGCCAAGCAAATAATAATAATAATGACCCTGGATATCACTCTTTGCCTACTCAGTGGCCAAACGGAAATCGCTCTTCGACGACAAAGCAGTGGAGATAGAGGAGCTGACTTACATCATCAAACAGGTAAGGAATGTCGTGGCCCGCCAGAGGCCAGAAAGAGCTGGCAGCACATTCGGGCAGTGAAGAGGTTGGGGAGGAACCTGGACCAGTCCTTGATCTGGAGAATGCTCTGAGGAGGGCTCTGTGTCGGAGGCAGAGAGGGGGCCAGAACTCTCCAACAGTAATCAGCTGCCTTGAGAATCAGAGATCAGCGAGGCAGAGGAACAGCTGGAGCCTGTTCCCAGTGTGCGCATGCGCAGAGCTGCCAGACGAAGGGAAGAGCTAAAGACAGGTGGATGGTGAAGGGCCCTTCCCAGAGGAAATAAAAGAGGAGCGAAAGGGGAGTGGAGTTTGCAGGAGAGACCATTAGTTCGCTTCATTGGTTCGTGACTCTCCGAGACTCCTGGCCAAGTTCTGCAGAGATCAGCCTGGCAGCTCTCCAAGCCAGATAAGGTCTGTGACCGTAAATCCTCCCTTGAAAGACTTTGCTGGATGTGAAGGAGCAGAATTCACAGCCAATTAAGAAAAGAGGGTTTTGTCGGGACAACAAGGAGTTTTGCTTCAGGCTCTCGGGAAGCCTCGCTTAGAACAAGGAAGGCGAAAATCTGGAGCCCGCAGGGTGAAAAAAACAGGCAGCCATTCCGTCGGGTTCTCGCTGCCCTCGTCCCTCAACCCGGTTCCTTTCTAACCTCCCGCAGGACATCAACAGCCTGAACAAACAGATCGCGCAACTCCAGGAGTTCGTCAAAGCCAAAGGCAGCCTGACCGGCAGACACGTCCAAACGCACTCCAACACCGTGGTGGTTTCTTTGCAGGTGAGGCTTCGGAAACCGCAGAAAAAACAGCAAAGCCCTGTTACGTTTTCTACATTTTGGGGAGCGGGGAAGAGATTGGGGGGGTGAGGAAAAAGGCTGCGGCGGTGCCCTTCTCTCAGGATTGAACTTGTGGCTTGCTTTTCCCCTGGCGCCGAAGCTTCACCTACCACGAGCTGACCCGTAGGTGCATTGAAAATACGCTTCCTGTAAAATGTTCACCCCGCTAGTACACGCTGCTCCTGGATGGGTGGCACCAGCAACGGGCAAAATGGTGGGAAGTTTTCTCGGGGCCGCAGAGCAGGACAAGGAACGCTGAATTTTTGTCTTCCCTCCTTCCCCCTTTTGTAGTCAAAGCTGGCTTCCATGTCCAACGACTTCAAGTCGGTTTTGGAGGTGCGGACGGAGGTGAGTGAGTGGTCAGCTGTGGCTTTCGTGCTTTGCCCCCCGGGGGAGTTGCTGTGCGGTAGCCCTTTTCACTGCTGGGAAGGGAGGGATGGAGGAAGGAGCTGAAGGAAAGGAAAAAGGAAAGGGAGATAGAAGACAGGAAAGGAAGGGAAGGGAAGAAAAAAGGGAAGGGAAAAGGAAAGGAAGGGAAGATAGAAGAAAGGAAGGGAAGGAAAAAGGAAAGAGATAGCGATAGAAGAAAGGAAGGGAAGGGAAGATAGAAGGAAGGAAGGGAAGGGAAGGAAAAATGAAAGAGAGAAGAAAGGAAGGGAAGGGAAGATAGAAGAAAGGAAGGGAAGGGATAACGGAAGGGAAGGAAAGAGATAGAGATAGAAGAAAGGAAAGGAAAGGAAGATAGAAGAAAGGAAGGAAAGGGATAACGGAAGGAAAGGAAAAAGGAAAGAGATAGAGATAGAAGAAAGGAAGGGAAGGGAAGCAAAAAGAAAAGGAAAGAGAAGAGAAGAAAGGTAGATAGAGGAAAGAAAGGGACAAGGAAATGAAGAGAAGATAGAAGAAAGGAAGGGAAGGAAAGGATAAAAAAGGGAAGAAGAAAAAAGGGAAGAGGAAGGGAAGGGAAAAGGAAGGGAAGGGAAGATAGAAGAAGGGAAGGGAAGCAAAAAGGAAGGGAAAGAAGAAAGGTAGAAGAAAGAAAGGGTCAAGGAAAGGAAAGGAAGATAGAAGAAGGGAAGGAAAAAGGAAAGGAAGATAGAAGAAAGGAAAGGAAGGGAAATGGAAGAGAAAGAAACAGTGGAGCAGCCCTTTCCATTTACTTAGCTGTTGGGGAGGGCAGGGAAGAGGGAAGGAAGGAGATTGAGAGGGAGGAAGAAAGAGAGTGAAGGGAAGGGGGAGAGATAAAGGAGGGAGGGAGGAGATGAAGATGGAAAGGAAGGGAAAGAGAAGGAGGGAGAGCCGAAGGAAGGAAAAAGATGATAGATGATAGATAACATAACGTGTGAGAGAGGGGTGTTGATATAGGTATAGATCTACATGGTGGGATAGAATAATATCAAGAGAGAAAGGGTAAAGAGAGACGTAGAATTGAGAGGGGCTCATCTCGGTTGCCTGCCTGGCCCTTCCCTAATCCCGTCACCCTGCCTTTCTCCTCCCCCCCTCCCCACATTTTCCTTCCCCAGAATCTTAAGCAGCAGAAGAGTCGGCGAGAGCAATTTTCCCGTCCCCCGGTGGCCAACATGCCTCTCCCTGCAAACAACCTAGGTGGGTTTCCCCCTCACCTCTGTCAAGTGGGGCAGAATTGGTGGATGCCGGGATTGCTTCGGGCAGGTGAAGGAGGACGGCGGGGGGGTGGGGGGCGGTGAAACCTTTAGCCGTCCCGGGAAATGGGAGGCTTCGGAGGTGCCGCTTCTGACCTTGTCTCCTCCTTACAGGGGGTTCCAGCGTGCTTCAGGACGAACGTCGGTACTCGGGAGATGTGGCCATTGACATGGACAATCGGACGAGTCAGCAGTTGCAACTAATCAATGAACAGGTGCCTTGGAGATGGGGACACACAAAAGAGGAAGCAGAATGTTGCCCTGTCTGTCCGTCCATCATCCATCCGTCTATCTATCTATCTATCTATCTATCTATCTATCTATCTATCTATCTATCTATCTATCTATCTATCTATCTATCTATCCCTATCTTCCTTTCTATCATTTATCTATATCATCTGTCTGTCTATCTATCCATCCAGCCATCTACCTATCTCTGTGTCTATTTATTCATCTATCCACCTATCCACCCATCTATCCCTATCAATCATTTATCTAACTACTGTATCTATACATGATCTATTCTGTCTGTCTGTCTATCTCCCTCTGTCTCTTACTATCATTTATCTATCTCTGTGTATCTATTATCTGTGTGTGTGTGTGTGTGTGTGTGTTGTATTTGTGGCATACCAGGGGTTGTAACACAAATACATGTCTGTCTGTCTGCTTGCCTGCCTGCCTGCCTACCTACCTACCTACCAATCATGTCTGTCTGTCTATCTTTCTGTCTATCTATCTATCATCTATCTATCTATCTATCTATCTATCTATCTATCTATCATCTATCTATCTATCTATCTACCTACCTACCTACCTACCTACCTACCTACCTACCTACCTACCTACCTACCTACCTACCTACCAATCTTATCTATCTATCTATCTATCTATCTATCTATCTATCTATCTATCTATCTATCTATCTATCTATCATCTACCTACCTACCTACTTACCTACCTACCTACCTATCTATCTATTATCTATCTACCTACCTACCTACCTACCTATCTACCTATCTACCTACCTATCTACCTACCTATCTACCTACCTATCATCTCAGTCTATTTGCTAAACCCCTGGGCTTGCGTTAAATTTGTAAACATGATCGGCCGGGGTTTAAAGGAGGCCATTTTAAAGCTTTGCTGTCTATGCTTAATGTTTCAGAACCACGATTTGGGGGGGGAAACGTCGAATGAATCCACACACCCCATTTTTTTTAAAAAACCCACACCGACTTGACTTTTCCCCCCTCTTTGGCAGGATTCGTACATCCAGAGCCGGGCGGATACGATGCAGAACATCGAATCGACCATCGTAGAGCTGGGCTCCATATTTCAGCAACTGGCACACATGGTCAAAGAACAGGAAGAGACGATCCAGAGGTCAGAGGCCCCAGCTGGCTTCCCACACGCTTCTAACCAAGCCACGATTCCCTCTGCAGCAGCTCGTTACGCAGCCACAACCTTAGAAGGGTTGATTATGTTGTGAAACGGCCGCAAGGCCTGGTGGCCCCATCTGTGATGAAGGGACCATAGTCCTCGCCTTACGGCTGTCCTCGCTTAGCGATGGAAATTTTGCCGTGTCGAGAACTAACCACCCCTTTTAGAGGGTGGTTGAGACCACGTGGAGGTTTGTCTGTGTCCTCAGGGTCACCTGAGTGGAATGGTTTTCCAAAGGAAAAATTGCAGACTGCAGGAACCATTTGCCCCACTCAGGAGAACCTGGGTACACAGAGAAACCTCCAAGTGGCCTCAACGACCCTCTAAAGGATGCAAATGACCAGCTGTCTGCAAGGAGGATCAATCCTTCCCTTCCCCACCATCTAGTCAGAGCCGAAGAAGCTTCTTGGATGAGAAGCGAAACCCCTTCAAAAAGAAAAAGTAGCTTAGGGGGTGGTTAAGGGAACTGGGGGAAAAGGCGGGGGGGAACCTCTCCTGCTAAGGAAGCCCACTCCTCAATTTCCCCTGCAATTCTGCCCTTAATGTAGAATCGACGCCAACGTGGAGGACACCCAGCTGAACGTGGAGGGCGCCCACATGGAGATCCTGAAGTATTTCCAGTCGGTCTCCTCGAACCGGTGGCTGATGGTCAAGATCTTCCTCATTCTGGTCGTCTTCTTCATCATCTTCGTCGTCTTCTTCGCCTGACGGAGGAGGGGGCTCGGCCTCCCGTCCCGTCCCCGCCTTTTTCTCGTCGTCCTCCCGGGGCCGCGACAGACACTGGACACTGCCACGTTTTGCCCGAGAGAAGGGCAGGCCCGCCTCGAAATCCGCAGCCGGAGACGCCGGCCCTGCTTCCTTTCGCTCGCGGTTCCTTCGGCCCGAAAACGAGCGGTTGGGAGCGCGAGAGCATTTGGGAACGAGGCGGCGGACGGATCCCCCAGTCGAACGGGATTCAGCCCGTGGAGCGCATGGCCAGGTTTTGAGACGGGTGTGTGTGGACTTCAATTGTTAGGATTCCCCAGCCGGCAGGCGGTTAAGAGGGGAGGGGGGGACGACTTCCCACGCTGGCTGGGGGAATTCTGGGAGTCGAAGTCCACCCATCTTCAAGCTGCCAGGTTGAGCAACTGTGGGGTAGTGGGACCAGTATCTTCCTCCTCCTCCCTTGTGTGTGTGTGTGTCTCTGTGTGCGTTTTCCCCATCCTCAGATCTGCTCACCGCAACGCTCTTTGTTTTTGTTTTTATTTTTAAAACAAATATGAGTATTTCAGAATGGATTCCCAGCTTTCCACGCCTGGCGAGGAAAGAGAGCTGGGTTTTCAGGATCAGGAGGATGGCCGCCTCCCACCCACCCACCACCCCACCTACGAGGCAGGATTCTCCCCCTCTTTTTAACGTATTTAACTTGTTCTTTTTCTTCTTCTTCCTTTCTTTCTTTTCGGGGACTCGTTCTTCCTTAGCACGGGGAGTAGACCAGGCACTTCTCCCAGCTGCTTTCTCTCTCCCTCTGAAGACTCCCCTCCACACACACACACACACACACACACACACACACACACACACACACAGACACAGACACCCAGTAGGCAGGTTTTTGTAGCAGTTTGAGCCTTGCTGACCAAGCGTGTCTTCTCTTAAGCTAAACTGGAATGGCAGAGCGGTTCTCGCTCAGCATTGGGAAGGAGCCTCAGTTCTTCGGCTAGTTGATAGGCTACCCTCCTCCTCTCCTCTTCCTCCTCCCCTTCTTCTCTCCTTCCTTCTTTCCTCCCCCTCTCTTTCTCTGCCTGTTCCTTCTTTTCTCCTCTTCTCCATCTCTTCTTCCCTTTTCCTCTTTTCCTCCCCCTTCCCCTCCTTTTTTTCCTCCTCTTCCTCTTCTCCATCTCTTCTTCCTCCTCCTCCTCCCCTCCTTTTTTCTCCTCTTCCTCCTTTTCCTCTTCTCCATCTTCTCTTCCCTTCTCTCTTCCTCCTTCCCTCCTCCTTTTTTCCCTCCTCTTCTCCTCCTCCTTTCCGCCTCTTCTCCATCTCTTCTTCTCCCCTTCCTCTTTCCCTCCTCCTCCTTTCCCCCCCTCCTCTTCCTCTTTCCCTTCTCCTCTTCCTCCCCCCCCTCCCCGCCCACCATCCCCAATCAGATTTGCTCCTCTAGTACAGGAGCAAAAAACCTGTACAACTCCAAACTATGAATGTCTCCCCCCGTGCCTGTCATTTTTCAGCCCAGCTCATCACGCAAAGCTCTGGGCGCTTGAGTTCAGCAGCTTTAGGCCAGGTGAGATTCTACTGGCCCCCTTTCCCGGTAGGACTATTATTCCGCTTTCCGATTCATTTCGTCTCCCAACGGTTCTCCGTTCTCACGAAAGGAGCGGGGAAAAAGCATCCCTGCTTTCCCCCCAAACTTAAATGTTTTTACACTACTGGAGAATAATACAATTTATTCTTTAATTTCCTTTCTTTTTTTAATTTAAAAAAAAAAGCCTACGCTGGGGCCACGATATCCCTCTCTTGGCCCAGTTATGGTGGCTGAGCTGTGGACTTCCTTTCCCCCATCATTTTTTTCTTTCTTTTCTTAAATAGGGAGCCGGAGTTCTCTTCCTCCCCTCCACCCACTTTGCAACGGCCGTTAAATGATCCACTCTTTTTCTCCCGTTTTGCTCTCCCTCCTGAAAAAGACGGTGCCAGTAACCCCGGGGGGGGGGGGGGGGGGAGGGGAGCGAACGATTTCTCCGCTGCAGTTTGAGTGGCTGGGGGGGACGGGGGACGAGCTGTTTTTCTAACCCGAATTCCAGCTGCGAACGGTCCCAGCTCTTCCTTGTGCTCCAAAAACTATTAAAACGAAAAAGGAAAAAAAAAAACCTACTTTAAACCAACATCCCGTCCCTTTCTGCGTCTTTTATGCCGGCCTCGATCGGAGGCCTCTTTAACTTATTTGGCCGTCCAGATTTTGTCGATGGGAGATTCTCAATCGGCCAGGTTTCGGGGTCGGGCCGAAAAAAAATCGCCTTTTCAAAAGGCAACTGGACTTCGGGTTCTATTTCCTTCCTGAAGATGTTTCGCTCCTCATCCCAGGAAGCTTCTTCCCCTTCTGCGGAGCGGAAGACGCTTCTTGGATGAGGAGGGAAAAGTCCTCAAGGAAAAAATAAAAATAAAAAGTCCAGTTGCCTCTTGAAAAAAGCACTTTTGGGGACATCCTCCTTTGTTTTGGCTTCCCAAGGGATATTGTGTGAATCTGTGGGATGAATGTACCTTTGTTTTGGCCTGCGAATCCAGAGGATTGGCTCCATCTGTTTAGGCAGTTGGACGGTTCGAATCCCGAGCGCCACATAACGGAGTGAGCTCCCGTTCCTCGTCCCAGCTTCTGCCAACCTAACAGTTCGAAAGCAGGTAAAAAAATGCAAGTAGAAAAATAGGAACCAACTTTGGTCGGAAGGGAACATCATTCCGTGTGCCTTTGGCATTGAGTCATGCCAGCCACATGACCACGGAGACGTCTTCGGACAGCGCTGGCTCTTCGGCTTTGAAACGAAGCTGAGCACTGCTCCCTAGAGCCGGGAACGACTAGCACATATGTGCGAGGGGAACCTTTACCTTTAATCTGTTTAGGATGTGTTAAAACAGGTCTGTTTAGTGTGCCATGAGGTCACTTCCTTAAGGGTGCAATAATAGCCACAACCAAAATCACACTTTACATGTACAAGTATTCACAATGGTTCACTTAATAACCATGGCAAAAAAAAGGTAATAAAATCAGCCGTGACTCATAACAGCCATTGTGGTTAGCAACGGATGCTGTGGTCCTAATTATTGTAAATTGAAGACTTTGTTCAGCACCTCAGGATAGTGACCTTAGGTAAAGGTAAAGATTCCCCTCGCACGTATGCATTAGTCGTTCCCGACTCTAGGGGGCGATGCTCATCTCCATTTCAAATCCGAAGAGCCAGCGCTGTCCGAAGACGTCTCCCTGGTCATGTGACCGGCATGACTCAACGCCGAAGGCGCACGGAACGCTGTTCCCTTCCCACCAAAGGTGGCTCCTATTTTTTCTACTTGCATTTTTTACCTGCTTTCGAACCGCTAGGTTGGCAGAAGCTGGGACAAGTCACGGGAGCTCACTCCGTTACGCGGCGCTGGGGATTCGAACCGCCGAACTCCTTACCTTTTTGATCAACAAGCTCAGCGTTTTAGCCCCTGGGCCATCTTATCATAGCGTCTTTATCGTCGTATAAATTCACCGGTCTTCATTGGATATAACTGACATTTTAAAATGTTCAGATATGATGCCAGCTTTATTAGCATGACACGTGGCCGTTGAAATTTCCCAAGTATAGGAACACTTTTTCCTGACTTTGGGTAAATCATAGGATTTAAAAGCATTTCTCTTCTTTGGGGCGTTTTAAAGGATTTTGCAGTGCCTGTAACTCAGCAATTCATTAACAGGTAGTCCTTGCGTTACGACCACAATTGAGCCCCGATTTTCCGTTGTTCAGGACAGTTAAGGGAGTTTTGGCCCATGTTACGACCCTTCTTCCTGCAGCCGTTAAGGGAATCATTCTAGTTAGGTTAGTAAAATGGTTGTTAAAGTGAATTGTTGTTAGAAGGTCGCAAAAGGGGATCGTGTGACACCCCCACCCCCCCGTGGCACTGTAACTGTCATAAGTACATGCCTGTTGCAAAGCGTCCGGATTTTGATCATGTGACCCACAGGGATTCTGCAATGGTCATTAGTGTGAAAAATAGTCATAAGTCACGTTTTTTCAGTGTAACTTCAACCGGTCATTAAATGAAGCACTCTAAAAAAAAACACCTTTCATAAGCCCACCAAACTTGGCTTAATCAGCCCATCGGCGACAGGTGCAGGGCAAAGCATCCCTCCAAACCACCATTCAGGGCCAACCCTAACAAGCAAGGTTTGAAAGCTTGGCCACTTTAAAAAAACAACAACACACCATTCTCCAGTCTAGGTCTATGGTCGCAAAGCGGCCTAGAAGGGCCAAGCGGGAGAGCCGCGCCTGCGCGAACGGTTGCCCGGAAACCGTGCCTCCCTCACCGGAAGCCCCTAGCGCCGGCGGCTGCGCGTTGCCCACCGCGCCTGCGCATTGGGCGGCTCGCCTCCTCCGAGGGCAACGCGCTGAGGGGAGACGGGGAGACGAAGAAAGGCCAGCGGAGACGGTTGCGACGACGGCGGCGGCCGGCGGGCTAAAGACCCTTCCGAGGCATCCCTCCGCGGCCTTCCGCTCGCGTGTGCCGGGGAGTCGTTTATCCGAGGTGCCCGCCAGCGGGGCTCCCTTCATGGCCGACGGCGGGAAAGGCGGATACAGCGGTGAGGGGAGCTTGAGGGCCCGGGAGGGGCTTTGCAGAGAGTCCTCGGCCGCCAAGGCCTACCTCACAGGGTCGTTGTGCGTGGGAAGGAGGGGGCCAAGGCGAATACAGCTGTGAAGGAGGCCTCAGAGGGCGACGGGGGGGCTTTTGAGGGGGATATGGTGGTGGTGGGGGCTTCCCGGATAGTTCTCTGTCGCCCTGGCCTACCTCACAGGGTTGTGCCTAGGAAGGAAGGGGGGAAAGGCGGATACAGCGGTGAGGGAGACCTGAGGGGACTGTGGGGTGGGGCTTCCCATAGCGCCTTTGGCCTACCTGACAGGGTCGTTGTGCGTGGGAAGGAGGGGGGCAAGACAAATACAGCTGTGAAGGAGGCCTCAGAGGGCGATTGGGGGCTTCCTGGAGAGTAATCGGTTGCCCTGGCCTACCTCACAGGGTCGTCGTGCATAGGAAGGGGGGAGGGGAAAGGTGAGGGGGAGGTGGGGGGGCTATCCCGGAGAGTCCTTTGCGGTCCCAGCCTACCTCACAGGGTTGTGGTACAGCAGCAAGGGGGAGGGGGCGTTTCCCAGAGAGTCTTCTGCCGCCTGGCCTACCTCACAGGGTCGTTGGGCATGGGAAGGAGTGGGGGAAGACAGATAAGCAGTGAGGGGAGCCTGTGGTGGTAGGGCCTTGAGGTCGTAAAATGGGGCAAAACTCACCGAACACATGTTTCGCTTAACAACGTAAACGTCGGGCTCAGTTGCGGTCGTACGTTGAGGGCCGCCTGTAGCCAAAAGCATGCCGTGTACTTGACTTACAGCGGCTGCAATGGCCGTAAGTGTGAAAAATGGCCAAACGCACTTTTCCAGTGCTGCTGTAGCTTCGAAGTGTCACTAAACGAACTGTTGTAAGTTGAGCTACAACCTGTAGTTGTAGCTCAGGGTTGAATTGTGTAGTCCTTGGTGTAGTCTGAGTGGGGAGAAAAAGTGATAGAAGGGAGTGAGACTTACAGGGAGCAGGGACTGGCTTTCACGAGTCCTTGGTGCTCTCTGAGCTTGGTGGTTTTCTTGCAGACGTTTCATGGCCCAACTAGGGAACGTCATCGGTGCTTGAAGGGAAGGGGTTTTGCAGAGGAGAGGGGGGAGGAGGACGAGGAGGGAGGAGGAAAAGGAGGAGGAAGAGGGCAACTGTGCGAACCTTGGTGCTCTCTGAACTTGCTTGTTTTCTTGCAGACGTTTCATGACCCAACTAGGTTACATCATCAGTGTTAGATGGGAATTGTGGAATAGAAGAGGAGGAAGAGGACTGTGCAGTCCTTGTCACTTTCTGAGCTTGGTTGTTTTCTTGCAGACAAGTTTCATGACCCAAGCAGGTAACATCATCAGTGCATCTTCAGTAGTGATGATGTTACCTAGTTTGGTAATGAAACATCTCCAAGGAAACAACCAAGCCAATCCTATCCATTTTGGAGCCTTAACTGACCTAATCGTCGATGTTCCTCAACCTTAGCAACATGCAGGCTGGGGAATGCTGGGAGTTGAAGTCCACCGAGATTAAAGTTGGCAAAGGCTGAGGAACGATGCTCGGGACCCCTTGCCTGCAGCCCTCTCTATACAATCGAACTGTCTCGGGACACCCGACTGATGCTTCCGTCCGTTTTCCTTTTTCTCAGAACATGACGACCGCGTGGGCTCCAGCACCAGGAACTACGCGCGGAGGAGAAAGGGCCGCGTCCCCTTCCGAGGAAAAATGTACAGCGAAATGGGCCATCACCAGCGCGGTTGGAACAGTTCCGGCTCTGGTTCTCGTGGCTGGACGGACGAAGACGACGGGGACGTTCTAATGAGCGATGCTCACGAAGTGCTTCGGACACGCTAGTGAGAAATAGATTGTGTGGGGTAGTCGGGGGGGGGGGGGGGATACTGTCTGCTTGTAAGAGAAACCCTTGTTTTAAAGCAAGCTGTTCCATAGAACAATGAATCAGTGGAACAGAAATTGCCTCCGGAAGTTGTGAATGCTCCAACACTGGAAGTTTTTAAGAAGATATTGGACAGTCATTTTTCTGAAACGGTATAGGGTTTCCTGCCTAGGCAGGGGGTTGGACTAGAAGACCTCCAAGGTCCCTTCCAACTCTGCTATTGTATTGTATTGTAAAGCTTTGGCGTTCCTTCTGATCCCTGTTTTGGTTGAATCGGTGTTAGCCGATATGTGGAAGCTCCTGTAAGAAGCAACATGAACAGTAGGCACTGGGAGAAAAAAAAAGGGTCAGCCTTTCCTGCCTAACCAGAGTTAGTTCATCGCCTAGAAATTCTGGGGTTTGCTTCTAGGAAGCGGTGGAATTGAGGCCACCTGATTCATTTGTCATCCTAGTAATTAGACAAAGAGCCAGGAAGTTCAAAGGCAGCAGCTGGGAAACTAGTAATTGGAACCTGTTCATGATTTGGAAGTTAATTAGGGCTAGTTTTCTCGATGGCCTGGCTTATGAAAGTATAATTGTAACTTTAAAAAGAGGGACGCGGTGGCTCAGAGGCTAAGATGCTGAGCTTGTCGATCAGAAAGGTTGGAAGTTCAACCGCGCCGCGTAACGGAGCGAGCTCCTGTTCCTGGTTCCAGTTTCTGCCAACATAGCAGTTTGAAAATGCAAGTAGAAAAACAGGAACCACCTTTGGTGGGAAGGTAGCAGCGTTCCGTGCGCCTTTGGCGTTGAGTCATGCCGGCCACATGACCACGGAGACGTCTTCGGACTGCGCTGACTCTTCGGCTTTGAAACGGAGATGAGCAGCGCCCCCTAGAGTCAGGAATGACTAGCACATATGTGCGAGGGGAACCTTTACCTAACTTTAAATATATATATTTAAAGGCAAAAAATGCTGTATTCAGTGTATAAGACACACCCAGATTTTCAGCCTCTTTTTTGAGGGAAAAAGGTGTGTCTTATAGTCCGAAAAATACGGTACGTCTCTCCGGTCCGTAGTTTAAAAAAAAGACCCCTTTGTTTCTCTCTTAGCACTCCTTATGGGTCACGTCCGCAGCGACCAGACCGAGGGAGCTCGAGCCTTATGAACGCCACCGTGAGACGAAATCTGAATATCGGGGACCGTGCTCCTGCTCCGAAAGCAGCGCTTGTCAGCAAGAAGACTTGGTTCAGAATTACGGTGAGCCACACGGCAGGAAACCAGGGACGTGGGCGTTCAGAAGGACCCTGGTCCATTGGAGGACATCTGTTTTCCCCAAGACCAGCAACCTCTGGCTCTGGAGCTGCAAGTGGCGCTTTCATCCCTCTGCTGCGGCTCCCTATCCACAATCGATTGGGCTTTCGGTTAGGACAGATAGAGGAAAAAGGACGCCATGCTAGGAGGAGACTCTATGGTGGGGGGATCAGACTTCCAGCCAGCTCCAGAATTGAACGGGGGGCTTCCGGTTAGGACCCTTGTTGCTCTTTGAGTGTTTGCCAACATTCCTTCAGTTTTCACTGAGCCATTTCAAGCTTTTTCAGGAAGGGCTAATTCCTTCCTTCCTTCCTTCCTTCCTTGGCCCTCTTCTTGTCTCTTGGGTCTTAATTGTCCCCACAGACTTTTCTTATTATGAATTGTCATCAATTCTTAGAGAGCCAGTTTGTCCTGGCTAGTAGATAAGGCGGAAGGCTGACATCTAGGAGACGACGAGTTCTAGTCCCGTCTTAGATATGGAAGCTGTCTGGGAGACTTTGGGCCAGTGACGGGAGTTCTACTCCTGCCTTAGGCATGAAAGTCTACTGGATGACTTTGGGCCTATCACTAAGGTGATGGTGAATTCTAGTCCTGCCTTAGGCATGAAAACCCACTGGGTGACTTTGGACCGATCACCAGGAGACAGTGAATTCTAGTCCCACCTTAGATGTGAAAGCTGACTGGGAGACTTTGGGCCAATCATCAAGAGACTGGGAATTTTAGTCTTGCCTTTGGCATGAAAACCCACTGGGTGACTTTGGACCGATCACCAGGAGACGGTGAATTCTAGTCCCGCCTTAGATAGGAAAGCCGGTTGGGTGACCTTGAGCCAATCCTCCTCTCTCAGCCCAACGCACTTCACGAGGTGGTGTTTGCGGGGAAAATAGAGCATTAGTAATAAGGTACATTTGCTGCTTTGAGTTATTTATAAAGGTAGTAAAAGACGAGATAAAAATCCAAGAAACAGCAAAAAAATAAATAAATTCTGGAAGACTTGAGATTTAAAATATGGGTAGAAACGCTTGGAATGTAAAACTGGAACGGACAGGGGCCAGAGAAAGAAATTGCTGAGGTGTTCCTTGTTTTTTAAGCAAGCAGGTGTGCAGAGGAATTTGCCAGTCAAGATGACAAAGGAAAGTTTGGAAAAAAAAAAAGCTTTGATGACAGCTAATTCCCCCCCCCCCCCCGCCCCTGCCAGGCTGCAGGGCATTCACCCAGGGCCCTTTTGGAATTAAGAGGCTTGGGCAGCTGTTGCCTTAAAGAGCTGTTAGGCAGAGCAGATGAGAAAGCAAGAATTGTGGGTTGTGCCTTAGAAATTCTGGTTTTTGACTGGCTCCTGTGTTCTTCTTTTGCCAGATTCCTTACGGAAGAAAATACGAAAAGAGCTGGCTGATGAACGCCATACGAGAAACCTGCAGCGTCCCATTCAACCCCATAGAGGTAAGAGAGCCCTTCACCTCCCTCGGAACTACAGGGAGTCCCCGACTTACGACCCACAACTGAGCCCAACGTTTCTGTCGTTAAGCGGAGACGCTGGTTGAGTGGGTTTTGCCCCATGTCACGACCTTTCTTGCCACCTAGGTAGAGACAGATATTTCTTTCTCTCTCTCTCTCTCTCTCTCGGCACAATGAGAATATACCTGCCGAACAAAACGCTGTACTGGTGACCTGAAGGGCATCTGGCCAGTAAACACTCTGCTAGCCCCATTCAGTTGTCCAGACTCCACCCCGCAAGGCAGTGGTGAAATTCAAAAATTTTCCCTGCCAGTTCTGTGGCCGTGGCTTGGCGGTCTTGTGACCAGCCGGGCGTGGCTTGATGGTCATGTGACCAGCTGGGCGTGGCTGCACAACTGGCTCGCACACAATGCAAAAGCACCTGGGCTTCACACAAAATGTCCCACGCAACAAGCAGGCACCGGGCACAACTGACTTGTCACACAGCTAAGTTTTTAGCATTTTTATTTATTTTTTACTAGGAATAGGTAGTTAAAAAACGCTTTAAAAAAGGGAAGCCAAGTTCCCACCACGATTGTTTTGCACAGCTGATCGTCTGAATTTATTTATTTATTTACTTTTTTAAAAACATTTTTTTTCTTTTAAGTACCGGTTCTGGCAAACCGTCTGGAACCGGTAGCATTTCACCCCTGCCGCAAGGAATTGTGTGTGGGGGGGGGGGGGTCATCAAATGACAATTTGTTAGGTGAATCTGGCTTCCCCCGTTGACTTGGCTCATCAGAAAAGCCGCCAATTATCGAGAACGTTAGCTTTATTTTAATTTTTAAAAAAAAGAAATCGGAAAAGTGCCCTTTGATCCCAAGATGACGTTTCCCTCCCACTTGTAGTACCACTGCGTGAATAACCGGGTGGTTTTCTACGTAGAAGACACTTCCGTGGCCAACGCCCTTAAGCAGACCTCTCGTAAAATTTCTTCTCCGGATGGATACAAGGTTTGTTCATCCTTGCCTGGGAAAGGGGAGGGGAGGGAAGGGAAGTGTGGGGGGGGGGGCAGCAGGTCCCAGCTCCGGAACAACGCCCATGAAAACGGACCTGTGGCTCCTTTCACTTCCCACAAGCCATTTCCCTAATTCAGGTTCCGCTTTCTCTCAGGTGGCGATACTTATAAACACATGCAACCCACCAATCACCGTCCAGCATGAACTGAAACCAGAAGACATTGAGCAGCTGAAGGTATAAAATAAAACTTAAAAACAACAACAACAACAACGTTTAAAATGTTTGGCAAAACTTCTTCCCGCTACCTTGCCCCTACGCAGGTATTCCTCCGCTAGGGGAAAGAAAGAGATGGAAGGAAGGAATATCTCTTTTAATATTCTTTTTTCCTTCCTCCCTCTCTCCCTCCCTTCCCTTCCCTTTCCCCTTCTCCTTCCTTCTTCTCTCTTTCCTTTCCTCCCTGTCTCCCTTCTTTCCTTCTTTCCCTCCCTCCCTCGAGTTTTTAAAGAAGAAATTGGACAACTATTTGTCTGAAATGGTCTAAGGTTTCCTACTTGAGGGGGTTCGACTAGAAGACTGCCTAGTTCCCTTCCAGCTCTCTTATCTTTCCTTCCTCACTCACTTTTGAGTTTTTTAAGAAGAGATTGGACAACCACTTGTCTGAAATGGGATAGGGCTTTCTGCTTGAGCAGGGGGTTGGGCTACAGGACCTCCAAGGTCCCTCCCAGCTCTGCTATTCTGATAGATAGAAGGGAGGGAGAAGCGGCTGGTTTGCTGAAGCAGCAGAGAGGAAACAGACAAATGAGCTAAGGGAGCAACCTGGAGGCAGGACAAGCTTCCTGTTGCTGTTTGGCTCCCTCTGACCTCTTTGGCCCTCAAGAGTGCAAATCAGATCTGCTTTGTAGTCTTTGGGGGAATGCAAACCTCTGGTTGGTGATCGCAGCCTCATCTCAGATAACCTTCTCCTTCCGCTTTCAGCAATGTATGAGTAAAAGGTACGATAGCGCCAATCAAGCTTTGAATATGAAAAATATCCACGCAGATCCCGGTGAGTCGGTCTCCCCCCACCCCACCCCTCCCTCCCTTCCACCGAGAGGGCACGGTTTGGCCTTCATTTAAAATCAGCACCGCCCTACACACACACACACACACACACACACACACACAGGGTTGGTTTTTTTTTTTGTGTGTGTTAAACAAAGTCCATTCTTGCGGCTAGGCGTCGGAAGTGAAATCGATCCCGTTTCATTCTCTCTCTCTCTCCCGCCCCCCCAGATCTGATAGCCCAGAATATCGACATCGTGTTGAACCGCCGAAATTGCATGTTAGCCGTGCTGCAGATCATCAACGACAACATCCCCGAGGTCAGCCGTCTCCCATCCTCCGTCCGATCCTCGGTTTGAGGGGAGGCAACGAGGAGGGTGAATTTTGGGCCAGGTTTCCACCTGGGGGGTTCGAAGGGACGTGGGCCTCTTTGGAGATCTCTAGCTGGTCAGATGGGCCTCCTTTGAGGAAAACGGCCACGGTCTGGTGGCCGAACCTTAAAAACCAACCTTCCTAGTATTTCGTTCTGCATCTTAATTCCAGATTGTATTTTGGGAGGCTTCCCTCTTTATTTACTTATATGATATCCTGCCTATATAAAGGTGGTGTTCATAACCCTCTTTCTACTGTTTGCTTCTGCTGTGCTCATGACGACAACAATCCTGCGAGGTGGGTTGGACAATGAGAGCAGGCCTGTCCTAAAGTCACCCAGCCGGCTTTCATGCCTAAGGTGGGACTAGAACTCGGGGTCTCCTGGTAATTGGCCTAAAGTCACCCAGCTGTCTTTCATCCTTAAGGCGGGACTAGAACTCAGGGTCTCCTGGTAATTGGCCCAAGGTCGCCCAATGGCTTTCATGCCTAAATTGGGACTAGAACTCCCTGTCTCCTGGTGATTGGCCTAAAGCAGGGGTGTCCAAACTTGGGAACTTTAAGACTTGTGGACTTCAAGTCCCAGAATTCCCCAGCCAGCATGGCTGGCTGGGGAATTCTGGGAGTTGAAGTCCACAAGTCTTAAAAGTTCCCAAGTTTGGACACCCCTGGCCTAAAGTCACCCAGCTGCCTTTCATGCCTAAGGCGGGACTAGAACTCACCGTCTCCTGGTAATTGGCCCAAAGTTACCCAGTTGGCTTTCAATAAATAAATAAATAAATAATAAATAAATAAATATTTATTTCTTAGCCGCACCCTCTCCCGAAGGACTCGGGGCGGCGTACAATGAAACATATGAAATAAATATGTGGACAAAACAAACATATAACAGAGACATATACCGAGACACACACAAGGAGGAGGTCGGCTGATAAATAAAAACAATTAAAATACAGTATTTAAAAACCCCTAGATAATTAAATATAATTAAAATACCCAGTTAAAAACCCGTCAGCCTAAGGCGAGACTAGAACTTCCTGGCAATTGGCCCAAAGTCACCCAGCCGCCTTTCATGCCTAAGGCGAGACTAGAGCTCCCTGTCTCCTGGCGATTGGCCCAAAGTCACCCAGCCGCCTTTCATGCAGAAAAGTTGGTTGGGCCAATCCCTAGGAGACTGGAAGTTCTAGTTCCTCCTTTGGCAGGAAAGCCGGCTGGGTGACTTTGGGCCAATCCCCAAGGAGACTGGGATATGCGTAATGGCTACCTGGTGAGCCCTGAATGCAACGGGAATTTCATTTTAATGTCTGCTGATGAGTGTGTGTTGAAAGTGACAATCAAGTGTCCTTTCTGTTCTCTGCAGCTCCTCTCCCTCAACCTAAGTGACAACAAGCTCTATCGTCTCTACGACATGTCCGATTTACATCAGAAAGCTCCCAACCTGAAGATCCTCAATTTGTCTTGTAACCAGGTAATATCTCAGCCGACCCCCTCCTCTCCTCCCCCCCCCAAAACCCCCACTCCCTGGATCTGTGCTTAGCCAACTTGCCCCCTGCCTGACTCCACCTCCTCCCTCCCCTCCCCTCTTGATTCTCCCCAGCTGAAGGCCGAATACGAGCTGGACAAGCTGAAAGGCTTAAAGCTGGAGGAGCTCTGGCTGGACGGCAACCCCATGTGCGACAGCTTCCAGGACCGCTCCGCTTACATCAGGTGAGCCGCAGCCTTCGTCCCCGCCTCGACTCACCGGAGGAGACTCGCCCTTCCCATGGCCCTGTCTCCTCGGACTGTGATGGGGTGACAACAACAACAACACCCCCCCACAATCTTTAGTTTCGCCCAAGAGGCCTTCTATTTTTGCCTGGTTGAGGACTGGATCTTCCCAGCTGGCATCTGGACTCCCAGAGGGGGGGCCTTCTGCCTTCTCTGACCTTGCTTTGCGATGACTTCTGACCATGGTTTTATTGCAGCTAGATTGGAGCACTGCCTGCCGGGGGTTTCCTTCTCACCCTTCTCAACCTTACAAAGCGATTTAAAAAGTGCTTTTTTTTTTTTTAAGCAAGTGCCCATACACCCGTCCCTCCCTCTCTTCCTTCCTCTTCCTCCCCCACCCCCCCATGGTAATACATTCCTGTTCCCCTCCAGGCATCTCTTGCCTGTCCTAACTTCGTCGTCCCCCCTCAATCATTTCTCTTTCGGGGGCCCCCAAGACTCCCGAGTGCACAGCCTTCGCCTTCCTCTCCCGCTTCCCTCTGTGGCTAGCCCACCTCCCTTGGCCCGAGCCTGCCATTCTGGGTCTTCCTTCTCTGTTTGGAGGGCCAGGATTATTTTTTGCACCTCCTTGGCTTTCATGTTGGCACGAGAGCTGCCAAGCGGCAAGGATTCCCTGGTGACCGGAAAAGAGTCCCAAAAAAACCGTGGCCCCTACAGACGGCTGGTTAGCCAATGACGGGTAAGATTCCTCGGTGGAAGGAACAACCTAAGACAGGCACAGTCAAATTGGTGGCCGGAACGAGCCCTCCCGGTGGCGGAAGGCGATGGAGCGAGAGAAGAGCCCAGGGAACCTCATTTGCGCACCGCACGCGCGCTTTCTCCTGGCGCGGCTGCTGCCGGAAACAGCTCAAGCAGGGAGATGTTCTCACTTAAGCAGCCGAGCGGGGCGGCGTTTTCTCCCGAGCTGAAACGGCCACGGAGATTGTGGCGAGCAAATCGGCGAAACAACAACCCCACCACCACCCTCTCCCTGTAGGAGGAGGCTTCCGACACGATGGCAGGCAGGCAGGACGGACCTTGGCGGTGGGAAGGGAACGCCCAAAGGGGGCTTTGAGGATGGAGGAGGCTGTGCACCAGAGCGGGTGGGCTTCTGAATGACATACACAGATACCCCTTTTTTTTCCTGGGGTTCCCTTGCCTCTCAACCCAACAACCTCTGTCCTTTGCACACATTAAATTAGATTTTGACCTTGGTACGGGAACGCTTTTCTTTAAAAAAAAAAAGCGTTTTAAAAGGTTTGTGGCCCAGGAAGTTGCTTCTGGCCCCTCCAGGACCGATGGGACACCTTGGCCATTCCCCTCCCTCCCCCCTCCCCTTCTCCCCCACTTTGAAAGAGCGTTTCTCCTATAAATGGCCCGACCAGGTGAGTACCTCCCTCAGGTAAGTGCGGAGACCCTTCCAGTTCACGCAGCCTCCTTTTTTTTAAAAGAAAAATGAACACCTCTGACTCTCCTGCCTGTCTGCATGTGTAAAACTACCACAGGGAAGGAAACGGGCCCATTTTACAGGGTGTTCGACAGAGGCTTGCGTTTTGAGGTGGGGGGGGCAGAACCTTGGCGTGCTGTCTCCTAGCATCAAGTCAGTGGTCACCCCCTGTTCCACGCGGTGGTAATAACCAGCTGGAGCCACTTCTCTTAAAAGCCAGAAATGTCTGGCGAATGAAAACTGATGGCGATGTTTTCTCCTTAAGAGAGGTCGAGCATCGTATCCCAGTACTTAAAACGGGCAGTGGGGAGCTTTTAACCAACGGCAGAAGTGACTCAGCTTTGTTTTAAGAGGTGCTGTGTCTTTTTATGGCCTTTTAACGTGCTCTTTTAGCACCTAGCCTAAGAGCCTGGGCCTGAGTTCAAACCCTCGGCATAGCCTTCGTTTGACGGCTCTTGTTTTAAAGCTTGTGTAAATCCCCGCCAAAAAAAAATCTATCGAGTCTATTTCGCAGCTCCTCGTTTAAAAGATTCCGGTGAGCTGCGCCCCCGTTTCTTAGCCTCGAGAGCAATCGCTCCAGGGCTCAAACCGGTCGAACGGAATTCCTTTCCCGTTCTTTGCAAAATGCTGACCCAGCGCAAGGTTCCCTGTTGAAAGAGGACTAGCTGCTTCGTAATTTAAACACCGGATTGGCAGCTAAGAGAAGTTCTTTTAACTTCCGTCCACCGGAGCCGTTTAGGAGTCGTCCTTTATTTCTTGGCCGCGCGGCCCATCAGCACCGTGCTGGGGGAGTTAAATACACCCCACCCCACCCCCCTGCTGAAGCATGGGCGCCGTTCCTAAAATGGACAAAACGGGCTCGCTAGGCAGGGCGAGGGTCCATTGAGGGCAGGCTATTCAGAGGGAGGGGTCGGCTGTGCTAACAGGACGTGCTGCGTACTCATTCTTGTTCTGTTTCCGGCAGCGCCATCCGAGAACGGTTCCCCAAGCTGCTGCGGCTGGTGAGTTATCCAAAGCTGGCACGTCCTGGTGTGTGTGTGTTTGTGAGTGAGACATTTGACAAAGCTCCCTCCTCTTTTCCCTCCGCAGGACGGTCACGAGCTGCCTGCGCCCATCTCGTTTGACGTTGAAACGCCTACCACTTTGCCTCCATGCAAGGTAAACCAAACCTTGGGGAAGGGGCAGGTGGAAATGGGTGGTGGGGGAGGAACGATACCTGTTATGGACCACGCGAGGGTCTCCCCAGTTGGGCTGTCCTCCCTGGTCCGCTTGGAGACCGCCTCCTTCAAACCCGCCTCCCGGCCTTCCTTTCTGCAGGGCAGTTATTTTGCCTCCGAAGGCTTGAAAATGCTGATCGTCCGCTTTTTACAACAGTGAGTATCACATTTATTCACAACTAGCCGATCACCCGGCATTGCCCAGGGTTAATTTATTTATAGGGGGGGAAATGTCTGGACCAAACTGCCAGTTGCCAAGTGTCCCCATTTTGATCACATGACCGTGGGGATGCTGCAGTGGTCGGAAGTGTGAAAAACGGTCGTCCCTTTTTCAAGTGCTGTTGTAGCTTGGAGTGGTCACTAAATGAACTGTTGTAAGTGGAGGACAACCTGTAATGAGAACAACCAGTCACTGGAATGGCTTACCTCCAGAAATTGTGGTAGCTCCAACACGGGAGGTTTTCAAGAAGAGTGTCAGGTTTCCGAAAGATGCCCTAATTGACTCATGAGTCTTGAGCCAAATTTTAAAAGAAAACTAGTCATTTATTAGGAGCATTTATTTTGGCAAGACCTTTTTATCAGCCAGATCTGAGCCTCGTTTGAATTATAGCTTAATTTTAGCCCTGTTCCTTCCCTCCCCTCAGTCTGTGTCATAAATCACATTTCCCAATGAGGTACAACCCTCCCAAGCCTGCTGCGGCAATCTGACATCCGACTCTAGCCGAAAATATGTGTGGAATGCACTCTTCCCCCCTCCCCTTTTCCTCACCATGACGACCTTACGAGTTGACATTGAGATTGAACAGCCATGTGTCTGAAGTGCTATAGGGGTTGGAGTAGATGACCTCCCAGGTTCCTTCCAATTCTGTGATTCCATGTTCTGTGAAAGAATAGTGGCATCCTGCTCTTTGGTGGTGCACAATTGTCCCTTCCCTTCCAGATATTACGCCATCTATGACTCCGGAGACCGACAAGGCTTGCTAGATGCGTATCACGAGGGGGCGTGCTGTTCGCTAAGCATCCCATTCTCCACGAATCACCCTTACAGGTCTGTTTGGGGGTTCCACCGCTTGGCTTGGGGGGGGGGTTTCGCTGTGTTCCACCTTACCATGTGCCGGCAAATATTTAAAACTCAGCGTTCACCCTGCATTCCTTGGACCAGGCCAACGAGTTAAGCTGGATTTCTTAGTATCCGCTTCCGTTTGTCTTCCTGTGACTTCGGGGTGCAAAACGTGCTCATTGAAAATTCAGAATGTTTGACACCCCCGGAAAACAGCCTTAATGAAGAAGGGAGCATGTGGGGAGAAACTAATCAGAAAAATGGCAGTCAGCCATTCATCCTTTATTATTATTATTATATTTTTATTGTACAACTTTCTTAGTTATGTATAACATTTCTATATTCACGATAACAGTATACCATCTGGGCACAATCTCTATTGAATACAGATAATAAATTTGTATTGTAACTATTATTCTCAATACCTATTCCTCTTTTGTCGAAAACTTTGCATCGTTTGATTAAGCCCTCTGTTCAATTTTATCTATAATCTATTAATAATATCAAACGTTATAAACATCAGGTGAATATCGTGTAACCATTAATTTCCAAATAATTATACAGTTTGCTTATCTTAAGTGTTCAATGTTCATTATTTAATTGCACAAATTGCCATATTTTTCGGGGGTAGAAGACGCATGGGAGTATAAGACGCACCAAGATTTTGAAGAGGCAAATTTAAAAAAAACAAAAACGTTTTTGCACTCTGCAGACCTCCCAAAAACGGCCCGTTTTTTTTTTTGGTCAAAAAAAGGGCATGAGTAGCCTTTAGGAGGCTTGTAGAGTGCTGCTGGGGGGGGGGGGCAAAACGAGCAAAAAACAGCCCATTTTTCGCTCATTTTTGCCCTCCCCAGCCCCCAGGAGCACCCTGGAAGCCGCCTAAAGGCTATGCATGGCCATTTTTGCAAAGGGGCGAAAATGCTGTATTCGTGGTATAAGATGCACCCAGATTTTCACCCTCTTTTTTGAGGGAAAAAGGTGCGTCATACTTTGAAAAATACGGTACTTCATCTTTGTCTGCATGCGTAGATTGCTAACTTCTTCTGCTTTTTTATACCCATTAATAGAATAATATCCAGATTGAAAAAGTAATCTTTTTCTCCCCCGCTTCTGATTTCTATCTTTACACCTTTCATCCTTCTGAGGTCAATAAAAGGGGGACTCAGATTGTTGGGGGCCGACCCTCGAGTTTAAAAAGTGAGGCTTTCAGTCAGTTCAGGGGGACCCAATTCCAGAGACGGCCTCTTCTGATCAGCGATAGAGTTTTAATGAGATTTATAGCCAGATAGGCCTTCTTGTTACTCACGTGAAGGTCTAGGAAGTGCTCTTTACTTCTCCCTCCCCGCCCAACTGCCCTAGTTTCCATTGTTTTAATAATGTGCGCTGAATACTTTTTATTTATTTACTTATGTTTGTTTGTTTTCCCCTGCAGGAACTCTTTGGCTGAATACTTCAAAAACAGCCGGAATGTGAAGAGACTGAAGGATCCTTGTAAGCAAATGATGATAAAAGGAGGTTTGGGGTTTCGGGGCTACCTTTGAGGCCTAGCCTGAAAGAGCGTCCGGTGCAAAGCGAAATATTTTGCAAATCCTTTTTAAAAATGTGGAACGTTGCCATACCTCCCCTTTCTTCGTTCCCTGCTTAAATTCCTGAACCAGTCAGTCAATAAACTAGAGCCAGTTTGGTCTAGCAGTGAAGGCACTTGCTAGAAACCAGGAGACGGTGAGTTCTAGTCCCACTTTAGGCATGAAAACCAGCTGGGTGACTTTGGGCCAATCTCCAGGAGACGATGAGTTCTAGTCCTACCTTAGGCAGGAACACTGGCTGCGTGACATTGGACTAATTACTAGGAGATGATGAATTCTAGTCCTGTTTTAGATAGGAAAGCTGGCCGGTGACTTTGGACCAATCACCAGGAGAGTTCTAGTCCCACTTTAGGCATGAAAACCAGCTGGGTGACTTTGGGCCAATTACCAGGAGACAGTGAGTTCTAGTCCCGCCTTAGGCACAAAACCAGCTAGATGACTGGGCCAGCCCCTCCCTCCCTCAGCTTTACCCACCTCACAGGGTTGTTCTGGGCAAAAGAAGAGGAGGAAGGATTATGTATGTTCACCAATTATTTATAAAATATAATAAAAGGGGAGGGGGGAATTAAATTTCTTTATCCAAGCCAACTGTTCTTCTGTTTAGCCCAGCATGGTCATTTAGGGTCACAGATTGAGACCCTTCCCAGCTCCTGATCCTGGATCCCTTTACTTGAGGTGACCAGCATAAGGACTCGGGTTTTCCTGCATAGAAGTTGTACCCCCAGTGCCCCTCGAGTTCAAGTCCCTCTTTATACCTTCTGGTTCCTAGATCCCAAATTCTTTCCCTTTGAAGTCATTTAATACAATACAATAGTAGAGTTGGAAGGGACCTTGGAGGTCTTCTAGTCCAACCCCCTGCCTAGGCAGGAAATCCTATACCGTTTCAGACAAATGGCTCTCCAACATCTTCTTAAAGACTTCCAGTGTTGGGGCATTCACAACTTCTGGAGGCAACTTCTGTTCCACTGATTCATTGTTCTAACTGTCAGGAAATTTCTCCTCAGTTCTAAGTTGCTTCTCTCCTTGATTAGTTTCCACCCATTGCTTCTTGTCCTACCCTCAGGTACCAGCCTCCTTTCGATCACGTCCCCACCGTCTTTGTTGGCCACCTTTTTTTTTGTTTGTTTGTTTCTGTTCCTCGTTCCTTTTGAGGCAGGAAGCCACTCGTAGCCCCTGCTTCCCTTCTGGGTTTCAGGTTTTGGGTAAAAAGCCAAATTACTTCCCAAAACCCTCCTGCCTTTTCTCCCCTTCAGCCCTGCGCTTCCGACTCCTCAAACACACCAAGTTGAACGTCGTGGCTTTCCTCAGCGAATTGCCCAAGACTCAGCACGACGTGAATTCCTTCGTGGTGGACGTCTGCGCGCAAACGGTGAGTAAAGAGAAAAGACCGGCCAGGTCTGGTCTGACTGAACAAGCATTTGATGGGCTGTGGCTCCATGACGGTCGTAAGTCGAGGCTTAGCTGTATTTTGAGGTCAGGCAAGGGGAGGCCTGTTGTTCTGACTCAGCTCCCCAAACACAACAAACCGAGGAAGTCAACACAAAGGTTCCTTTATCAGGAGTGCCGACAGTTTCTCTCTCACCGCAGGCTAACAAGTCCGTCCTAACGGAAGATGAATAGTTGTCTGCTACATCTATTCATCTCCGCCCCCTGCCTTTCATCCCCAGAGTTTGGGTGGGGCTTCACTAGCAGCGGTGGCTCTTCCGTCCCAAGGACCGGCCCATAGATTTCCACTGCTCTCCTCTCCTCTGCCTTCTGTGCATCCTCACATCAGGCACTGGGCCCAGCTGCTCCTCCTCTTCCTCATCAGCCATCTCCAGACCTGGGAGCTGTTGACTCTCCATCTGAGGGCTGACGGACAGCCGAGGCTCCACCTCTGTCTCTCTCTCTGCCAGCTCAATCCTGCTATCAGGATTCTAGATCGCATCCAATAATAAATCAGAGCCCGAGGCAAAGTATTGCTCAGAGTTCCAATTGATGAAGAGAGCCATGTTGGCACATCTCGGAAAACCCGAATCTGAAAGCTTCCCTGTTTTCCCCACCCAGTTCGAAAGTTCAAGATCTTGGCCCCCAGACCCACAAGTCCATCCCATGATCCCATCGTCCACTGCCACGCTAGCCGCTTCCACCCATCCAGTTCCGGTCAAGTGCAGAGTCAGCCTGTCCCTTCCGTTTTGAACGCTGCTCCTTTCTTGTTTCAGAATACGCTGTTGTGTTTTACCCTGAACGGAATCTTTAAGGAAGGTGAGTGCGTGGTCGCAAGGCCCCGTCCTACAACGCAGGGGGGGAGGGGTCAAGCCTCAGCATGCACCCTTCCCCCCTTCCTGACCCCCTCCTCTCTCTCGTTTCCTTCTCCCACTGCAGTCGACAGCCGGTCTCGGGATACAGTGCGAGCCTTCACCCGGATCTTCATTGCCGTCCCTGTTGGCCACAGCGGGTAAGAGGCTCCAGAGGGTCAGCAGACAGGCAGGAGAGTCAGGGGCTGCTTGAGTGCTGCCCGGCGGGGATTGGGGGAGACCCCAGTTCGAATCCCGCCTTAGGCCCTTTAAGTCGCTCCCTGTCTTGTCTGTCTCATCCCCAGCCTCCCCTTTAAATGCATTGCGTCGCCTCCAGAAGTCAAAACATGTGCAAAAGATGTTTGGGTTTATAAGCCCAGCACCCTCTTGGGTATCACTGATGATGTTACCTAGTTGGGTAATGAAATGTCTGCAAGAAAACAGCCACCAAGCTCAGAGAGCACCAAGGACCCCACAGTCCTCCTCCTCTCCACTATCCCCGCTCCCTTCTAGCCCCGATGACGTTACCTAGTAGGGCAATGAAACGTCTGCAAAAGAAAACCGGTCCTAACTCCCGCTGTAACTTCAAGCGGTCCCAAAATGAGCTGTTGTAAGTCAAGGACTTTCCTGTCCTGGGGGAGCCTCTGGCTGCAGCTCTTCCTTTCTTTTCGCCAGGCTGAGCATCGTGAACGACCAGATCTTCATCCGCAAAGCCAACAACACGGAAATCCGCAAAGCCTTCGTCATGCCGGCCCCCACCCCGTCCTCCAGCCCCGTGCCCACCCCTTCCACCGAGCCCATGCCCTCAATCTCCTCCAGCCCCGGGCCCATCCTGACGGCTGAGCATCAGGAAATGTTGCAGAATTTCTCCCTGCAGTCGGGCATGAACCTGGAGTGGTCTCAGAAGTGAGTGCCGGCGGGGGAGTGAGGGCAGGAAGGGGTAGGGGGTAGAGGCCAAGATGGTGTCAGACCGGCGTTGGGTCTCTCCCGTGGCTTAAGGACCTCCTCGCTCTCTCTTTCTCTCCTCTCTCTCAATCTCTATTCTTTCTCTTTCTCAATCTCTTTCTTTCAATCTCTCTATTCTCTCTCTCAATCTCTTTCAATCTCTCTATTCTCTTTCTCTCAATCTATTCTCTTTCCCTCTCTTTCAATCTCTATTTTCTTTCACTCAATCTCTCTTCTTTCTGCCAATCCACATGTTTCATTCTCTTTCTCTTTCAATCTCTATTCTCTTTCTCTCAATCTTTCAATCTCTCCTCTCTCTTTCAATCTCTCTCTCTCTATTCTCTTTCAATCTCTATTTTCTTTCACTCAATCTCTATTCTTTCAATCTCTCTCTCTCTCTCTATTATCTTTCAATCTCTCTCTCTTCTCTTTCTCTCAATCTCTTTCAATCTCTCTCTTTCCCGCTTCCCCTCCCAGGTGCCTCATGGACAACGAATGGAACTACGCGAAAGCAGCTCACGCCTACACCCACCTGAAGGTGAGTTATCCGTCTCTGCCTTCGGAAGCACAACCTGATTCCTATTTGTGCTCAGGGCGAGCAAGTGGTGCCTCTCTCTTGGGATTCTGGCCATTGGACAGGTAGCCCTCTACTTACAACGGTTCACTCAGTGGCCAAAAGCCCCAATGGGCACTGAAAAAAAGCAACTTAACGGCCATTTCGACCCCTGTTCTTTAGCTCTTCCCTTCGTCAGGCAACTCTGCGCATGCGCCCACTGGGAACAGGCTCCAGCTGTTCTTCTGCCCCACTGATGTCTGACTCTGAAGGCAGCTGATAACTGGCATACGGCCCTGGCCCCCTCTCTGCCTCCGACGCAGAGCCCTCCTCAGAGCCTTCCCCA